>NC_054470.1:184817995-185131661 GCF_017639515.1 Carcharodon carcharias
TGGTCATGGGTTTGGAAGATGCTGTCTAAGGAAGGTGCTATCTATGGGATGTGGCCTGGAGGGGAACTTGTAGCTGGTGATGTACCCATGCATCTGTTTCCCTTGTCCTTCTAGGTGGCAGAGATCATGGGCTTTGAAGGTGCTGTTGAAAGAGCATTGGTGAATCGCTACATATTTATATCACGCTTCTTAGCAAAATAAAATGTCCAAAGAAACTTCACAGGAGTGATTATCACACGAAATTTGACACTGAATCACAGAAGGAGATACCAGGACAGGTGAGCAAAGGCTTGATCAAAGTAAAGAGCATTTTAAAGGCTGAGAAGGAGAGGCAGAGATGTTTCGAAAGGAGATTGCAGAGATTAGGACCTAGGCACTGTTGTCAATAGTAGACTGGTGAAAATTAGGACTGCAATTTTGAGCAACTTTGTTGGACATGACATGGTTGGGATCAATGGTTCTGGAAACTCTTTACAAATTGCTATGGTTCCCCCTGGAGACCAACAAACCAAAAGAACGAAATTCACCAAATGACCCCGATGAGAAAACCAATGGACAAGATTCCACTTTTTATAACTTTGCCTGGACAGAGTAGATAGGGAGGAACTGTTCCCACTCATGGAAAGGTAAAGAACGAGAGGGCACAGATGTAAAGTAGTTGGTAAAAGAAGCAAAAGTGACATGAGGAAATGTTTGTTCACGCAGCGAGTGGTTAAGTTCTGGAATGCGCTGCCCGAGAGTGCGGTGGGGGTAGGTTCAACTGAAGTATTCAAGAGGGAATTAGATTGTCATCTGAAAAGAAAGAATGTGCAGAGTTACGGGGAGAAGGCAGGGGCAATGGCACTAGGTGAATTGCTAATTCAGCGAGCTGGTGCGGACATGATGGGCTGAATGGCTCTGTAACATTTCTGTGATTCTCTGCAATCATTTTTACTTTAACAGTTGAACCAAAATCAACATAAATTCAACATAAATCAGCAGGCAAATTGGCATCAAGATAAGCTATAAATTACACGTCAAATAACAGATAAAACAGATACATCTCACGGATTTGCTGGGCAGTCCACTTAGCGTATATGGCACTAATTTCACCCACAAAGTCCTTCAAGATTAAGAACTTTCTCTGGTACAATTCCAGCTCCTTTACTTCAAGGATTTAGCCTCTGATCCTCAGTCAACAGCAGTACCCAAACAACCCGAGTTGGACACAGTCTTCACTAAAGTGGTACACAGCTGCAGAATCTCCTCAACTCTGCTTATGACAGTCTTGCTTGCATGGATCTGCGAGGAACACCTTTATCTGAACTCTCAGTAACAGCTCTGGCACTAAATGGTTGGTTCTGGTCAATTAGTTCCCTTAATAGTAACTGAATCAGTGGCAGTAACTTGATTTTACTTCACCTCTGCTCTCAGGTCTGGCCTTCCTGTTCACCATTTTTCAACTGTACCATTCAGTGATCTGAGCTCAAATGGCTCTATGTCTATTATCTAGTTTCAACCAACTTCAGTTTCCCCAGAAACCTGAAATTTCCATTTCAGTTTCAATTTTAGCCTTAGTCTCAGTTTCCCTAGAAACCTGAGGGCTCAGTTTCCCTTTCAGTTAGCTTCTGGCTCAGAAAGAAAGGCAAGCTTTGAAACTACAGATCCCATCACAAAAGATATATTAAAAATTGCTTAAGAGCATCATTCCCTTGTAGGACTAGGAATATAAATTCTAGGGTAATATGGAACTTGACGAAGCTATGAAGGATTTTCCGTAATATGAGGGTATGTTACATGGCCATTCAAGATGAACTGAGACATTGTAATCCAGAGGTCAACCTTTTAAGAACCCCTTTGACAGCTCAAGCAATATGATTGTACAGGAATTGAAATCAGATAAATATGGGACTGACATGCCCACTTTGCAAGCTCGTTACTAATGTTCTAATTATTTCCCATATAAAAGCATTTGCTTGTAGTCAATGATGTCTACACTACATGGAACATGTTATCATTGCTGCTGAAAGGAATTTTTGTTCTGCTTTAGAGATTTTAGCTCCATCTACAGTTTGTATAGCAGGATGAGTCATGAGATAATATTGTATCTACGGCTTGTGTGTTATATCGGTTTAGGAATATCGGAAAAGGAGATTCAGTCCCTCTCTCTTTTCTGCCATTCAATAAAACCATGTTTATCTGCAACTGAAGCATATACCCATCTTTGCTGCATATCTCTTAAGGGCTTTGATGAACAGACATTTATCGGTCTCAGTTTTAAAATTAACAATTGCTATAGCCTATTTGTGGATGAGAGTTCCAAACTTTCACCACCCTTTGCAAAATTTTACTCCTAAAAGATCTGGCTCCAATGTTTAGACTATGCTCCTGGTCCTTGATTTCTAAACAGGCAGAAATAGTTTCTTTCTGCCCACTCTAGCTATTCCCCTTAATATTTTGAAAACTTCAAGCCGGCCAATCACTAACCTTTGACATTCTAGGAATACAACCCTCGCTTGTTTAACCTTTCCTCGTAATATGACCCATTGGGTTCCAGGGGCTGGATTTTTTTTTTGCTCCTCTGCTGATGGTTTTGAAGGCAGGGGAGTCATTAAAACCAACAGCGGCCTGCCCGCTGCCTTCTCACCTGCTCCTGGGCCCCGCTGTAATTATACAGGGGCAGGGGAGGCTGACCATGGCCCTCCAGCCGGTGGGCCAGTTTGTGGCCCTTATGTGGGCCTTTACTGCCCACGTTAGGGCCTCATCCCATGGCCACCTGGATTTAACCAGCAGCGTGAGAAGGCCATGCCAAGCCTGCGGCGTGGGCTGGTCGCAGGCTGGGGTGTGGGGGCCCTACTTAACAGGCCAACCAAGGCCATTTGGAGCCTTACGCAAAGATTTTACCAATCCCCAGGTTGCCCTCATCTCAAATCTCAGAATCGCAACCACCTCACGCGCAACCCCGCTCCCACCTTCCCCCACCGCAACCCCCCCCCCACCTCCAGCCCCACATCAAGTCCCTTGCTGGGACCTGCTATCTTGTCACCTGGGGAATCTCCCAAACACATACCTAAATCCTGATGCAACATCATACAGCTCTGACGCAAAATGCTGACGAGTTGCTGGCCTCCGATTGGATGGAAGCTCCCTGAGGTCTTCCTGATTTAAAAGTGTGACAATCCCACCTCCTCCCTGCCATTGGCCAATTAGCCATTAAATGGCTGTGGGGCTACTGGTGCTCTGTTCAGCGGACTCTCTCATGACTTTTTAACTGGTCTGGGTACGGGCGAGTAGGGGATCGATGCCTCGTATCCTTCAGCTCGCAATATAATTCTGGTAATACTGCACTCCCTCCAAAGTCAATAGGTGGAATCATCCCAGGTTTGCACTAAGTGCGGTAGCGGGCTGGAAAAGAATGGTTTAGCCTCCAGCCACAATGGCGGCTTTTCACACCACATCATCCCCTCCCTGGCATGTCACGCCTCATTAATAATGCATTCCCAGTAAACACACCGGGTGGCTGGTGGGCCAGCCTCTGATTTACCCGCCCTACCATCACCTCAGGCCTTCAGTAGACCAGCCGCCATATTTAAAAGCCACCCGTACACAGAGCGAGCACTCTCCAAGGGATAGGAAGCTGCCGGGAACTGATGACTGCCAAAGGGAGGAAACATGGTGCCCCCAAATTTAGTGATGCCTCCCTGCAGTGCCTATTGGATGTAAAGGAAGCCAACTGTAATGTCCTCTACACCCGATCTGGGCAAAGGTCAGCAAGTGGAGGCAGCGGTGGTCAGTGCCAACGCCCTGCAAAAGAAGACAGCCACCCAGTGCTGAAAGAGGATGAATAATCTCTTCCGTTCCACCAGGGTAAGTCACTCTTCTCATCACTCTCAACTCACACACTCACAAACCCATCACACATCCACAGAGACATCACTCACTGCCAGTTCACAGACATCACCATTCACTCTCTCACACACACACTTTCATCTGCCCTGTGGATCGCGTCCTCATCCCATCCTTGGCACCACTCACCACCCACACATGCCAGGCATCCTTAGTATCTGGCCTGACAGGCATACTGCTTTCACTCTCTCCATCTGTCTTCATGCAGGACAGGCTGGCACACAACAAAAGGGAGAGGTTGTAGACTGGTGATGGGATGACTGACTTCATGGTCCTAACAGACTTTGAAAATAGAGTCAGCCAGTGACTGGCGACGATCTGGACCATTCCTGCGCTGATGGTGAGGTCAGTGGTGCTCAACCAAGTGAGGGGCCGGCAGTGCAATAGCCTTCAGACAACCATGCTGTGAGTCAGTTCTCTTATTCTGTAGTCCCCTGCCTTGCACTAGTTATCTCTCCTTGTTTTTGCAGGCACATCTGGGAAGCAGTCGAGGGGTCCATGAGTCAGGTCCTCAACTCAAGCCCTGACATCAGTCCTGCACTGCTGCGTGGGCTGAACTCCATTGCTGACACCATAGTTGGCCTCCAATAGTGTCAACACAAGATTGATGCGGGACAGCGCGATCTCACTCCAGTTCTCCCTTCTCCTCAAGGAGTCAGTCAGGGGCCCTCAGGCACCCGTAGGGAGGAGGGTTAGCAGGTGCACATCCTCTCTGGCCCATATGAATCCCCTCTTCTTGTGACCCCAGCATCTGCAGCTCCACAGGCCAAGGAAGGTGCCACACAGCAGGACACCCAAAGTTTGCCAGGGCCCTCCTGGTCTCAGCTCGCCAGAGGGCGCCTGTCAAGGTCATCACAGACAAGTGGAGCAGTCAGCAGATAGCCTCCACCTCCGCTGTGGTTGTCAAGGGGGACACTAAGGTGTAGCTGCAGGGTTAGGAAGATTAAGAAAATGTAGTTTCACCACACGGGCATGAGCATTAATCACCTGCATATAATGTTGACTGTTGTAAATAAATTCCCAACAATGTCACCCTGTCTATGGCTCCTTATTATGGTGAGCAGTGTTCATGTCACTTGGACATGACAGCTTAGTTCCTGCACAAGATAAAGGCAGATGTCTCCGTCCAGGGCCTCTGCCCTGTGCTTTGTGCAACCTTCCCAGCACACTAATGGTGCGCCCTCACTGTCACTGGACACACCAGTCAAGCCTGCACCTCAGTGGGGATTATTATTCCTGCCAGAATGTCCAAGGTTGACAGCACTCTGTGTGCTTTCAGCAACTTTGAGGTGCAGCTGCCCCCCACCCCCCCACCTCCCCATCTCATCAGCATCTGTGTCCGGTGACAGTGTGGTCCTGAAGGGTTCAGCTCGTAGGATCAGGAGAAGTTAAAGTTTCCTTGCTGCACCTCCATGATATGACAGTTCACAGAGCAGAAGCGAGCTGCCAATAGCCAGACAGGAATTAGGCATTCACATAAGCCAAGTGAGGGTCTATGGGGTGTCCCAAACAAAATCACAAAATGCTGGAAAATCTCAGCAGGTGGCAAGAAAAACAGAGATAACGTTTTGAATCCCTAAGACTCTTCTTCAGAGCTAAAGAGAAGTAAAAATGTGACGAGATTTATACTGTTTAAGGAGAGTGAAGCAGGTGGAGCTGGATAGAAGGCCAGCAATAGGTGGGGACAAAGGAGAGATTGACAAAGATGTCATGGACACAAGGGAACAGAGGTGTTAATGATAGTGGTACTGGCTAAAGGAGGTGCTGATGGTGGCATTAAGGTCAGAAAGCAGAATGTGATAATAGCAGGAGAAAGGTAAGCACGCTGGAAAGAGCAACATGAACAAGTGTCAGATGGCCCTTGTGGAGGTGGGGGGAGGGGACGGTAGTGAGAGAAAAAGATTGAAAATAAGATAAAAATTGAGGATAAAACAATGAATAAAAATGAAAATAAATAAAAATAAAAAAAGGGTGAAAAATAAAAATGAAAAAATGAACAAATGAAAATGAATATTGAAAAAAGGGATAAAAAAAAGTGGGGTGAGGATGGAGGAGAGAATTCATGATCTGAAGCTGCTGAACTCAATATTCAGTCTGGCAGGCTGTAAAGTGCCTAATTGGAAGATGAGGTGCTGTTCCTCCAGTTTGCGTTGAGCTTCACTGGAACAATGCAGCAAGCCAAGGATGGACATGTGGGCATGAGACCATGGTGGAGTGTTGAAATGGCAAGTGACAGGGAGGTCTGGGTCATGCTTGCGGACAGACCGAAGGTGTTCCGCAAAGCAGTCACCCAGTCTGCATTTGGTATTTCCAACATAGAGGGGTCTCCTTGCATTGAGAGCAGCGAATGCAGTAGACCAAATTGAAGGAGGTGCAAGTGAAGCACTGCTTCACCTGAAAGGAGTGTTTGGGCCCTTGGGCGGTGAGAAGGGAGGAGGTAAAAGGGGCAAGTGTTGCATCTTTTGCGATTGCATGGGAAGGTGCCATGGGAGGGAGGGAGAGGTGTTGGGGATGATGGAGGAGTGGACCAGGGTGCCCCGGGGGGAGTGGTCCCCACAAAATGCCGATGGGGGGTGAAGTGGGGTGGTGAAGAGAAGATGTGTTTGGTGGATGGAGTATCCCCATTGATTATCATCATCATTCTCCTGGGATGGAGGAACTATGGGAATCTGCTGCATCTCCATGAGAGGGGCATTATCACAGTGTATAATTGCACTGCCATCAACCAGACAGGAATCATATGTTCACAGATGCAATGTGAGGATATATGGACTGTCCTCACTGCATATCGTCATCATCCTCCATGAATCTAGCAGCTATGAGGGCCTGCCAAGCATGCCTGCCTCGTCTGGACAATGCAATGGCCTCATCACCATCATGGTCACCTTTGAAGACCTCTTCATAATTTGCCAGAAGAATAAACTTTGACTTGAGGGATGCTTGTAGCATATGAAGATTCTTCGATAGGTTTTCCTTTTCTTTGCAAAGCTTGCTTGCTTCATCTTGAGCTTCCCTGTAATCCAGCATAGTCCCCCCCAAGTTTCTTGTGCTGTTTTCCCATTCTACTGTTTAAGACAATCTTCATTTCTTCATGTTGCTGAATGGTTATGCATCCGTTTTGCTTTTGTTCTTGATGAACAATCAAATGTTCTTTCGACTGTTTACTTTACCAACTCACTCTGGGCTTCAGTACATTGTTTTGATGTTACTGATAGTTCCAACACAGCTTTATCTGAAGTAATATTCAATATCCTCTGTAGCTCCTCCTGTTTTCTATGGATTCATATTGCTTCTTCAAGGAGTCTTTCAGGATTACAACTTCTTTGTGTGCCTTATCTGCCTGTTGTTTTGCCTGACTTTTCCCAACTCCTGCTTTGGTTTGCCAACTGTGGAAATGATGGTCAGTTTTTCTTCCAGGTACCTTTGTGTTATCTCTGAAATTTGATTGTTTGGTCTTTGATCAGTTTAGTTCATTGAAGACTTCAATTTATTGTATGTTTTCATAAGTATATACTCAGCTTGAATATTACACTTAAATCTTGCAGTTCAGCTCTGATGCAAATATTTTCCTGTAGAACAGCTTAATTTACTTTTTATACATGTTGCTTCTTTTGAGTTACCTGAGATAACTTTCCTTCATTCCCAGCCTTCTGCTCATTCCACATTGCTACCTACCTTCCTCACTCTAGGGTCTCTTGTTACCCTCACTCTGGGGTCCCTTTTTCCCCTCTCTCTGAAATCTTTGTTCCCCTTGGTGCTTTATTGGGAGTTGTCCTCGCTCTGGGGTCTCTTGTTGCCCTCGGTGCTTTAATACGAGTGTGCTCAACTTTCTTCTAGGGTCTGTGCCCTTCACAGTTTGGAGTTTAAAATATCTATGAAAGCCTTTTTAATATCTCACCAGTGTTGTCAAGCGTTGATCTATACATTGACTGTGGAGTGCTTCACTAGAAAGTGAACCAAACAGGAATAAAAACTTATCAGGTTGTAATTCTTTTGATTCCTTATTTAATTCTATAGTTCTTCTGTAAACTAAAAATTGTCCTCTCCAAGACTGCCATCTTTGGTCTGGTTTAGCCCTTTCCTAGGCAAAATATTTCTGGCTCTTCTAGTTTTCTATCCATGGCCACTTTGTTTTCTTGTAGTTACAGCTTTAAATGTCATTACCCCTTTAAGGCTATCAGTGCAGTAACTGTTTCTTTCACTCGGGCTATCTGCAGGCGGTTGGGTTTCATTGTCTGAGTTCCCTGCACTATCACAATTTTGGCAGGCTCCCCAGTGATCATGGATCTTTTTTAAAAGCTTTTTTTTTAAAGAAAATATTGCAGCAGTTTCTTTTCTGGGCGATTCTTTATTTTTTTCTTTTACCTCTGCAGGAACTTTTTTTTTAACTTTGGGGTCTGTCTGCAGCCTGCCAGTTTTTGCTCCGTAATTTTCCCTCGCTTTTTCGAGCGGGAGGATGGTAGCCATTGTGGACCTTCTACTTCTTAAACTTGCAAAGTAAAACATTTATTTTCTTTTTTTTTTACTCTACAGGAACTTTTGTCTTTTTGTTTGAGCATCCCACCCTCTGGGAGACTTCCAGGCCACTCGGTGATCAGCCTTTTTTTTAAACTTAGAGCTATAGCTTTCTGTTTGCTGCACTTGTAAAGGGGATTTTTTTTGAAATCTTAGAATAGCAACAATTCCCTTTTTTTTTAACTTCAGCTCAGCCACCTTGTGCTGGCTGGCATTGCAGCTTTCCTCCAGCTGCGCTCTGGATGTTGTGCCCCTGGGGCTGCCAGCTATTCTACAATGTAAATACAGCTTTTTTTTGTATTTTTGCTCACCGTCTTGTGAACTGTCCAGGTCCTTTGACTTGGCATCACTCAGGGTCTTGCAATTTTCTGTAGTGTTGCTCACCTGACTTGTGATCTGAAGTTTCTTTTTGCTCTGCGCCACTCAGGTGTCTTGCGATCTATGTCATTGTGCTCACCCATATTTGTGATCTGAGCAAGTGTCTTCACTCTGAGTCATGCGGGCAGGGGGGGGGGGGGGTCTCACAATGGACTTCCACTCACTCTGGTGAATTCCTCAACTTCTAAGTCAATTGTTTCTTCAAGTTCTCTTCTTAGGCACATACCTCTCAGATCAGGCTTCAGCTGCTTTTATTTCCTCATGGTTTGGGGTCCTGTTCTGGGTTCAACATTTAAAATGCCACCTTTCATATCACTGCTGACCACCATTTTATGTGCCACCATTGATCACCATGTTGTAAGGGTAATTTGGTGTGTCACGGATGAGATCTTGAGACATGTATGTTTGAACATGAACCATTTATCGGTAGTCTTGAACAATGTACAGATCCCGGTTAATGTCATGCATAGTGATGCTAACATATAGGTAGACCAATTCTAGAGTGTTCTCTCCAGGTTGTGCTCTCAGTTGATGACCATCTGACTCTATACATCATACCCTGGGTGTGACTATTCTTCAGTCCCACGTTAACCCTTGCTCTGCTGAGCACCTTTACATTACAATACCATGCAGTCATATACAACATCATACAACAGCAACAAGTCGCTAAAATTTCTGGATGGCTTTACACTGGAGAGCATTCAAAATGGGTCAAACTGGATTATCCATGTTCTCAGACTCCACTGTGGTAGTGCTGGTTAAAGGCAGAGGGAGGTACTGTCCCCAGCTTGCGATAGGATGGTAGATAAAAAGGCCAGAATTTTATAGGCATGCCTGGGGCCTCACCATCGAGACCACATGGGTGAGCAGCAGCACCACACAGGGGACTTTACCGGTGGTGGCCAGTGGTGACACCCGTGCCAGGACTTCCATCCCTTTAAGGACTGTGGCCTGTCTCTTGGAGCTGCTGACAAAATCAATAGGTTGCAGTTTGGCAGCTCGGCAGTGCCACCAATAGGTGTGGCCATTGCTGAGGCTGCAGGAAAAGGAGGCAGCATCTCCATGTTGATGCACCCTCAAAGGTTGGGTAAGTTTTTTTTTTTGCTGTGCCTGGGCTGTGCAGGCAGGTCCCAGTGATCAGAGGGGCGAAGCCTCTATCATCGGTGTCACAACCATGGGGACAGCTATTACCGGGTGACATGGAACCTGTGGGGAGGAAGCATCCTGTCCGAGAAGCCATTAGAAGGCCACCTTGATGTACCTGGCCATCTCCCTGTGTGGTGGCAGTCTGTTCTGACGCTGATAAAATGCCGGTGGGAGGCATGAAATAGCCATTAATAGGCCCATCTTCAGGGGACTGATAAAATCCTGACCAAAATCTAGCAATGCTGCCTTAGAGGTGAATGGCAGAGATAGCAAATTCTCAGGGCATTCCCCCCAGGAGCTGGATTTAGCACAGCAAATGACAAAGAATTTTATAACACAGATATAGGCCTTTCATAGACTCAACAGACCGATACCAGTGTTTTTGCTTCACATGAGAAAAATGGTTCAATGGTCTAACCAGATCAAATGCGAGTACTGGTCTCTCTTTCTCCATTTCTCTGCATTACATCCAGACCACAGCATACCCCAGCTCCTCTCCTCCAACACTGTGAACAATTCACACCGCTGCAACACACACTTCGTCGCCAACACAAGGAGACACTTCACCACCTCTCTTTCTTATTCTAACCTCAGCTTTTGCTCACTGCCTCCACAACCGGCACTGACAGAATCTTTTCTGAATGCTAAATGTTTCACTCCTCCCGTGTATGCGAGCTCAGTTCACAGTCCACCCATTATCTATTGGCCAGCCCGCTCGCAAATTGCTACCACATGACCTCAGTGTGTGAACTATATTCAGCAACAAAGTGAATATTGACACCATTGTATCAGTGAGGAAGTTAGGGGTAGGATAGGACTTACAGCAAAAAGAGTTTATTTTACAACAAAACCTATTTAAACTGCACATAATATCCAACAGCTATTTCACTCAGCGAACAGAGTCTATTTTAAAAGATACTCTATAAACCACAGCAAACACAAGTTTTAACTGAAACTATAACAACATCTCCCAATAAAAGCAGGAAATGCATTGTGTGAAAGATAGTTAAATGATATCAAAAATGCAAGTAAAATCAATTTTAAAGTAGGGAGGTCTTACAACAACAGTACAGGGCATTGTTGAGACTTCAACTAGAGTACTGTGTACAGTTTTGGTCTCCTTACTTAAGGAAGGACATACTTGCATTGGAAGCAATTCAGAGAAGGTTCACTGAGCTGATCCCCATGCCCAATCATCTTCAACTGCTGCATCAATGACCTTCCTTCCATCATAAGGACAGATGTGGGGATGTTCGCTGATGATTGCACAATGTTCAGCACCATTCGTGACTCCCCAAATACTGAAGCACTCCATGTCCAAATGTAGCAAGACCTGGACAATATCCAGGCTTGGGCTCGCAAGTGACAAGTAACATTCGCACCACACAAATGCCAGGCAATGACCATCTCCAACAAGAGAGAATCCAATCATCGCCCCTTGAAATTTATTGGCATTACCATCACTGAATCTCCCACTATCAACATCCTGCGTGGTTACCATTGACCAGAAACTGAACTGGACTAGCCGTATAAATACTGAGACTGCAAGAGCAGCTCAGAGCCTAGGAATCCTATGGCAAGTGACTCACCTCTTGACTCCCCAAAGCCTGTCCACCAGCTATAAGGCACAAGTCAAGAGTGTGATGGAATACTCCCCATTTGCCTGGATGAGCTTAGCTCCAACAACACTCAAGAAGCTTGACACCATCTGGGACAAAGCAGCCCACTTGATTGGCACCACATCCACAAACATTCACTCCCTCCACCACCGACAAACAAAGGCACAGCATGTACTATCTACAAGATGCACTGCAGGAACTCACTAAGGCTCCTTAGGCTCCTTTCCAAACCCATGACTGCTACCACCTCGAAGGACAAGGGCATCAGGCACATGGGGACACCACCACCTGGAAGTTCCCCTCCAAGCCACTCACCTTCCTGACTTGGAAATATATCACTATTCCTTCACTGTCGCTGGGTCAAAACCTTGGAACTCCCTTCCTAAGAGCACTGTGGGTGTACCTACACCACATGGACTGCAGCGGTTCAAGAAGGCAGCTCACCAACACCTTCCCAAGGGCAGTTTGGGATGGGCAATAAATGCTGGCCCAGGTAGCAACACCCACATTCGATAAATGAATAAAAATAATGAAGGTGTTGTCTTATGAGGAAAGCTTGAGGAGGTTGGTCCTACCCTCATTGGAGTTTAGAAGAATGAGAGGTGATCTTATTGAAACATATTTTGAGGGGGCTTGACAGGATCGATGCTGCAAATATGTCTCTTCTCGTGGGGGAATCTAGAACCAGGGGCCACAATTTAAAGATAAGGGATCTCGCATTTAAGTTGGGGTTGAAGAGGAATGTCTTCTCCCAGAGTGTTGTGGGTCTGTGAAATTCTCTTTCACAGAGAGCAGTGAAGGCTCAGTCATTAAATATATTCAAGGCTGAGTTAGACAGATTTTTTAAGGGGGTCAGTGGTTATGGGGAACAGACAGGAATTTGCATTAAGATCACAATCAGATCAGCCATGATCCTATTGAATGAACTACTCCTGCTACTATTTCTTATGATCTTATAATTCCAGTCACTTACTACAATGTAGTCTCTAGATGTGGCTGGGGGGAAATTATCCAATTACCTCCTTTCTGGCTGCAAGTATCGGTGTCACTATGTGCAATCATTAAGAAATGCTACTTATATACACACCCCTTCTTAACACTCTCCTCCTCTTGCTGGGTGACAAAATGGACTCCACATTTTTAAGAAGCTCCCTGTACAATTGCAACAGAATTTGCAATGGTTTCATTTCATTTTCAGTTGGTAGCACTGAGGCAGCAGGTCCGCAAGCCTGGCCCCAGAGAGTTGATCATACAGTTGAAGTGGACAGTCCAGTGCAGTGCTGAGGGTGCGCTGCCCTGTCAGGGGTACCATCTTTCACATGAGACATTAAACCAAGGTCCCATTCAAACGGATGTGAAAGGTCCTATATCATGAATCAAGGAGGAGCAGTGGAATTTCTCTCAGTGCGTTGGTCAGCAAACACCCCTCATCCAGCATCACAGAAGAAAGGAAACCAATCTTAGAACCATAGAAAGGTTACAGCATGGTAGCCGTGTCGGCTCTCGATAAGAGTTACTCAGCAGTTCCATTGCCCCACGCTTCCCCATAGACCTACAAATGTTTTTCTCTTCTGATAACCATCCAATTCCTTTTTACAAGCCACAGATGAATCTGCCACCTGGATTGGTTATTCCTCTTATCACTGCTTGTTGGATCTTGCTATGCACATTTGGTTGCCGTATTTCCCTCCGGCAGTGGCAACACTTCAAAAGTCTTTCATTGGGTCTGAAGCACCTTGGGACTTCCTGAGGATGTGAAAGGCAGTATATAAATGCAAGTTCCTTCTTTGTTCCTGCCATGTTCTAAGCCTTAGGCATTAAATGCATAACTTTCATCATTTGAGTACAGTAAGGATTGTAAGCTTTTCACTTATTGACAATTATTCTGAACGCATGTGGCCTTGCGTTCTGCACATCTGCTCTCTTTAAAGAAGGCCTTTTGGTTGCCAGTCTTGTTACTATGCAAGTGCAACAAAGCTGTTTCAGAGAAAACTGCACTAGTGAGTGACAGCAGCGCCATGTTATCACTCAACCCTGCAAATTCCTTATTTGCCAGGTATCTTGTGATGAAAATGCAATCAGAACATTAATTCCATCACAGAACCCACAATAACTGCAGCCTTTCAGGTTTCATCAATGTTGTCTTAGGCTCCAAATAAATTAACATGCTAATGAGAAGAGACACAACCAACACTGAAGAGTTTAGTTGACAGTGCAGGAAGGCAAAATTGCCCAAAGAATGATTGACAGCTGTGTTGGATGGAGTGCTGCCAGTGGGAAGGATGAGTGTTTGGCTTGTGATCCAACGCAGTGAGATCGTATAAACAATTTATCAATTTTACGCTGCAAGAAGGACTCATTTAACCTAGACACACAATTGTAAGAAACCTATTCAGTTTGCTGTGGGTTCTGATGCATGATAAATCTCCAGAAGTAATTGTACAGTGTTGTGTTTTGTGCCTTGGAGATATGCAGAGATCGCACACCAGTTTCTATGTCGGAGTTTTATTTACAGCTGTTCTTAAAATGTCTCCTCTCATGCTTACAGCTTCTGGCTTTGGTTTAGTTTCTGTGCTTTTTTTTCTGTAACCACACCCAGGCTTGGCTAACAGCACACAGAAGAGAAGAGTCAACAGTCGCACATAATCAAACACCAAGCAATTGCATAATTGAGTACTGCATACGGCCTATGGCGAATGTAGAGTGCAGCTTCAGTTGAAGGGATGCTCAATAGTGTCGTGTTTTTGTAATGATATAAAGTGATACCAATCACTCATAAGGAATTGGGTAAACGCCTTATTGAGGCTAGGCACATGGGCATATGAATACAAAGATAAGAAAGCTTGAAAACATCAGAGTTGCAGAGCTGTGTGTGTGCGCTCTGCTGAAAGCAAAAGTGAAACTAAAACTGAATCACATGACACATTTCCTTCTAGTGATGTCATGCTGCAATCCCTTAAAGGCATATTACAAAAAATAACAGGGTTAATTTTTTAGCATAAGAATTGTTTCATTAAAAGTTCATTAGTTATTTGGACATTGTTTTTCCTGGTTGGACAGTTTAGAACTGGATGTCCGTCTCAGGATAAACCATCAGCCATTTGGACTGGAGTGAGGAGAAATTTCTTCACTCAAACAGTTGTGAACCTTTGCAATTCTCTACCCCTGTGGATGCTCAGTTGATGAGTATATTCAAGATTGAGATTGTTACAACCATATCCACAAGAACTATGTTTCCTTTTAAAAATTGAAAGGAAATTGCATTATTTGGACACTTTAGAGCCAACCTGGATTTTTTTTAAAGAAAAGGTCATAAGTTCATCTTGGACTGGAGCAAGACCTTTCAGTTTTCCTAGCACCTTCTCCTTGGTAATGGCCACCATACTCACCTCTGCCCCCCGTCTCTCTTGAAATTTGGGGATGTTACTCGTGTCTTCCATCGTGAAGACTGACGCTAAGTACCTATTCAGTTCCTCCACCATTTCTTTGTCCCCCACTAATACTTCTCCAACATCATTTTCCAGTGGCCCAATGTCCACTTTTGCCTCTCTCTTACCCTTTATATGTCTAAAAAAACTCTTGCAATATTCTTTTATATTACTGGCTAGTTTACCCTCATATTTAATCTTCTCCCTCTTTATTTCTTTTTTAGTTGTCCTCTGTTGGTCTTTGTAGGCTTCCCAATCCCCTGGTTTCCCACAGCTCTTCACCGCATTGTATGCTTTCTCTTTAGCTTTTATGCTGTCCCTGACTTCCCTTGTCAGCCATGATTGCCTCGTCCTCCCTTTAGTATGCTTCTTCTTCCTAGGGATGAATTTTTGCTGTGTCTCCCAAATTACTCCCAGAAACTCCTGCCATTTCTGTTCCATTGTCTTTCCTGCTAGGCTCATCTCCTAGTCAATTCTGGCCAGCTCCTCCCTCTAGTTGCCTTTATTCAACTGTAATACCATTACATCTGATTCCAGCTTTTTCCTCTCAAATTGCAGGGTAAATTCTATCATATTATGGTCACTTCCTCCTAAGGGTTCCTTCACCTTAAGCTCCCTTCTCAAATCTGCCTCATTACACATCACTAAATCTAGAATTGCCTGTTCCCTAGTGGGCTCCACCACAAGTTGCTCCAAAAAGCCATCTCGTAGACATTCCACAAATTCCTTTTCTTGGGATCCACTACCAACCTGATTTTCCCAGTCTACCTGCATATTGAAATCCCCCACGATCACTGTAACCTTGCCTTTCTTACACGCCTTTTCTATCTCCTGGTGTATCTTGTGCCCCACATCCTGACTACTGTTCGGAGGCCTGTACATAACTCCCATTATGGTTTTTTTACCTTTGCGGTTCCTCAACTCTACCCACACAGATTCTACATCATCTGACCCTACGTCGTTTCTTGCTATCAATTTAATTTCATTTCTTACTAACAAAGCAACCCCACCTCCTCTGCCAACCTGCCTATCTTTTCGATAGGATGTATATCCTTGGATATTTAGCTCCCAGTCCTGATCCCCTTGCAGCCATGTCTCCGTAATGCCCACCACATCATACCTGCCAATTTCAATCTGCGCCACAAGCTCATTTACCTTATTTCATGTACTGTGTGCATTCAGATACAACACCTTCAGTCCTGCATTTCCTGTCCCCTTTCTCATTGTAGTCCCTTTATCTGATGTGAGAACCTCCAGACATCTACTGGGGCTAGCAACCCATCCTTGCGCTAGGGAGCACCAGATCAACAGTGTCAAAACCCTATGAACTTTATCTTTTTTATTAAGTTTCTTTCTTCAACTGCTAATCTCTGCAGAGACCTATTTGTCTGAGTGTGTGTGTGTGTGTGTGTGTGTGTGTGTGAACGTGCTTGGGAATTTTAAAAGGGATATATAGTTACACTTCCAGATTATAAATTGTGTGTTAACCAGTTCTTAAAAGAAGTTTTGTTTTATAATAAATTGATCATTGCGCATTTACTGAAAGCAGCCTGGTTAAATTCTCTTTTATTCTGGGTCTAACAGCAGTGAAGGTAAATAATTGTCCATTTTGTTAAGTGAATGGAACGCTTAAACTAATGGTGCGCCCTGGGGAATCATGGGGCTAGATACACTGTGCACTGTTCCCATCCCAGTCGTAACAAGATCAATTAATTTTAAACATTGAAGGAATCAAGGGAAAGGGCAGGATTGTGAAGTTGAGCTAGAAGATCAGCCATGATAGTACTGAATGGTGGAGCAGACTCGAGGTCCATATAGCCTGCTCCTGCTGCTGTCTCTTATGTTATGGTAGTGAGCAATCTTATAGCTGTGGTTGTTGTAGAAAGGCAAGGCAATTATAAATGACAAGAGAATGAAATAGGCATCAGAGAGTAACCAAGTAAAAGCCACTCGCGCAATAGTCTACTCAACTAGCTGGAAGAAAAAGCCTGCTCACTTTTGGAATTTTCAAACACAGGCCACGTAAAGCTGACAATGCACAATTAAATCAAACATAATAAGTGACCTGTTGTATCCTTAGCCCTGTCGAGTTGCATATGCTTCCTCATGTCTCACTCAAATCCCATCTTACTGAAGCTGACAGAGAATTGCTTCTAAAGCTGCCTTGTGTTCCTGTGGCTAATCATCCATCTGGAAGCTGGTGTGCCAATTTCTCTCAAAGCTTTTCATTTCCCTCTTTTCTTCAACAATGCTTCTGGCATGAGACTAGCACTGCCAAACGATTGGTGCAGCTGGTATCATCTTCTGATTCAGCCATGTGAAAGAGTTATTCTTAAGATGTGGACTGTTTAGTGAAATTAAAATCCAGATATTGTTTTAAGTGTCTTTTGTCAACAAATCACCTGTGGTATTTCAATGAGCAGCAGAAGGAAGACATTCAGCCCACCTTGTCGGTTCCAGCACATTGAAAAAGCTTTTCAATTAGTCCCACCCCTCTGCCATTTCCCATAGCCATGCTGTAATGTGATGGTGGTCTAGTGGTAATGTCATGAGACCAGTAATCCTGAGGTCCAGGCTAAAGGGCTGGGGAAAAAAAATTCAAATCCCACCATGATAGCCAGTGGAATTCAATTGCAACTTTAGAAGTAATTCTGGAATTGAAGCTAGTCTCAGTAATGGTGACCATGACAACTATCAATTGTTGTAAAAACCCATCTGGTTCACCAATGCCCTTTAGGGAAGGATATCTGCTCTGGCCTGCATGTGACTCCAGACCCACAGCAATGTGGTTGACTCTTAACTACCCTCTGAAATGGCCTAACAAGCCATTCAGTTCAAGTGCAACAAAATGCTAGCCTTTCCAGTTACCCATGTATGAATTTTAAAAATGCAGAGCTCTCCTTTTAGTTTATCCATTATCAACTGTTTTCCAGTTTAAATTGTTTTCAATAATAGGCTTAGTACTAAAGTGAGGCAGGAGATGCGGATTGTCCCTGCTGACGTTAATGGCAGGGTCAAATCCGGTTGTTGTCTAGTCACCTTCCCGACCCCTGGTAGCCTGGTGGTTGGATGGATGCAGAGTAACAGCAGGAGTACATCCCCACTGCTCACTGGTGGGAGGAGAGAAACTGGGGATCAGAGGTGAGTGAGGAGACTTGAGATCAGGGCTAGAGGAAGATCAGAGATCCTGCAGAGGCCAGAGTCATAGAATCATAGTATGGTTACAGTACAGAAGAAGGCCATTTGGCCCATCACGTCAGTGCCAGCTCTCTACAAGAGCAGCCCAAACCCTTTCTGAAAACCATGATTGAACCTGCCTCCATCACACAGCCAGGCAGTGCATTCCAGATCCTAACCACTCACTGCGTAAAAAAATTATACCTTATCTTGGCATTTTTTGCTGATCACCTTAAGTTAGTGTCCTCTGGCTCTCGATCCTTCCACTAATGGGAACAGTTTCTCTCTGCCCTGTCCAGACATGTCATGATTTTGAACACCTCTATCAAATCTCCTCTCAACATTCTCTTCTGTAAAGCTTCTCCAATCTGTCCACGTAATTGAAATTCTCCATCCCTGGAACGATTCTCGTAAATCTTTTCTGGACCCTCTCCAATGCCTTTGCATCCTCTATAAAATGTGGTGCCCAAAATTGACACAAGAACTGCATTTGAGACCAAGTCAATGCTTTATAAGGAGGACTTGAGAGAAGTTGAGCTCTCTGAGGTTGCACAGCTGGCGGGAGTTGCACCAGTCGATATTGAAATGAGGTGGCCCTGATTACATGGATTCAGCACCAGACGGTATTGGCGGCTTTAAGTCCCCATCAAGCTATAACATCGACCTAAGCAAGAAGGTTGGGGCAACCATGGTTGGAGATTTGGCTGGAAGAGGTTAAAGACCCTATTGTGCAAGATTTGCCTAAGCCTGAACAGGTAATATTGGTTCCAAGGGCAATGAGCCAGGCCTGTTCTTCCACATACATCTTTGTTTCATCTATAGGGTCACCCCTCTAATGGAGGAGTTCTCAGAGGAATAATGGACATTGGTGAAAAATTTACATTCCAGCCTATATCACCAATACTGAAGCGGGAGCACATCTGGCTAACACAAATGTGTGTGTGTGTCTAGACTTTATTTCATTCCTTTCATGGTCTACACCTCTGCTCATTTTGATTTCTGATGTAACACAGGCCAAAATCTTCCAACCTCTAGGTAGTCAGAGACCAGAAGTACCCTGGAAGATGCAATACGGGATCTCTCAGAAGTCCCAAAGCTCTGACTCCATGGGAATTGTCTGGGAAGTTTGAATTGCCAATGGGCAATTTCCCTTCTCCCTGGGACCCTTTGAAAAAGTCTCCAACTCTGAGTTAGGGTCAGAGATTTCAGACAGTTCCAACCTACTTACCTGGATAATTACCCAAGAAATGTTAGACAAGAAAAAACATAGTCTAACTCCTGGGTAACTATACATCTGACCCCCAATCACTCGCACTGACACCCAGTCACTCACCTCAATCTTCTGGCTGATCACCCACCTCTCCCCTGACACACCCTGTCTCTTCCTGACCCAATCTAACTAGCCCTTACCACCAGACCCCCACCCTGAAGCTCGACTCCCCCAATCCAACCTGCCACCACCCCCCACCACCCTGCACCACATCACCACCCCCCCCCACCACCACCCCCCCAACCCCCACCACCTGAACTTTCTTGGTCCCACCACCCAACTTCCCCCACCCAACCCAACCTGATCTGACCACATCAATTGACTCCCCCCGACAACCCGACTCCGCACCAGCCCGACCTGATTAGACCCCCCACCACTCGATTCCTCCCGACGCAACCTGACTAGCCCCCGAGCTGACAACCTCTCCCAACCCGACCCAACTACCCTCTGACCCACCTACCCACTCACTCACCTGCCACCCTAGCCACCTCACCCATGCACCCACGCTGCCACCTGCCACCCCTACCCACCTACCACCATGTCCTTCTGCCACCCTACCGGCCTGCCACCCTACACAGCTGCCACCCTACCCACCTGGCACCTTACCCACCTGGCACCTTGCCACCCTACCCAAGTGCCACCCTACTGACCTGCCTCCCTACAAAACTACCACCGTACCCACCTGTGACCCTACCCACCTACCACTCTATCCACTTGGCACCCTAGCCCCTTACCCACCCTACCCCCTTACCCATTTACCTTCTCTCCAAAGCTTTTCAAAGAAGCTATGGGACATATAAACTCTTTACTTACCAGGATAGGGCAGTTCATGCCCTAAAAAGAGAGAACAGCTTTTCTCCCTCCAGAAAGCCCAGCACTATGAAGAAGCAGTTCCACTTTAGGTCTGCTCCACATCTCTAGAGAAACTGGGATTGGAGGGTCCCAGCCAGAAATGAGGATCGCCACCGTGGTGGAGAAAGTAGGAATGGAGGGGCAATCCGACGGTGTTTCCCGCTCCCAGGAAGATTCCGGCCCTGGCGTTGCCTAGAACTTACAGCACAGAAACTGCGGTGGGAATTTTACAGCCCCCCACCACCCCCCTCCACCCCCCCCCCCCCCCCCCAGAGTAGGGCATCATGACAGAGAAGGCCAAAAATCGGTTTTATTGCGGTCGTGAAACCAATTTGCAATCATCTGCTCCACCTGTCAACGGCCGGCCACATTTCCCATCGCCGGGCGTTAGGAACATCATCTTAATGTATTTGCCCTGCCCGCCAGAACCATCCCTCCACGTCAAATTTACCACCCGCGTTGGCGTGACTTCGGAACAGCTTCACCACTGCCTTTAAAAGGCCCGCACCTGGGCAAGCGGAACTTCGAGGGGAACTCGGAGGTGAGCGCACACAACTATGCTCAGCGCTCACGAGTATCGCCCCCACAGGACATCAAGGAAGAGGCACCGCGCTTTCGCAGGGGGCATGGGCAAGTCGCTTTTACTCGGCTGGCTTTCAGTCCAGTGCTGAGCCAAGGGCTCCAGTGTGCATCAGGCCCTGTGTGTGGGGTGGGGGTTGGTGGGCTGGGGGCAGAGGGGGTGGAGGGCAAGACAGCGCAGATGGACTGAAGGAAATAATCAAGCACATGCTAGGGAGGTGGGGGGAGTGGGGGGGTGGGTGAGGGATGTGGCCAAGCGCTTGGAAAAACTTAAGGGGATCAAAGGTTATGGGGAGAAGGCGGGAGAATGGGGTTGAGAAACTTATCAACCATGATTGAATGGCGGAGCAGACTCGATGGGCCGAATGGCCTAATTTCTGGTCCTATGTCTTATGGTCTTATGGTGAAAGGTGGCCATGGCGCAGTCACTGGTGGAGGCGCTCACAGCCCCTTGCGATGTCTTTATTAAGATTTGGACCAGTCTCCCCCATGGTTCAAGCTAACAGTGCAGCCTTGCAGTGCGAGTTAGGAGAATGCCTGCGCCTGAGCTGAGAGCACAGCATGCAGTCCAATGGGCAAAGCTGCTGCCAATCGGTCAGGTGGAGTGGGGCGGAGGAGGGTGGGGTTTCGGACAGCCATTGAGGGCACTACACACTGGCCATCCTAGTGGTGTCCAGCACTCTTGTGCATGCATGAAAGGGCCTTCAGACTTAACGAAGAGAGGTTCTTGGTACACCTATGCCACCCCACACGTCTCTGTCTTTGATCCTGCAGGAGGAGAACATCAGGATCATGGAGCCTGGTGATTTAGCAGGATGCCTCATGGCTTACAGGGAGCAAAGAAGAAGCAGAAGAGAGCAGCTGAGGTGCCTGGGCAAAGGGAGGAGCACCTCTCTCGAGATGAAGGGGCGGCAGCGCCTGGTGCTCACACAGCTGAAGATCCATGGAGAGTCAGCACTCATAGGCACCTTGCTAGACCCAGGGTCTATCGACGCCGCTTGTCATTCCTGTAAATGACTGAGAACCAGTGTCGCTGAAGGCTGCGCATGTCTAGGGAACTGGTTGGTCACATAGGATTTGGCTGTAGGACTTGGCACCATGGGAACATGGAGGGCATCCACTGCCAGTGGCTGTGAAAGTGACCATGGTGCTCAATTTTTACATCATTGGCTCATTCCAGGGCTCTACAGGTGACCTGTGTGGGATCTTGCAAGCCTCCCCACACAATTCTGGAGGTCATGGATGATATCTTCACGTAGGCACAGAAATTTGTGCATTTCGCCTGCAATCAGGAAGCAAGAGCACTGGGATTTGTGCAGATCTTAGGTTTTCCACAGGTGCAGGATGCCATCAACTGCATTTACACTTAGATCTCCGTAGCAACAAGCAATCAGCTACATCAACCGCAAGGGCTTCCACTCGCTGAATGTTCAGCTGATGTGTGACCACCGCAAACACACCCTATAGGCCTATGCACAATTCCCAGGGAGCGTCCATGACTCTTACATCCTTAGCTGGTCTCTGACATCTTCTAGGGTCCAAAGAGGCTGCAGGGCTGGCTCCTCGGGGACAGGGGCTACCCACAGGGGACGTGGTGCCCATTCGGTGGCCTCAGACTACAGCAAATTGACGGTAAAACGTGGCTCACACAGCAACCTGGAATTTGGTGGAGTAAATGATAAACATTTTGAAAATGAGGTTCTGGTGCCTCTACAGGTTCGGTGGAGCATTGCAGTACAGTCCACCAAGGGTGTCAGGCATCATCATAACTTGCTGTGTACTACATAACCTGGCGCTGTTAAGTGTGGGAGGACCTGGCTGAGGAGGAGATGGAGGAGCTGCACGTATCTTTGGTGAGGAGGACGTCAAAGGTGATGACATCCGCGAAAGTGTGGATGCCGGCGATGAGGATATTGAGCTGGCCAGACGAGGGAGGCATGCTCAGGAAGCCCTCATAGCCACAAGATCCGTGGAGGATGATGACAAGGTGCAGTGAGGATGCTCCATAGATCTGCACACAGCCTCTGAGAATGTGTGACGCCTGTCTGGCTGAGGGCAGCTCACTTGCGCCCTGTGATCAGGGTCATATCATGGCAACGCAATCGTGAAACTTTAAATGCACCTGATGGAGGTGTACAAGATTATGAGGGGCATGGACAGGGTGGATAGGGAGCAGCTGTTCCCCTTAGTTGAAGGGTCAGTCACGAGGGGACATAAGTTCAAGGTGAGGGGCAGGAGGTTTAGGGGGGATGTGAGGAAAAACGTTTTTACCCAGAGGGTGGTGATGGTCTGGAATGCGCTGCCTGGGAGGGTGGTGGAGGCGGGTTGCCTCACATCCTTTAAAAAGTACCTGGATGAGCACTTGGCACGTCATAACATTCAAGGCTATGGGCCAAGTGCTGGTAAATGGGATTAGGTAGGTCAGGTGTTTCTCACGTGTCGGTGCAGACTCGATGGGCCGAAGGGCCTCTTCTGCACTGTGTGATTCTGTGATTCTGTCATCCATTGTCAGCCTTCAGCACCTGACCGCTTCAGGAGCTCAGCATCACTGGTCACAGATGCTGAAGAGATGGGGGGGGCCAGCCCCACCTCAAAGGTACTGAGAGCAGAGAGAGAGAAGGACAGAATTCTGTGGTGCCTGCCCACGATATTCTGGCAGCAATGACAAGCACCACTGAGGTGCAGCCATCAGTAATGTGTCCAGGGAATGTGAGGCCAGACCATCACTTTGGTCTGAATGTTACACACTGCAAAGGGAAGAGGCCCTGGACTGAGACACCTGCCTTTATCTTGTGCAGGAACCAGGGTTACACTTCTGAGTGACATAAGCACTGTTCATCATAACAAGGAGCCATAGTCTGGGAGACGTCTTTGGGAGTTTATTAACAATAATGAACATTATGTACAAGTGATTAACACCCGTGCCCAGGCTGTAGTGGTTATGGTACTGGGTTCGTAACCCCAAGATCAAGAGTTCAAATCTCACAATGGCAAACTATGAAACAATGTAACTTCATCTGAAAACAGATGGAAACGTGTTTGTACTCGAAAGAGTTACATCTTCTTAACTTTCCTAACCCTACCGCTGCGTCCTGTTGCTCCCCGGACATCCACAGCGGACGTGAAGGCAGCCTGCTGACTGCAATACCCTGCCTGTAATGATCTTGATGGGTGTCCTCTGGAGGCCTGCTTTGGGGTCCTGCTCTGTGGCAGCGGCATCCTCCTTGGCCTGTGGAACTAGAGCTGTTGGCGTCACAGGAAGAGGGGATTCAGATGGGCCGGACAATCCCGGAGTCACCTGGGTGGACGACCCCAGGGTGTGCACCTGCTGATCCTCCTCCTTATGCTGCCCGGGCGCACCTAGCTGACTCCTTGAGGAGAAGAGGAAGCTGGAGTGAGATCGAGCTGCCCGGCACCCCTCCCGCGTTGACACTGATGGAGGCCAGTGATGGCATCAGCGATGGAGTTCAGCCCATGCAGCAGTGCAGGAGCGGCTTCCTGGACCAAGATCTCCATGGTGGGCGCTTGACCTACCAGCGTTGACCTTGGTGCAATGGCATGCCAGCACTATCACCTGAGACTGAAAGCAGACCGACTCCTCTGTCATGCCTTGACATCTGAAGAGTGCAGTGGACACCGCTTCCTGATGTTCCCAAGCTTCCCTTTGGAGGCCCAGCAACTGAGGTATCACCAAATCCAAAGTCTCCTCATCTGACTCAGACTCAGGAGATTTCTGGACTCCACCATTCCTCCCAATGCCGGAAACCTGGGAAGTTTTTTTAATTATTCATTCACGGGATGTGAGTTTCGCTGGCTGGGCCAGCGTTTATTGCCCATCCCTAGTTGCCATTGGGAAGGTGGTGGTGAGCTGCCTTCTTGAACCGCTGCAGTCGATGTGGTGTAGGTAGACCCACAGTGCTGTTAGGGAGGGACTTCCAGGATTTTTACCCAGTGACAGTGAAGGAACGGCGATATATTTCCAAGTCAGGATGGTGAGTGACAAGGAGGGGAACTTCCAGGTGGTGGTGTTCCCATTTATCTGCTGCCCTTGTCCTTCTAGATGGTAGTAGTTATGGGCTTGGAAGGTGCTGTCTAAGGAGCCTTGGTGACTTCCTGCAGTGCATCTTGTAGACGGTACACACTGCTGCTACTGTGTGTCGGTGGTGGAGGGAGTGAATGTTTGTGGATGTGGTGCCAATCAAGCGGGCTTCTTTGTCCTGGATGGTGTCCAGCTTCTTCAGTGTTGTGGGAGCTACACTCATCTAGGCAAGTGGGGAGTGATTCATCGCACTCCTGACTTGTGCCTTGTGGACAGGCTTTGGGGAGTCAGGAGGTGAGTTACCCGTTAGAGGATTCCTAGCCTCTGACATGCTCTTGTAGCTACAGTGTTTATATGGCTAGTCCAGTTCAGTTTCTGGTCAATGGTAAGCCCCCAGGATGTTGATGGTGGGTGATCCAGTGATGCTAATGCTATTGAACATCAATTGGTGATGGTTAGACAATCTCTTGTTGGAGATGGTCATTGCCTGGCCCATCATTGAGGATCAGGATTTTGTGAGTTGTTTAATTGTCCGCCACCATTCATGACTGTATCTGGCAGGACTGAAGAGCTTAGATCTGATCCGTTGGTTTTGGTTTCACTGAGCTCTGTTTATCACTTGCTGCTTGACATGCAAGTAGTCCTATGTTATGGCTTCATCAAGTTGACACCTCATTTTTAGGTACTCCTGGTGCTACTCCTGGCATACCCGCCTGCACTTTTCATTGAACCAGGGTTGATCCCCTGAGTTGATGGTAATGGTAGAGTGGGGGATATGCCAGGCCAGGAGGTTACAGGTTGTGTTTCAGTACAATTCTGCTACTGCTGATGGTCCATAGAGCCTCATGCCTCATGGATGCCCAGTCTTGAGTTGCTAGATCTGTTCACACAACGCAATGGAGGGTATCCTCAATGTGGAGGATTCCTTCTGGTCACTCCTACTGATACTCTCATGGACAGATGCATCAGCAGGTCAAGTATGTTTTTCCCTCTTGCTAGGACCCAGTCTAACAGCTGTGCCCTTTAAAGCCCAGCCATCTCACTCAGTCATGGTGCTACTGAGCCAGCCTTGGTGATGGACATTGAAGTCCACCACCCAGAGTAAATTCTGCACCTTTGCCACCCTCAGTGCTTCTTCCAAGTGATGTTCAACATGGAGGAGCACTGATTCATCGGCTGAGGGAGGGCAGTACGTGGTAATCAGCAGGAGGTTTCCTTGCCGATGTTTTGCCTGATGCCATTAGACTTCATGGGCTCTAGAGTTGAGGACTCCCAGTGCAACTCCCTCCTGACTGTATACCACTGTGCTCCCACTTCTGCTGGGTCTGTCCTGCCACTGGGACAGGACATACCCAGGAATGGTGATGGTGGTGTCTGGGACATTATATGTAAGGTATGATGCTGTGAGGATGACTATATCAGGCTGTTGCTTGACTAGTCTGAAAAACAGCTCTCCCAATTTTGGCACTAGCCCCCACATGTTAGTGAGGAGGACTTCACTTTCAATGCCTAGGTCGATGCTGGGTGGTCAGTCCGGTTTCATTACTTTTTAGGGACTTTGTCACAGTTTGATACAACTGAGTGGCTTGCTAGGCCATTTCAGAGTCAATCACATTGCTATTGGTCTGGAGTCACGTGTAGGCCAGGTTAAGGCAGCAGATTTCCTTCCCTAAAGGGGCATTAGTTGAACCAGATGGATTTTTACAAGAATGGACAATAGCTTCTTGGTCATACCCAGACTTTTATGTTTTTTTTAATTCAAATTCCACCAACTGCCATGATGTGATTTGAACCCAGGCCTCCAGAGCATTACTTGGAGTTTCTTGGATTACTAGTCCAGTGACAATACCACTATGCCACTTCCCCCCAGCCACTGCCTGATGTGGATCAGACAGTGCACTCTGCTCACCAGATTGTGATCCCAAGACTACTCTAGAACCAGGTCCCACCAAGATGTGTGTTTCTGCGCTGGTGGAGGGTGTGGGTGAGCGCAGTGCCGGGTCCTCAATGAGGGTGTCATCAGGTTATTCTTCCGAGCTGCCTTCAGGGCTTGAAGCAAGCGCCTGGGTCATGGACCCCCTCAGCTGTTTCCCAGATGTGCCTGCGAAAGCAAGGAGAGATAATTAGTGCATGGCAGGGGGTTGCAGAACAGGGGAGCTGACTCACAACATGGATGTCTGATGGATGTTGCACTGCTGGATCCTTACTTGGTTGAGTACCGCTGACCTCATCTGCAGCACAGCAACGGCCCAGATCCTCGCCGGCCAGCTGGATGACTCTTATTTTCAAAATTTATGAGGACCTTGATGTCAGGCATTCCTCCACCGGTCTGTGACCTCTCTGTTTTGTTGTGTGTCAGCTTATGCTGCATGAATACAGATGGAGAAAATGTAAGCAGAATGCCTGCCAGGTCAGATGAGGAGGATGCCTGGCAGGTGTGGGTGGTTCCATGGACTGGATGAGGGCACGATCCTCAGGGCAGATGAAGGTGTGTGTGAGAGAGTGAGTGGTGATATCCCTTGAGCTGGGAGTGAGTGAGATTCCTGTGGATGTGTGTTGGGTTTGTGAGTGTGTGGGTTGAGAGTGATGAGGAAAATGACTTACCCTCTCAGAATGGAGGAGATCATTCATCCTCTTGCGGTACTGGGTGGCTGTCCTCTTTTGCAGGGTTTTGGTGCTGACCACCACTACCACTGCCTCGCATGCCGGGTTGGTGGCCTTCTTTGCTGGTCTTCACCCAGAGCAAGGGTCGAGGACTTTACAGTGGGCTTCCACAGCATCCAGTGGGTGCCTGAGGGAGGTGTCCCTAAATTTGGGGGCAGCATGTTTCCCCTGTTTGGCAGCCATGACTTCCGATCCCTTAGAAAGTGCTCACTCTGCGCAGGGGTGCCCTTTAAATAGGGCACCCAGATTACTGAAGGCCTGAGGTGAGGGTGCCCTGCCAGGATCCTGGTGTGTTTCCGGGAATTCATTACTAATGAGGCGTGACACACCGGGACTGGGATCATACGGCATAAAAAGCCTCCTTTTGCGACTGACGGGGTAAAACATCCTTTCTCCCGCCTGCTACTGCACTTTGTACAAACCTGAGATGATTCCATCTTGGCCGTTCGGCCCAACAGGTACTAGTGTCTATGGTCCACATGAGGCTCCTCCCACCCTACTTCATTTCTGCCTATCTGCATGACCTTCTCATTCCCTTCTCCTTCATGTGTTTATCTTGTTTCTTCTTAAACACAGCTATGCTATTCTATCCACTGCTCCTTGTAGTTGTGAGTTCCGCGTTATAATAACTCTCTGGGTAATGAAGTTTCCCCTGAGTTCCTCCCTGGGTTATTAGTGATATTTTTGGGCAGTGGTTTTGGATTGAAACCGTCTTTCTCCACACCTACCCTATCAAACCCTTTCATAATCTTAAAGACCTCTGCTAGGTCAGCCCTCGGCCTTCTCTTCTCTAATGTTCAGCTGGTTAGCGACCATCACAAACACAACCTGCAGGTCTGTGCAAGATTCCCAGGAAGTGTCCACGCCTCCTACATCTAAAATGCCCTAGCCCGTTCAGCATCTCCGGTCTTCCCTGCTGCATTGTGAGTGAGTTTCCGGAATGATGTGTTTCAGACAAGCAGGCCAGAAAGCTGATTTATATATTTACTCTTATTCTGCAAAGCTCAGATCTGGGCTTGGTGACTGATATGAGCAAGTGCTGTAAAATAATGGTCTGTGTAATTTATAAACCGCACATTGCTGTTCTCAATATCACAGAGTAAATAAAAACTCTTGCATAACATTTTCTTCGAAACATGGCTTATAGAAAGCTGGGGGTTTTATTTGGGAATACTGAACGTCTGCATCTCCGAGTGCAAAGTGCTGGTGCTTTAACAGAATTATGATGTCCTTAATTAATAACCTTCAGTGTTAAGTACTGAACAGGAGTCTCATAAACCTTCACCTGCTTTCCTGTCCCTTAGAGCCTCCATAGTTTACTGCGTGTGGAAGAAAGAGCTTGGATAAGACTCCCAAAAGGCTTAGTTTGGAAACAGAAACTGCTCCCACTGCCAGCCAGTAAGACATATCTCAGTGAACTCCAGCATTGCCAGCAGCTCCACATGTACTGCCTAACCCTCCCTCTCACCTACAACAAAGAAACAACTTGAACTATTAATTTTGAAGAACTTGTACGAGTCGATGCATTTCCAGGAGTGTACAGCGAACGATCAAATAGTAAGCTCACTTGTGGAGCCTGGTGAAAAGGCCTCACGTGGTGGTGCTGGGTTCCGTGATGAGCAGCTTGAAAGCAGCAGATGCTGGAACACCCCTTCCCCGCCCACCCAACCCCCACCCCCCCCCACCCCCACCCCCCACCCCCCCCGCCACCCCTCCTTATGCAGTTGTGATAGGCTTGCCCCAATCCCCTAGCACTCTGGACACAAACGTCAGATGGTTGTAGGTTCTAAGCTCCAACTTTGAATCTGAGTCGACGCTCAGCATGCAGTGCTGGGGGCGCTGCCTTTTGGATGAGGTGATAAATCATTTTGCCCTCTCAGGTGGGCATGAAAGGATTCTGTGGCACTCTGAGTTCGCAAGTGCGCTGGTCATTTATCCCTCAGTCAAAGTCACTGAAACAGACTGATCAACCATGCCTTTAAAATTGTGAAAGGTCTTGATACACTTCGACAGGGAGATGGATTGTTTCCACTTGCAGGGAAAAGCAAATACCATTGGCCGTCAATATCAGATAGTCACCAAGGAGTCCAATAAGGAGTGCAGAAGCAACTCATCCACCCAAAGAGTAGGGAGAATGTGTAATTCTCTGCCACAGGGGGAGGTTTAGGTGCAGTCATAGAATAATAAAATAGGTACAGCACCGAAAGAGGCCATTTGTTTCATTGAGTCTGCACCGGCTCCCTGCAAGAGCCATTTAGCTAGTTCCAATTCCCCACCCTTTCCCCATAGCTTTGCAAGTTAGTAGAGTATAAATTTGTTTAAGGCACAGCTCGATAAGCATATGAGGGAAAAGGAAGTTGAAGGTTAAGTTGATCGAGTTAAATGAGGGAGAATGAGAGGGGGCCTGTGGAGGATAAATAGCAGCACAGGCTGCTCAGGCTGGATTCTGTGCTGTATATTCCATTTAGTCCTGTTTAACGTATTTGTTGTTTACGGGAATGTTACCATGTTTTTCAATGTTATAACAGGGATTATAGAGCGATTGGCTGAGACATGCTTTGGGACACCCTGAAAATCTGTAAGATGCTATTTAAATGCAGGCTCTTCTCTTGCTTTATAAAGGAGCAGATTTTCAGGCTCCTGCACATGGGCATACTGAATCACTCAAAGCACAGTGCATAGAGTAAAGTCAAGTGTGGAAGGAACATGCATCAGTAGCAAAACCAATCCCACTCTCTGTCAGGTCGATACCTTTATAGGTGACTAATCCTTCTTACTTAATTTTCTCACAATGCGCTGCTTCCAGGTTGTCCCATAAACCTGTTGCTCCCAGAAAACCTGCCCTGAATCCATGCTGGCCAGTCAGTCACAGCTTCCTGAGGCAAGCTTTCAGAGTGTTTCAGGGACATACATCCTTCTGTGACTCCACCATATGGCAGCGTATCAACCCACCTTCTCCATCGGGGAATTACGTGGGACACAAGATTCTGGATGGGAAATTTGTAAACTCTGCAAGTGGCTTAAGAAATAATAGGATCTGTGTTCAAATAGTACCAGCGGAATCTGCCAAAGAACTAAGGGGGTCAGGAAAAGAGAAGAGCTTGCATTTACATTGCACCTTCCACTGTCTCAAGATGTTGCTTTATGTGCAATGAAGTAGTTTTGAAGTGTAGCCACTGATGTAATGTAGGAATTGCGGTAACAAATTTATGTTTATTAAGATCCCACAAGAGTAATGCGATAATGACCAGATAATCTGTTCTAGTGCTGTTAATTTTTTTATTCATTTACGGAAAGTGGGCTTCTCTGGCTGGGCCGACATTTATTGCCCATCCCTAATTGCCCGTGAGAAGGTGGTGGTGAGCTGCCATCTTGAGCCGCTGCAGTCCATGTGGTGTAGGTACACCTACAGTGCTGTTAGGGAGGGAGTTCCAGGATTTTGACCCAGCCACAGTGAAGGAACGGCGATATATTTCCAAGTCAGGATGGCGAGTGACTTGGAGGGGAACTTCCAGGTGGTGGTGTCCCCATCTATCTGCTGCCCTTGCCCTTCTAGATGGTAGCAGTCATGCGTTTGAAAGGTATTGTTTAAGGAGCCTTCGTGAGTTGCTGCAGTGCATCTTATAGATGGTACACACTGCTGCCACTGTGGGTCGGTGGTGGAGGGAATGAATGAATGTTTGTGAATGAGGTGCCAATCAAGCGGGATGCTTTGTCCTGAATGGTGTCGAGCTTCTTGAGTGTTATTAGAGCTAAGCTCATCCAGGCAAGTGGATAATATTCCATCACACCCCTGACTTGTGCCTTGTAGATGGTGGACAGGCTTTGGGGAGTCAGGAGGTGAGTTACTCACCACAGAATTCCTAGCCTCTGACCTGCTCATGTAACCACAGTATTTATATGGCTAGTCCAGTTCAGGTTCTGGTCAATGGTAACCCCCCAGGATTTTGATAATGGGGGAATCAGCAATGGTAATGCCATTGAATGTCAAGGGGCGATGGTTAGATTCTCTCTTGTTGGTGATGGTCATTGTCTGGCACTTGTGTGACATGAATGTTACTTGAGAGATAAATATGGATCAAGGAGAACTCCACTGATCTTCTTCGAAATTGTGCCATGGGATCTCTCATATCCACCTGGGATCTGGGTTTGGCATCTCATTTGAAAGATCATCGATAATGTTACACTCTCTCAATACTGCACTGAAGTGTCAGCCTAGATTTTTCTGCTGAAATCTCTGAAATTGGACTTTGAACCCACAAACACCTGACTCACAGGTGAGTATGTTGCCACTGAGCCACAATCACAGCATGAATGATGGGATTAAAGTTGTACTCGTGCAATCTCATCGCCTGCTGATCAAAAATATTCACCAATTATTCCCTCACAGCCTATATGGCAAAAAGCATACTGTTGTCAGGTGACCAAGTTGTGGTATTAGTAATAGAGGTGAACTGCAGACACTTCTTAAGTGGAAACATTAAGTTTATTTACATCAACAGCAACTTCATGTGTACTTTCAACTCCAACTTTATCCTGCGCTGTCTGCTGAGGTAGCCCATGCTATTCTCCTATTGGTTACTATAGATCATATGATCTTTCCTAACAAGTATTATTCTTAAATGTACATTACACTCTAAATAAAACCATAATTGCTACATTCCTCCCCCTTTAACTCAGCTATACATGTTATATTTACAAGCACGTATTTTTCAAGACAACATAATATTTACACTGCGTAAGGAATTTACAAGTTCAGTCTTTCAGGTGGTTTCCTGGTACATGTGGAATGTCACAGCTCCACAACTTCAGATTCTTTGTCAGGAACCTCCTTTTCTGGAGTTGCCTGAACATCAGGTGCTTCAGTGGGCACTTGCAGTTCTGTATCCGCAACTCTTACAGGAACATCAGACCTGTCTGTCCTGGATTGAGTATCCTCATCAGGAAACATAGACCTGATCATGGCCACTGGTGGAACCAAATCTTGGTGGTTTGTCTCTCTCTTCCTTAAATGGTCCACATGTTTACAGATGATCAGGCCTTCCACCTCCCACATGGTAAGATAGAGGTCTAGTCACTCCACTTATTTCACCAGGTCCTTTGGTCCTTCCCCGAAGTTTTTCATGTATACCGGCTCTCCAACATTAAATTTCCTCTTGCAGCTATGTCAGTCATGTCTAGTTTTTTGGCTTCCCTGACTCCTTTCCACCTTTTCTTCTAAATTTGGCATAATTAAGCCCAATCTTGTGCTGAGACGGTGTTTCAACAATAACTCCGCAGGTGTGACACCTGTTGTTGTGTGAAGGGTAGTCCTGTAATGAAAAAGAAAGTGTACTAGCTTGGTTGCCAAAGAATCACCAGTTAGCTTTTTTATGCCTGTCTTGAACGTTTGAACCGCTCTTTTGTATACTCCGTTTGAGGGAGGGTGGTATGGCATAAGTTTGAGTGATACCGTTGAGGCTGATAAACCATTGAAACTCAGCACTCGTAAACGCTGTGCCATTATTGGAAATTACTACTTCTGGTAGTCCATGAATGGCAAAACTCTGACGTTGTTTCTCAATTGCAGCGGCCGACTTTGGTGACATCACCTCATTTACGTTCAACCATTTTGAATGGGCATCGACAATGAGCAGAAACATTGTTCCCTGGAAAGGTCCAACATATTCAATGTGTAACCGCACCCAGGGTCTACCTGGCCACTCCCATGGGTGTAATGGAGCTGTCACTGGCAACCTTTGCAGTTGCTGACATTGCACACAGTGCTTTAGTAAACTTTCTATTTCACCATCCATCCCAGAATACCATAGATAGCTGCATGCTATGGTCTTCATTCAGGAAATTCCTGGATGGGCACTGTGTAGTTCAACCAAAAGAGGGTCCCTTCCCTTTGGAGGAGTTATTACTCATGCTCCTCACAATAAATGTCATCCTGGCTGGTTATTTCATGTCTTCTATTGAAGTACAGTTTCATTTTGTCGGATACGGGCTCCTGTGATCAACCATGTAGCACTTGTCCTCATACTTGAGATAGGACTGGGTCCCGACTTGTCCAGTCTCTGATGTCGAGCACATACCGGTGAGGAATCTAAGAAATTTAACAGTAAAACAAGTTCCTGTGGAACTAGGACATGCTCATCATTTTCTTGTAAAGGCAAACGACTAAGGGCATCAGGGTTTGCTGTTTGATTGCCAGGGCTATATACGAAAGTGTATTCCTATGCTGCCAGAATTAAGGCCCTATTAGTATTTCTGTATCTTATTTTTACGTGCCTTCTTCTTTCTAGTGTAGATTTTAATCTTGGCCTTCTTTTTGACTTCACTATTGGCCAGACTTCTCTCAGATGCAAGCTCAACTTATCTGAGCTCATTGGCTGAGTCTCCCAAAATGTCATTATCTGTCTGCTTCTTGGAAAATTCTGCAGCTGTTGCTTCCAAAGCCTCTTTGGCTGTGATTCTTCAGCTCTTCCGTCTCTTTTTTGTCTTCGTTTGCTGCCTCCTGGAAAATTGAACATTGTTAAATTAATTGATTAACAGCCTTAATAGGCCTCTTAATTGTTGACAGGTGCGCTGCCGACTCTTGCACACACCCGCTGACCAAAATATCACTCAAGTGCGCGATGACGTAGGGACACTCGCCCGATGTCATCACGCACTATTGTACACCCAATCAGGTCAGGCGTACATGTGCCCGCGGGACATAAAATTCAGCCCTTTGACTTGCGGGAATCTTGTAGTGTGTGAAGGTCTTTCAATACGTTTTCTTTTTCCCTGCGAAGGTTGCTCACCTCATCTCGAACTCTGTCAGCAAGCAGGGTCGCTTCAAGTTTCTTCTGCTGTTCCTCCCGATTTTGGCTTAAGACAGCTTGCATTTCTTCAGGTTGTTGAGTCCTTACACGCTCCTTTTTTCAAAACAGGAATACTTCCATCTTCCTTTTGGGATCTCTGTGGCCAATCAAGGCTGGTTTCTCTCAGCCAATTTCGCCCGAGAAGGCTTGGACCTCTGCCTCTCAAGTAGCTTTGCCGATTGGCTTCCATAATGGACAGTTACTCTGCTTATGCCTTGTAGTTGAATGTCTTCACCTGCATACATCTTTAACCTGGCAGCTGTTCATTCCAAACTTTATTGATTTTCACCATAATTCAAATATACGTATGTTCCCCAATTACAATAGTGGAAGCTCCCATGTCTACTTCCATTCTAATAGGTTTGCCATTCACTATCCCTGACAAATATTGGTTCTGTCTTTCCAACATTCAGCTTAAACAATGGGTGAATGTCTGAATTTGTTGTTTCAGGCTCATCTATATTGTAGATTTCATTGGGCTTCTTCTTTTGTTTACAAGCCTGCTTGAATCTTTCCTTTCACAGCCTCATCATATGTCCATTTCTGTGACAATAGTAGCATTTGATTTTTTTAAAATGCTAATTGCTAAAAGACTGATTGTTTCCACCTCTATTAAAATTATTCTTCAATCACGTTGCTAAGTTATTTTCCTTTATTCTTCGGTTATCAGGGGCTGTTTCCTGCTTCTTGGCAGAGTCTTGCTTTTTTTGTGCCACTTTTAGCTGAGTGTTCCTGCCCAACGTGGAGGAGGGCGCCATTCCCTATACTGCTTTTCAATCTCTTACTGCGCTTTCCATGGCCAGTGCTATCTCTAGCACCTTCTTGAAATCCAGATTCACTTCAGGCAATAATCTTTTCTGAATAGTGCCCTCTTTCACACTACACACTAAACAATCCCTGAGCATATCATTCAGTGTCATACCGAACTCACAATGTTCCATTAGCTGCTTCACATTTGCCACATAGCATGCAATTGTCTTCATGAATTAAACTTGAACTTCTGCATCGTGACTGAGGGCTTGGATTGAAATTGACCCTTCACAAGGTCCACCAATTCATCCAAATTCTTTGAACCTAGGGCACAGGATGCTGTCAAACTTCAGATCAAACCGCAGGTTTTGCTTCCACAAGTACTCAAGAAGATCACTCGCCTCTTCTCTTCCCCCGTAATCTCGTTTGTGTGAAAAAAGAACGTGAGGCATTCTATGTATTCAGTTCAATCATCAAAAGGTTCAAAAGGATCAATTCTCCCAAACTGTAGCATTTTGAGAGAGGATAACTTCTTCAATTCTAAAGGAGCTTGCTACTTACAATCACTGGGCGAGGTAGAGTGCCAATTTCTTTCTAACTTGATTTCTTCTGTTCAATCTTATCCCATCCTCATCACCAGTGTGTTGTAGGGTGGCCAGTTGTGCTAGCAGTAATGGAGTTGAACTGCAGACACTTCCTGGGTGGAAATATTAAGTTTATTTACCATATACTCAGCAGCAACTGCATGTTTGCTTTCAAATCCAACTCCAGCTCTACATTGACTGCTGAGTTAGCCCACGCCACTCTCCTATTTGTTACTACAGATCATGTGATCTATCTTAACAAGTATTATACTTAAAGATACATTACACACTAAATAAAACCATAACTACTACACACATATACTGAGGCTTGTTGTTCTATTCCTTTAAATGTTCATATGATAAATATAGGCCACAGCTCTTCCATTTCACACAGTGCGAGCTCACATTACTTCATTAAAATGGTGACAACAACTTGCGTTTATGTAGCGCCTTAAACAGAGAAAATTTCTTCATGCTTCACAGAGACATAATGGCGGATGTTGGGCAAAGTGGGAGATATTCGGGAGGTGTGACCAAAAGCATGGTCAATGAGGTGAATTTTAAGGAGTACTTTAATGGAGGAGAGGGAAATGGAGAATGTGAGGTGTTTGGAAAAGGAATTTCAGATTGCAGGGCCAACCTGGGATATTATTCTGGTGAATATACGTATTACCAAGCCTAAGATTATTCATCTGCCTAACTAATTTTTTGTACCTGTGCAGTAGCTTTTAGTGATCTGTGCACGACATCCAAATCCCTTTGTTCCCCCAGAGTCTTTCAACGTTGAGAAAATATTCTAAGTTGTCTTGTCTTTCTCAGATCCAAGTTCCTCATGTTGAACTCCATCCACTACAGTACTGCCCAATCACTTAGTCTCTCTAGGTCCCTTTGGTAACTTTCTGCTTCCACTCACATAGTATCACCCATAAACTTGGATATACAACTCTTTATTCTTTCATCTAAGTCACCAATGAATAAGATGAAAAGCTGAGGCCTCAGTACATATCCATTAAGGACACAATGTCTCCCAATCTGCCAATCAAAGAATGTGCCCTTTACCTCTATTCTTTGTTGTGTTTTTCTTCACCTTGTGCTTACTCAGTAGATAATCATCATGACACCAACTAAGCCTAAGGGATTGGTTAACAAAACTATGTTGGTTCATTAATTAAGAATTTGAGATGCTGGTGGCAGTATTCCACAGCTGGAGAACTTGTCTGAGTTGGTGACTTCCTCAGAGGAAACTGCAACTAGATCTGAATCACATGTGTTACGACCAGGATGGGAATTATCCAGCCTCACTACTCCGCAGGCCGTACCATTAACTTAAATTGAAATGGCCAATTATTTACCTATACCTCTAGCACCCAGAAGAAAAGAGACTCTGACCAGGCTACTCTCAAAAACACAATGATTAATTTATTTTAAAACAAAACTTCTTGTAACAAGTTGCAAGTACTGGTTAACACACAGTAATTGTAATCAGGAAGTGTAAAAAAACCCCACTAGAGCTATACCTTGAGTGCCCTACCATCCATTCTTAATTAACACATTCGTTTAGATAATATCACCAACTTTAACTTTAACACATATGTGTTCTATTGTACTATTGTCGTTGACATCTTTTGATGATCGGCTTCTATCACTGCTTGTTTGTCCCTACAACCACATACCCACCCCCCCACCTCTCTCTCTCTCTATCTCTCCGCCCCCCACACACACACCTTAAACCAGCTTATATTTCAACTTTTTCTTGGACTCGAACTCAAGTTCTGTCGAAGGGTCATGAGAACTCGAAACGTCAACTCTTTTCTTCTCCGCCGATGCTGCCAGACCCGCTGAGTTTTTCCAGGTCATTCTGTTTTTGTTTTGTGTAACTATCTATCTCTTCCTAAACAATTCCCCCAGTGTGCACAAACACACGCACAGACAAACAAAGGACAGAGAGAGTGTCTCTGCAGAGATGGGCTTTGGAAGATGGGTGTTATAAAATAAAGGATAAAGTCCATAGGGTCTTGACGCCGTTGACCTGGAGTTGCCTTATATGGAGACGTGTTCCAAATGGTCCAGCTTGACAGGACCACATGCAGACTGTTTACACTCAGGTGAGGGCTCTCTGGCTACGAGTTATAGCCACAAACAATTTCAGGCCAGGTAGAGAGAGAGAGTTGAAGAGTCATAAGGACCCGAAACGTTAACTGTGTTCCTCTCCGCAGATGCTGTCAAACCTGCTGAGTTTTTCCAGGTATTTTTATTTTTGTTAGAGAGAGAGAGCCTTCCTTTCTCAGCTTGTTCTCCAACAAGACTGCCTTCAAAAACAAGCAGATTCAAAACTTATGTATTTTTTACCCCTCTCACCAACTAAAATGATTGCTGTTTAAAACAAACAACCAGATCTTCCTCAAGTGCCATAAAGGTCAAGTGATTTCTTGGGAAGAGACCTGCATGTTTACAGCTCTATGATGAAGTTATGACCTTTTAAAAAAAAATCTCAGGTTAGCATCCACATGTCCAGATCGTGCTGAATCCTTGCATTTTGTTAAAAAAAAAATTCAGTCTTGAGAGATATGGTTCCAGCACATGATACACTGCATTAATTGCCCTCTAGTGATGTATACACAAAACATAACCACACACCCTTAAAGGTGCACCACAGCACTCTTTATCCCCTATCTGCCAACCAAGTAACATCATAATTCTCAAGGTTACAGGACCCCTGATCTCCAACCATAACCTGAGCGCAAGATCAGCAGAGGCCCTGGAAAGACCGTGTTCCGAGGTGGTGAAAGGTTCCATATAAATCCAAGCATTTATTTCTCTCGCGTCAAAAGTGTCTGTGCAACATTTTCAGGAAGGGCAGAATCCATTCGTTTTAAGCAGGCCAATACATCAATTAAAATAGTGGGCAAGGGAATTTGATGCACACGGCTCAAACATCATTGGGATATTTAGGCATTGTGCCACCCAACATCATCTCCAGGCTTTAATATTTCAGAAAGAAGAACATAGTTACATAGGGCTGAATCTTCCGGTCAGCATGCAGGGGTGGACCCGACACGCCGACAGGCGATGACGTTGGGCTTGCCTCCTGACGCCATCGCAATATTTCGTTCAGCAGGCGCACGCCGAAGGCGGCTGGGCAACCATCGAAATGTCAACGGCCTATTAAGGCCATTAAAAAAGTAATTAAACTAGTGAACAAGAGCCCACCTCACCTTCGCATTTTTCAGGAAACCGCATCCACGGGAGGGATGAGGTTTCCTGAAGATTTTATACAATAAATAAATGCATTTTCCAAACTTCCCAAACATGTCCCAGCTCATGTGACATTTAAATAAATTTTTGCTTTATTTACTAAAATGTTTTAGAATCGATTCAACCTCCCCAGGACAGCTCCGTGCCTCAGGGAGATTGCTGCCCTCTCTGGCGCACTTGTGCGAAAGAGGGCAGGCGCTGACTCTCCCTCCTCCCCACCCCCCCACATAGGTAGCACTGAGCGCAACCAGCCGTTTATGACGCTGGGCGGGCCTTAATTAGCCCATCCACATAAAATGGCGGGGCATAGCCAATCGCGGGCAGCGATCAGCTCCGTGCCCACCTCCACACGCTCTCACCCTGCCCAACATTGGAAAAATTCTCCCCATAGTTATTACAGCAAAGAAACAGGCCATTTGGCCCAATTGGTCTGGGCTGGTATTTATGCTCCACACAAGCCTCCTCCAGACGCTCTTCAGTTTAACCTGTGGTTTCCGTTCTTTTCTCCCTCATATAGTCACCCAGTTTCCTCTTAATTGCGTCTTTCAGAGATTCAGCAGCCTAGACTTCAGTGCTGTTTCCCACTGGAGTAATTCTTGCATCAATGGGATGTTGACTTTCCGAACAGGGGTGTAGTAGGCAAAAACAAGGAAACAAGGATCGTTTCCCTTAGGGCATAGAAGGTTTAAGAAGAGGTTTAATAAAGGTTTTCAACCTCGTGGCCAGGATTGTATGGTCCCTCAGCAACGGGTTTGCAGGTGAGGGGAGCCCATAAAATTCCCTGGGTGGTCCTCTGCCCACCTTCTTGCTTTGCCCAACCTATCCGCAATTTTACAGGGAGCAGTCAAAGCCTAGGGCAGCCCACCACCCACACCCCAAATGTTGAGTACTCAAGAGCTGCGTCCTGCCCAGCCTCAATTTTGAGGCTGGCGGGAGTGGTTCAGAGGCTGAGGGTAGGCCTGAAGACCCCCCCACCACTCCTCAAATGTCTACCCTCCCCACCCATCCCCACCCATTCCCAACCCTCCCATCCCTCCACCCCGAGCCTCATCTCCACACCCTGTCGTGAGTTCCCCAGCCCAGCAATTACCTGATCCTAACCTCTGGGATCTAGAATCTGGGGACTGTATGTCGCCCCAGTCCTGGCTACTGCTGCTGCAGGGACTACAGAGCTGCCAGCCATTCAGGGTGAGTGAAGGACGGGAGCCCCGACTCTGGCCCACTAACACTCACATCTGAGGGGCTGCCGCGATCGGAGTCCCCACCCGCTCTTTGGGCACTGGGGCATGAAACCCCGCCATCCAGAAAACCCTGCCCCCGGAAGGTTCTTAGTGTGGGAAGGAAGGAGAAACTGTGTCCAGTGGCAAGACTAGTTGAAGTATTTCCAGAGGACACTGATTTATGATAATTGGCAAAAGAACCCAAGCCAAGGTTGGGAGCATTTCTTCTTTAAAGTAGCAAGTTGTTGTAATCTGGGATACGCAGCCTGTAAATCGGAAGCAGATGCAAGGAATCGGACAGATACCTGCAATGCTATAGGGAAAGAGCAAGAGGCTTGATGGGCCGAATGGCTTCCTTCTGTGTTGTACGATCCAATGATTCTGTGATGCTGGGAAACATGACTCAAACTGTAATAGGTCTTATGGTTCTGTTCTGCTCTGACAAAAGATCATTGACCTGACAGCTTGGCAGTGACACTCTGATAAAGTAGAGGCCTCTAGCACAGTGACTGTAATGAGGTTGACTTGGTCATCAATAATTTGGATTGACTTTGGTTGAATTCAGAAGCAGGAGATGAACTTTTCTGGAGCTTCCATCAACAACCTCTTTTCAAGATCAGGTGTCTCTCCTGCCCATCGGCCCCCACCCCCCCCACCCACCCAACCCCCCACCATCCCCACCCACACCCCAGCAAGGCCTGGACCCTCCAATTGCCCTCTAACCTGCCAGCCTCTCCACCTCTCCACTCGCCAGCCTCAGACACCAACCCCTCCACCCCCCCCAACCCCCGGGCTCCACCTCCTCTCCCTGCCCTGAGACCCTTACACTTAGCTGGTCCTGGACTACTGGGATTTAGACTCTGGGGACTGCTTGCAGTCACAGCCCCGTCCATTGCAGCTGCTGGGACTACAGAGTTGCATAGCAGGTTGGTCAGCAGCTCTCTGAGTCAAGACCTCCTCCCGAGTGAGGGGCATGAGCTTCGTTTCCTATCAATTAACGCTCGTCGGATGGTTGCGGCCCAGCCAATATTGACGGGGCACTGCTGACCCTTCAGATGGTGGAAAGGGGAACCTCACACCTCTTAAAACACCTGGCCAAAGAATCACAAAATGCTTACAACACAGAAGGAGGCTGTTTGGTCTATTAAGTCCATGCTAGCTCTCTGCAAGAGCATTCACCTAGTTCCACTCCTCTGCTGTTTTTCCCATTGCCCTGTAATGTGTTCTCTTCAGGTAATCCAATTCCTTTTCGAATGCTTCAGTTGAACCTGCCTCCATCACACTCTCAGGCAGTGCATTCCAGATTTGAATCACTTGCTGCATGAAGAGGTTTCTGCTCATGTCAGCCCTACTTTTATTGCCAATTGGCACCCTCTGGTTCTTGATCATTCTGCCAACAGAGACAGTTTCTCCCTATCTACTCTGCCCAGGCCCCTTATGATTTTGAACACCTCAGTCAAATCTCTTCTTAATCTTTTCTTGTCTAAGGACAACCCTAGCTTCTCCAATCTATCCATGTAACTTTTTTCATTCATGGGATGTGGGTGTCGCTGGCTAGGCCAGCATTTATTGTCCATCCCTAATAGCCCTTGTTCAGAAGGCATTTAAGAGTCAACCACATGAGATCTGGAGTCACATGTAGGCCAGACCAGGTAAGGACGGCAATTTCTTTCCCTAAAGGGCATTAGTGTTCAATTGACAATAATTTCATGGTCATCATTAGACTTTTAATTCCAGATTTTTGTTGAATTCAAATTCCACCATCTGCTGTGGTGGGATTCAAACCCAGGCCCCTGGAGCATTACCCTGGGTCTCTGGATTACCAGTCCAGTAACAATACAACGACTCCACTGCCTTCCTCATCCTTGGAATGATTCTCGTGAAACTTTTCTATCCTCTCTCCAATGCCTTCACATTCTTCCTGAAATGTAATGCCCAGAACTAGGAACATTGGAAATAGGAACAGAAGTAGGCCATTCCGCCCCTCGAGCATGCTCCACCATGCAACTAGGTCATGGCTGATCTACTACCTCAATGCCATTTTCCTGCCTCTCATTTCCTCCCATTCTTCTAAACTCTAGAGAATACAGGCCCAGTTTCCTGAGTCCCTCCACATGGGACAATCCCACCATCCCAGGAATCGGAAACAATAATGCACTTTCTCTATGGCCAGTATATCCTTCCTTAGGTAAGGAGACCCAAACAGTACACAATACACCAGGTGCAGTCTCACCAAGGCACCAACAATTGCAGCAAAACCTCTTTACTCCTGTACTCAAACCCTTTGCGATGAAAGCCAACATACCATTTGCCTTCCTAACTGATGCTGCACCTGCATGTTAGTTTTCAGTAACTCATGAAGAAAGATATCCAGGGCCCATTGGACATCAACGCTTCATAATCTCTCACTATTTAGGAAATGCTCTGCATTTCTGTTTTTCCTATCGAAGTGGATAACTTCACATTTCTCCACATCCTAATCCATCTGCCATGTTCTTGCCCACTCACTTGGCCTGTTTAAATCCCCTGGAAGCCTCTTTGCATCCTCCTCACAGCTCAAGTTTTGTGTCGTCAGCAAACTTGGAAATATTACATTTGGTCCCCACATCCAAATCATTGATATAGATTGTGAACAGCTGGGGCACTGATCCTTGAGGTACCTCACTCGTCACCGCCTGCCAAACTGAGAATGACCCGTATATTCTTACTCTATATTTCCTGCCAATTAACCAATTCTCATCCATGCCAGAATATTAACCCCTATCCCATGTGCTATAATTTTGTTAACTAACCCTTCACAACTGCTACCAGACATGCTAAGTATTTCCAGCACTTTCTGTATATATCTCTCCGTGATCAACCCAATGAACTCCTCATATTAAACAACTCAATCTTTTATACTGAAGCAAATACACATCTAGTCATGGACACATAGAAACTAGGAACAATAGTAGGTCATTCAGCCCTTCAAGCTTGCTCCACCATTTAATATGAGCATGGCTGATCCTCTATCTCAAAGCCAGATTCCCGCTTTCTCTCCATAAGCCTTGATGCCCCTAATATCCAAAAAATGATCAATTTATTTCTTGAATATACTCAGCGACCTGGCCTGCACAGCCTTCTGTGGTAGAGAATTTCATAGGTTCACCACCCTCTGAGTGAAGAACTTTTTCCTTATCCCAGTCCTAAATGGCCTGCCTCCTATCCTGAGACTGTGGCCCCTGGTGAAACATTTTCCCTGCATCCAGTCTGTGTAGCCCTGTTAGAATTTTATACATTTCAATCAGATCCCCTCTCATTCTTCTAAACTCTACTGAACACAGGCCCCCAGTCAAACCAATTCTCTTCTCATACGACAATCCTACCATCCCCCATATCAGCCTAGTGAACCTTCACTGCACTCCCTCTATGGCAAGTATATCCTTTCTTAGGTAGGGAGACCAAAACTGCATACAATACTCCAGGTGTGGTCTCACCTAGGCCCTGTATAACTGCAGTAAGAAATCTCTACTTCTGAACTCAAATCCTCTTGCAATGAAGGCCAACATATAATTTGCCTCCCTAATTGCTTGCTGCATGTGCCTGTTTACTTTCATTAGCTGGTATACAAGGACACCCAGGTCCCTTTCTACATCCACATTTCCCAATATATCATCATTTAAATAATACTCTGTCTTTCTGTTTTTCACACCGAAGCATAAGCTTCACATTTATCCACGTTACACTGCACCTATTATGTAAGTGCCCACACGCAAAATTTGTTTAAATCGCCCTGAAGCCTCCTTGCATCCTCTTCACAACTCACAACCCCGCGCAGTTTTGTGTCATCAGCAAACTTGGAAATATTGCATTTGGTTCCCTCATCCAAGTCATTTATATATATTGCGAATAGCTGGGGCCCAAGCACTGAGCCCTGCGGTACACCACTAGTCACCGCCTGCCACCCAGAAAAAGACCCATTTATTCCCACTCTCTGTTTCCGGTATGTCAGCCAATTCTCAATCCGAGCCAGTATATTACCCCTAGTCCCATGTGCTTTAATTTTGCCCACTAGCCTCATATGTGGGACCTTATCAAAAGCCTTCTTGAAATCCAAATACACAACATCCACTGGTTCTTCCTTATCTCTTCTTCTCATTACATCCTCAAAAAACTCCAGTAGATTAGTTAAGCATGATTTCCCTTTCATAAACCCATGCTGACTTTGTCTAATCTCATTAATGCTTTCCAAGTGTTCTGTTACCACGTCTTATATAATAGACTCTAGCATTTTCCCCATTGCTGATGTTAGGCTAACTGGTCTGTATTTCTCTGTTTTTTCTCTCCCTCCTTTTTTAAGTAGTGGGGTTACATTTGCCACCCTCCAATCTGTAGGAACTGCTTCAGAGTTTATAGAATTTTGGAAGATGACCACCAATGCATCCAATATTCCCAGGGTCAATTCCTTTAGTGCTCTGGGATGTAGATTATCAGGCCCTGGGGATTTTTCAGCCTTTAACCCCACCAATTTCTCTAGCACCATTTTTTTACAAATACTAATTTTCTTCAATTCCTCTCTTTCACTAGACCTTTTGTTCCCTAACGTTTCTGGGAATTTATTTGTATCCTCTTTTGTGAAGACAGAACCAAAATATGTGTTCAATTCTTCTGCCATTTCTTTGTTCCCCATTATAATTTCCCCTGTTTCTGACTGAAAGGGACTTATGTTTGTCTTCACTAATCTTTTTCTCTTCAAATATTTATGGAATCTTTTACAGTCAGTTTTTATGTTCCTTGCAAGTTTACTCTCACACTCCATTTTCCCCTTCTTGATCAATCTTTTTGTCCAGTTTTGCTGAATTCTAAACTGCTCCCAATCCTCAGGCTTGCTGCTTTTTCTGGCAATTTTATATGTCTCCTTTTTGGATCTAATACTGTCCATAATTTCTTTTGTAAGCCATGGTTGAGCCACCTTTCCTGTTTTATTTTTGTGCCAGACAGGAATGAATAATTGTTGTAATTCATGCATATGTTCCATAAATATTAGCCATTGCCTATCCACTGTCAACCCTTTTAGTAAGGTTCCCCAATCCATCATTGCCAACTCACGCCTCATACCCTCGTAGTTCCCTTTATTTAGATTCAGGACCCTAATTTAGGATTCAGCTTCTTCACTCTCCATCCTAATGGACAATTCTATCATTTTGTGGTCGCTCTTCCCCAAGGGAAGATTGTTAATTAATCCTTTCTCATTGCACATTACCCAATCTAGGATGACCTGCTCTCTAGTTGGTTCCTCAATTTAGCGACCTAAAAAACCATCACTTACACACTCCAGGAAATCCTCCTCCACAGTATTATTGCTAGTTTTGTTTGTCCAATCGATATGTAAATTAATGTCACCCATGATTACAGTTGTACCCATATTGTGTGTATCTCTAATTTCCTGCTTAATGCCTTCCCTTACATCTTCTTTACTGTTTGGGGGCCTATGGACAATCCCCATCAACATTTTCCGCCCCTTGGTATTTCTTATCTCCACCCAAATAGATTCCACCAATATCCTTCTTCACTATTGCATTGATTTCCTCCTTTACTAATAATGTCACCCCACCTCCTCTCGCTATTTACCTGGAAAAACTCAGCAGGACTGGCAGCATTGGCGGAGAAGAAAAGAGTTGCCGTTTCGAGTCCTCATGACCCTTCAACAGAACTAGGTGAATCCAAGGCAGAGGTGAAATATAAGCTGGTTTAAGGTGTGTGTGGAGTGGTGGGGGGGTGTTGTTGGGTGGGGGGAGAGAAGTGGAGGGGGATGGTGTGGTTGTAGGGACAAGCAGGCAGTAATAGAAGCAGATCATCAAAAGATGTCACAGACAAAAGAATAAAAGAACACAGAGGTGTTGAAGTTGGTGATATTATCTAAATGAATGTGCTAATTAAGAAAGGATGGTAGGGAACTCAATGTATAGCTCTAGTGGGGGTGGGGGGAGCATAAAAGATTCTAAAATATTTTAAAAATAAGGGAAATAGGTGGGAAAAGAAAAATCTACATAATTTATTGGAAAAAACAAAAGGAGGGGGGAAGAAACAGAAAGGAGGTGGGGAATGGAGGAGGGAGTTCAAGACCTAAAGTTGTTGAATTCAATATTCAGTCCGGAAGGCTGTAAAGTGCCTAGTCGGAAGATGAGGTGCTGTTCCTCCAGTTTGCGTTGAGCTTCACTGGAACAATGCAGCAAGCCAAGGACAGACATGTGGGCAAGAGAGCAGGGTGGAGTGTTGAAATGGCATGCGACAGGGAGGTTTGGGTCATTCTTGCGGACAGACCGCAGGTGTTCTGCAAAACGGTCGCCCAGTTTATGTTTGGTCTCTCCAATGTAGAGGAGACCGAATTGGGAGCAACAAATGCAGTAGACTAAGTTTGGGGAAATGCAAGTGAAATGTTGCTTCACTTGAAAGGAGTGTTTGGGCCCTTGGACGGTGAGGAGAGAGGAAGTGAAGGAGCCGGTGTTACATTTTTTGCGTGGGCATGGGGTGGTGCCATAGGTGGGGGTTGAGGAGTAGGGGGTGATGGAGGAGTGGACCAGGGTGTCCCGGAGGGAACGATCCCTACGGAATGCCAACAGGGGGGGTGAAGGGAAGATGCATTTGGTGGTGGCATCATGCTGGAGTTGGCGGAAATGGCAGAGGATGATCCTTTGAATGTGGAGGCTGGTGGGGTGATAAGTGAGGACAAGGGGGACCCTATCAAGTTTCTGGGAGGGAGGAGAAGGCATGAGGGCGGATGCGTGGGAGATGGGCCGGACACGGTTGAGGGCCCTGTCAACGACCGTGGGTGGAAAACCTCAGTTAAGGAAGAAGGAGGACATGTTAGAGGAACTGTTTTTGAAGGTAGCATCATCGGAACAGATGCGACAGAGGCGAAGGAACTGAGAGAATGGGATGGAGTCCTCCATCCCCACCCACTTTCTGTTTCTTCCCCCTTCCTTTTGTTTTTTCCAATAAATTATATAGATTTTTCTTTTCCCACCTATTTCCATTATTTTTAAATATTTTAAAATCTTTTATGCTCCCCCCACCCCCACTAGAGCTATACCGTGAGTGCCCTACCATCCATTCTTAATTAGCACATTCGTTTAGATAATATCACCAACCTCAACACCTCTGTGTTCTTTTGTTCTTTTGTCTGTGACATCTTTTGATGATCTGCTTCTCTCACTGCTTGCTTGTCCCTACAACCACACCACCCCCCCTCCACTTCTCCAGCCCCCCCACCCAACTCCCCCACCAACTGCCCCCCCCACCCCCCACCACCCCCCCCCCCCCCCCCCATACACACACACACACACACACACACACACACACACCTTAAACCAGCTTATATTTCACCCCTTCCTTGGATTTACCTACTTCTGTTGAAGGGTCATGAGGACTCGAAACGTCAACTCTTCTTCTCCGCTGATGCTGCCAGACCTGCTGAGTTTTTCCAGGTAATTCTGTTTTTGTTTTGGATTTCCAGCATCCGCAGTTTTATGTTTTTATCCTTTCCCTATTTGTCTGTCCTTCCTCAATATTGAATACCCCTGGATGGTCAGTTCTCCTCCTTGGTCACCCTGCAGCCTTGTCTCTGTAATTGCAGCTATATCATAACCGTTTACATCTATTTGCACTTTTAATTCATTCTGTGCATTAAGATACAATGCCTTTAGACTTGCTTTTTTAACCTTGTTAGTCATCTTAGCTTTATTTTGCACTGTGACCCCATTTGTTTTTGGCCCTTGTTTTTTCTGCCTTCCGCTTTTGCTTCTTACTTTTCTGACTTTCATTTCTATCCTTGTTTCCCCCCCAGCCCCCATTTGTCTCCCTGATCAGGTTCCCATCCCCTTGCCATTCTAGTTTAAGTCCTCCCTGACAGCATTAGCAACCACCTCACCACCCGCCACCACCCCCTCGAGGACGTTGATCCTAGTCCTGCCCCGATTCAGCCCATTCTGTTTGTATTGGTCCCAGCTTTCCCAGAACCAGTCCCAATGTCCCAGGAATCTCAATCCCTTCTGCCTACATCATTTCTTCAGCCATGTATTCATCCAATCTCTGCTGTTATTTCTACTCTCACTAGCATATGGCACTGGTAATAATCCTGAGATTACTACCTTTGAGGTCCTTTTTAATTTACATCCTAACTCCCTATATTCATTTTGTAGGACCTTATAACTTTTTTTACCTATGGCGTTGGTACCATTAAGTACCATGGCCACTGGCTGTTCGCCTTCCCCCTTCAGAATGCCCTGTGGCCTCTCTGAGACATCCTTGACCCTGGCATCAGGGAGGCAACATACCATCCTGGAGTCTCTTTTGTGGCCATAGAAACACCGATCTGTTCCCCTAACTATTGAATCCCCTATCACTATAGCCCTGCTACTCTTCTTCCTCCCCACTTGTGCAGCAGAGCCACCCGTTTTGCCATGGCCTTGGCTTCTGCTGCTTTCCCCTGTGAAGTCGTCTCCCCGATCAGTATCCAAAACGGTATATCTGTTAGAGAGGGCGACAGTCACAGGGGACTCCTGTACTACCTACCTTCCTCTAATCTGCCTGGCAGTCACCCCTCCCCCTTCTGCCTGTTCAGCATTGTGACCACCTCATTGAATGTACTGTCCACAATAATCTCAGCATCACGGATGCTCCACGGTGAATCCACTGACAGCTCCAGCTCCAAAATGCGGTTAGCTAGCAGCTGCAGCTGGCCACACTTCCTGCACACGTGGTCACCAGGGACACTGGAAGTGTCCGTGACTTCCCACATAGTGCAGGAGGAACATATCACTGGTGCAAGCTCTGCTGCCCTGTTTTCCCTTTAGATTAAGCTTGTTAGTTACTCCCTTTAAAGAATATTAATTACACTAGGGGCCTTATTCCACTCCAAACTCTCCCACTACAGTCTAAAATTCTCACCTTATTTTGCTTAAGCTAATGGGCTGCAGCAGTTTAATTAGTCAAAAAAGTAGAATTAGAAGTACTTACCTGACCCTACTTACCAATCAGCTGCCTCCCCTGCATCGCGTCAGTTTTTGAATCGCGACGTCACTTTGAACTCCAACGCTTCAAGGTCCTGGAGGTACATTGCTTCTCCCTGGTCTCGGCCTCTGTTTTTTGCGCCCTTTAATACCGCTTTCACTGGCCTCTCCTCTCCGATCAGCCCTGAGTCCCCCCAACCCCCCGAATTCTTTCCCTGTCCTCGTGCCGTTTTCAGCCGGGAGTCCAGCTCCAGCTCTTTTTCAATCTCCGCTCTCTCAGCTCCCGCTCTTCTTCGATCTCTGCTCTGAATCTCAGCTCCCACTCTTTTTCATGCAATCTGTCCTCATAACTGAACTCCTCTAACCTCAGTTTATTCCAGTGAATCTGCGCCATGCCCACTCCAAGATTAATATATCCTTCCTGAGGTGCAGTGCCCTGAAGGTTAATTCAGTGAAACATGCTGTTGCCATTAAGTAAATAATTCAGAGTGAAATTCTGATGTCTCTGACCTGGTGGGAATTACACAGTGATCCCACAGAAATGGTGTGGAAGGACTTATCACTTCCTCCCCATGGTCACTGAGAAGGACTCACACACAAGAACACAAGTGATGGGAGCAGGAGTAGGCTTCATTCTGTTGGGGCCTTTCAAATAGGTAGCCAGCGTGTAGACGTTGATATTGCTGTCTTACGATGCCAGTAAGACCCCAACGCCATTAGAGGACCGAGCAGTGCCTGGCAAGCAAGTGATTGCGATGTATTGTCCATATGAGAGAGTGTCAAGGAAGAAAAGAAAGACTTTTTATAGTGCCCTTAATAAACTCAGGACTTTCCAAAGCATTATACAGCCAATGGCATACTTTTGAAGTGTGGTTGCCGTGGGGATGTGCGAAACACGGTAGTCTATGGAAGGGAGGGGTGGAGAAAAAGGGGACAACAGAACTGACCAGTTTCCTGAAAGCAGAAGAGCAAAGTGTCTTTGAATTTGGTGAAGTTAATTTAAGCTTTGATTCATAGCTGTCAGATACTAGTTTCTTTTAAGTTGGGCACTTCTGAGAGTTGATCATTTAATCTAAGCTAACATTTCAGTGCTGTGCTGGGGGAACACTACAGTGCGGCGAGTGCCAATTCTTGCATGAAGCGTGAGAAAGAGCATGAGAAAGAACAGGAAAGTCCCCCCACTCCCCACCCCCCTCATGTTTTCGCCAATATTTATTCCTCAGCTCACTAAAGTAGATTATATGGTCAATATCATATTGCAAATTGTGGGATCTTGCTCTGTGCAAACTGGCTGCCCTGTTTCCTACATTGCAGCAGTGACAACAATTCAAAAGTGCTTCATTGGCTGGGAATTCCTGAGTTCATGAAAGGTGCTCCATTAATGCAAGTCTTCCTTTCTTTTAGCGATTTTCAACCTTTGCTCTTGTTTACAGTCAAATAGTGTGGAGGTGAAAGGGCCAATCAATTAATAGCTGACTGCTCAATCATAAAGTAAATTTCCATAAGAATAAGAAGTTAACTCTTCTGTCTGAGTCACTTAGATTGTATTTGTCCAAATTCAGGTTTGTTGAATGCTCACATAAACAGAACATCAAATTCAAAGGTTGAAAAGGAAACAGAAAGCATCCAGTTGTTACCTCGACCCTCCACACAACCCTACCAATGATTAATATCACTTGCATTGAACAACAGAATAAATTGAAAAAGTGTCCTACAAAACGCACACAATGGATTATGAACAGTAAGTTAATTATCAAGTAGTGTCTTGGAGAAAAAGAAAACCTGTGCTGCCTTAATTGCAACTTCACCGTAACTTAAATTAGAATCACCGTACAGAATACTTTAAAGGTGCCCTACTTACTTCTCATTTGCTTGACTAACCTCATTAAGAAAGACTTGCTGAGTACATGAAAGATGTGGTGTGCGAGAAAATTAATGGTGTTGGTGCAGGGATAGTATCAAGAGACACTTGGGGGTTAAGTGCTTCAGCCACACAATAAAAGTACAGACTGTGTTTTATGGGTTGGGAGAAAGTGAACAGCTGATTAGATTGTAGGTGGTCAAACACCAAGCCCTAGTTGTTTCCCTTGGACTCTAAGGCAAATCTGTTAAACATTTCTTTCCTAGCATGTAAAGTGAAAACAATAGTTAGCATAGGAGTGCAAAATGTCATTAGGATTAGGACACCAAACATTAGGAGGTCCTTTCCTCCGTTCACAAGCTGGTGAAGCTGTTCTTTCCCAGTTTTTTCCCAGCACTTACAGGTCATTTCCTTCAGTCACAGCTCTAGCAGACCTGCCTGTGTGTCTCTGTTTTAAAAGTCCCTTTAAGAGAATGCACGTGCACTGAACATGTGACAGCACTGACAAATCACTGTATAGCGTGGGCAACTGGGAACTGCAATTCTAGTTCTGGAGGTTTCTGAGTGAGCACATATGACCTGGTGCTCTGCCCTCTGTCTCAATAAACCATCAATGTTTATTCTGACATCAGTCCCTCCCTGTTACTGATTGTAAGCAGATTCTGATAAGAACATAGGAAGGCGTGCAGTTAGAGTTCGGTTGGTCAACAAACTAATTTACTCAAGACATTAAAGACGCCTTATATCATGCTCTGGAGTTTTAAAGAGGAATGAAGCCATTGTTAATCCCTTAATTCCAGGATGACCCTGCAATAGGGAGCTGTTCTGGCAGAGGAGCGAAACCCGATGGCGCTTAATGTGGCAGGGTCGAGAGGGTGGCTATCATTAGGGGTTGCAGCAAACATATGGCGGGAATGGTTAAGGGAGGACAGGATGACGGTGAGCTCAGAGATGTGTGGGCAAGGCGAATTAAAGAGGGAGGTTGAATTCACAAAGGAAGAGAAGCTGCTAGGTGTAGAAGATGAGGATGGAAAGGAATGAAGGTGAGAATGTAGGTGTGGAGCTTGGAAGGGTAGTAGAGAATGACGGTTTTAAATGTGCAGTGAGAGTGATGGAACAAAGTGAGTTGTTCAGAGGAGGAGAAGCTGCCAGAGGAATAAGGGGCAGACCAAGGTGTTATATGATGATGTGTTGTATTTCACTGGTTTACAGTATATTTTATATGTTTGATTTACCTTAGAGCTATGCAGGGGTGACACTAGTTTCTTGGGGTGCAGCAGATTTCATTCACAGTGCTTCAAAATATCTCAGCAATCATAAAATGTCTGCACTCACACTTACTCCAGCACAGCTTCTTGTAGCCTCTGTGGTGAGCAACAGACACATGGGAACATGACCGCGTGCAAGTTTGTCTCCAAACCACACACAATCCTGACTTGGATATCACCGTTCCTTCACTGTCGCTGGGTCAAAAGCCTGGATCTCCCTCTCTAACAGCACTGTGGGTGTACCTACACCACAGGGACTGCAACAGTTCAAGAAGGGAGTTCACCACCACCTTCTCAAGTGCAACTAGGGATGGGCAATAAATGCTGGACCATGCAGCGTAGCCGACATCCTGTGAATGAATTAACAAAAAGTACTGTTGAAGCGTAATCATATTTTGTAATGTAGGGAAAAGCAGCCATCGAATTTGTGCACAGCAAGAGCTCCCACAAAAAGCAATGCGATAAATGTCCAGATAATCTGTTTTAGTGGTATTTGTTTAACGTCTACATAAGTGGGAAGATGGGACTTTGGTTTAATACATCTGAAAGACAGCACCTCTGACAGTCCAGCACTCCTTCAGTACTATACCAGGAGTGTCAGCCTGAATTAGGTGCTCAAGTGTCTGGAGTGGAACTTGAATCCACAGCCATCTAACTCCGAAGCAAGAGTGGTGTCGGCTGGCACATAACTATATAAATAGCACATGGATATCAGATCAGGTTTGCCCAACAGATACTATGGTTTTCATATTTTTTTTAATTCATTCATGGGGGTATGAGCATCACGAGCTAGGCCATAATTTATTGTGCATCCCCATTTACGAATATATTAAATGGGAGCAGAAGTAGGCTATAGGCTGCCTTAGCCTGCCCTGCCATTCAATAAGATCATGGCTGATTTGTTTGCACTTAGAATTGCACATTCCCATCTACCCCCAATAATCTTTGCCCTTGCCTAACAGGAATCTACCTATCGCTGCCTTAAAAATATTCATTAACCCCCGCTTTCACCGTTTCCTGAGGCAGAGAGTTCCAAAGTCTCACAACCCTCTGAGAGAAAACATTTCTCCTCATCTCTGTCTTAAAAGGGCAACACCTAATTTTAAAACAGTGGCCCCCAAGTTCTGGACTCACCCACAAGAGGAAGAATCTTTTCCACGTCCATTGCTCTTGAGAAGGTGGTGGTGAGCTGCCGTCTTGAACCGCTGCAGTCAATGAGATGTAGGTACACTCACAGTGCTGTTAGGAAAGGAGTTCCGGGCTTTGACCCAGTGACAGTGAAGGAACAGGGATATATTTCCAAGTCAGGATGGTAAGTGTCTTGGAGGGGAACTTCCAGGTGGTGGTGTTTCCATGATCATTTCATATCGACACATTCTTCACTTGAAGAATAGCGCGAAACCCTGAAAGGATCTGCAAGCTAATTAATAAGATCACAATGTGAACGCTCCTTCGAAGATCGCAACTATTGTTACAGCAGCTGATAGGGGAGTTAGTCCAATATGGCAGAAGGGTTTCATGAGCTTTCACGCACCTATTAGGTAGGGGAGGGTCACCCACATCTACCAGATTTGAGCATCCATTTGGATGTCAAGGCAGAATTCCTAGCCAGAGAATCAATTGCCATGCGCTGGGTCAGAGAGTAGTATGAAGCCTGTACCTACTGCTCCCAAGAAAGAAATATTATCACTGATACCAACCATTTTCAGTGTCAAGCTGCAAAGGAAGATAGAGCCAGGATTGTCCAGCTGTAGTGATCCACTGCAGAGGTTTAAGAAGGTGGATCACTGCCACCTTCTGAAGGGCAAGTACAGATGGGTAACAAATGCTGGCCTAGCCAATGATGCATAAGTCACATGACTGAAGACAAAACTTCTGGAATATTCAGTCGAGTGGACAGCTGGACAATCCTGGGTGAAAAAACACAGGAACAGAAAGGCAGAGTGCTGGATTAGGAGGCTGTGGGTTTGAGACAGAACCAGATATTCCAGGGCAATACAGAGAACGAGCCACACTGTTGCAAATTTCTTTCTATGGATGAGATGTTAAATCAAGGCTCTATCTTCCTTTGCAGCTTGACACTGAAGATGGTTGATGTCAGTGTTAGTATTTCTTTCTAGGGAGCAGTAGGTGCAGGCTTTATACTACTCTCTGACCCAGCGTGTGGCAATTGAATCTCTGGCTCAGTCCATAAGATCATAAGACCATAAGACATAGGAGAAGAAATTAGGCCAATCAGCCCATCGAGTCTGCTCCGCCATTCAATCATGGCTGATAAGTTTCTCAACCCCATTCTCCCGCCTTCTCCCCGTAACCTTTGATCCCCTTACCAATCAAGAACCTATCTATCTCGGTCTTAAATACACTCAATAACCTGGCCTCCACAGCCTTCTGTGGCAATGAATTCCATAGATTCACCACTCTCTGGCTAAAGAAGTTTCTCCTCATCTCTGTTCTAAAAGGTCTTCCCTTTACTCTGAGGCTGTGCCCTCGGGTTGTAGTCTCTCCTACTAATAGAAACAGCTTCCCCACGTCCACTCTTTCCAGGCCTTTCAGTATTCTGTAAATTTCAATCAGATCCCCCCTCATCCTTCTAAACTCCATCGAGTATAGGCCCATAGTCCTCAAACGTTCCTCATATGTTAAGCCTTTCATTCCTGGGATCATTCTCGTGAACCTCCTCTGGACCCTCTCCAGGGCCAGCACATCCTTCCTGAGATACGGGGCCCAAAATTGCTCACAATATTCTAAATGTGGTCTGACCAGATCCTTATAAAGCCTCAGCAGCACATCCCTGCTTTTATATTCTAGTCCTCTCAAAATAAATGCCAACATTGCATTTGCCTTCCTAACTACCGACTCAACCTGCAAGTTAACCTTAAGAGAATCCTGGACTAGGACTCCCAATTCCCTCTGCAATCCAGATTTCTGAATTCTCTCCCCATTTAAAAAATAGTCTATGTCTCTATTCTTCCTACCAAAGTGCATGACCTCACACTTCCCCACGTTGTATTCCATCTGCGACTTCTTTGCCCATTCTCCTAACCTGTCCAAATCCTTCTGCAGCCTCCCCGCCTCCTCAATACTACCTGTCCCTTCACCTATCTTTGTATCATCTGCAAACTTAGCCAGGATGCTCTCAGTTCCTTCATCTAGATCATTAATGTATAAAGTGAAAAGTTGTGGGCCCAACACTGAGCCCTGCGGAACTCCACTAGTCACCGGCCGCCATCCTGAGAAGGACCCCCTTATCCCCACTCTCTGCCTCCTGCCAGACAGCCAATCTTCTATCCGTGCTAGTACCTTGCCTCTAACACCATGGGCTCTTATCTTACTGAGCAGCCTCCTGTGCGCCACCTTGTCAAAGGCCTTCTGGAAGTCCAAGTAGATAACATCCATTGGCTATCTTTTGTCTAACCTACTCGTTACCTCCTCAAAGAATTCTAACAGGCATGACCTCCCCTTGATGAAACCATGCTGACTTTGCCCTATTTTACCATGCACTTCCAAGTATTCTGAAATCTCATCCTTAATAATGGACTCTAAAATCTTACCAACGACCGAGGTCCAGGCTAATCGGCTTATAATTTCCCGTCTTTTGCCTCACTCCCTTCTTAAACAGGGGGGTTACATTAGCCATTTTCCAGTCCTCTGGGACCCTCCCTGACTCCAGTGATTCCTGAAAGATCGCCACTAACGCCTCCACTATCTCTTCAGCTATCTCCTTCAGAACTCTGGCGTGTAATCCATCTGGCCCAGGTGGTTTATCCACCTTCAGACCTTTCAGTTTTCCTAGCACCTTCTCCTTGGTAATGGCCACCATACTCACCTCTGCCCCCCCGACTCTCTTGAACTTTGGGGACGTCACTCGTGTCTTCCACGGTGAAGACTGACGCAAAGTATTCAGTTTCTCCGCCATTTCTTTGTTCCCCACTACTACTTCTCCAGCATTATTTTCCAGCAGCCCAATGTCCACTTTTGCCTCTCTCTTACCCTTTATATATCTTAAAAAACTCTTGCAATCTTCTTTTATATTACTGGCTAGTTTTCCCTCATATTTAATCTTCTCCCTCCTTATTTCTTTTTTAGTTGTCCTCTGTTGGTCTTTGTAGGCTTCCCAATCCCCTGGTTTCCCACTGCTCTTTGCCACATTGTATGCTTTCTCTTTAGCTTTTATGCTGTCCCTGACTTCCCTTGTCAGCCATGGTTGTCTCGTCCTCCCTTTAGTATGCTTCTTCTTCCTAGGGATGAATTTTTGCTGTGTCTCCCAAATTATTCCCACAAACTCCAGCCATTGCTGTTCCACTGTCTTTCCTGCTAGGCTCATCTCCCAGTCAATTCTGGCCAGCTCCTCCCTCATGCCTCTGTAGTTGCCTTTATTCAACTGTAATACCGTTACATCTGATTCCAGCTTTTTCCTCTCAAATTGCAGGGTAAATTCTATCATATTATGGTCACTTCCTCCTAAGGGTTCCTTCACCTTAAGCTCCCTTATCAAATCTGCCTCATTACACATCACTAAATCTAGAATTGCCTGTTCCCTAGTGGACTCCACCACAAGCTGTTCCAAAAAGCCATCTTGTAGACATTCCACAAATTCCTTTTCTTGGGATCCACTACCAACCTGATTTTCCCAGTCTACCTGCATATTGAAATCCCCCATGATCACTGTAACCTTGCCTTTCTTACACACCTTTTCTATCTCCTGGTGTATCTTGTGCCCCACATCCTGACTACTGTTCGGAGGCCTGTATATAACTCCCATTATGGTTCTTTAACCTTTGCGGTTCCTCAACTCTACCCACACAGATTCTACATCATCTGACCCTACATCATTTCTTGCTATCGATTTAATTTCATTTCTTACTAACAAAGCAACTTCAGCCCCTCTGCCAACCTGCATTTCTTTTTGATAGGATGTATATCCTTGGATATTTAGCTCCCAGTCCTGACCCCCTTGCAGCCATGTCTCCATGATTCCCATCACATCATACCTGCCAATTTCAATCTGCGCCAACAAGCTTATTTAGCTTATTTCATACACTGCGTGCATTCAGATACAACACCTTCAGTCCTGTATTTCCCATCCCCTTTCTCATTGTCATCCCTTTATCTGATGTGCTTGAAGTTAGATTCCTAGCCCTTTCCAAACGCTCTGTCCTATTTTGTGTTCTGGAGACTTTAATAGCCTCTCCTGGGCTCTCCTTTCTTTTCAGTTTTTTCATGATTTTCCATGAAATTGAATCCACCCCCCCACCCCCCCCACACGCTAACCTGCTGCTTTGTTTCCCATTAGTCATACTTCTTGGAGTTTTACCCTTCTCCCCCCCCTCACTTTCTAGTTTAAAGTCCTGTCGACCACCTTATTTACACTTTTCGCTAGAACATTGGTCCCAGATCGGTTCAGGTGGACACTGTCCCAACGGTACAGATCCCTCCTGTTCCAATACTGATGCCAGTGCTCCATGAAATGGAACCCCTCTTCCCCGCACCACTCCTTTAGCCACATGTTTGCTTCCCTTATTCTCATGTCCCTATGCCAATTTGCACGTGGCTCGGGTAGTAATCCGGAGATTATAACCCTTGAGGACCTGTTCTTTAATTTAGTTCCTCGTTCCTGATAATCCCCAAACAGGTCCTCTTTCCTAGTCTTACCTATGTTATTTGTCCCAACATGGACCACAACAACTGGATCCTCCCCCTCCCTCTTCAATATCCTTTCAAGCCGGTCAGAGATGTCCCTCACCCTGGCACCGGGCAGGCAACATACCATGCGGGATTCTCAATCCTGCTTACAAAGGAAGCTATCAGTTCCCCTAATTATAGAATCCCATACAACTACCACTTGTCGTTTTGCTCCACCCTCTTGAATGGCCTCCTGTGCCATGGTGCCGTGGTCAGCTGGCTCATCCTCCCTACAGCCCTGTTCCTCATCCACACAGGGAGCAACCCTGTTAGACAAGATCAAGAGCTGAGGCTCCTCTGTTCCTGAACACAGGATCCCTCTACCTGCCTCACTTGCAGTCACACCCTGCTGACCCTGACCACTGACCAGACTTGAGGTACTTAATCTACCGGGTGTGACCACTTCCTGATACAAAGCATACAGGTAACTCTCCCCCTCCCGGATGTGCCGCAGCGTCTGTAGCTCGGACTCCAGCTCATCAATTCTGAGCCGGAGTTCCTCCAGCAACCAACACTTGCTGCAGATGTGGTCACTGCGGCTCGCAATGGGATCTGCCAGCTCCCATGTCATACAGCTACAGCACATCACCTGCCCAGCCATCTCTACTTAGATAATTAATTTATTAATTAGCTTAGCAGTGTTTTTTTTTTCAAATTTGGTGCAGATTTCCTGCCAACCAATCAGGTCACAGCTTTCCTGTGATGTCACTTTTTCAGTTTTGGCTTCAGTTACTCTGTGCCCCGAGGTCACCGCTCTGGTTCTCCTCCCTCCAAGTCTGCTCCCTAGAGACAAAGCCATGAATCCCCAAGGTAAACTAGATTTATACTCACCCCTCCGGTGCTCCTCCTTCCGAGTCTGTTCTCAGGATTACTCACCAATCGGCTGCTTTTTCTTTAAAATCCACTTTCAGAAGAGTGTCTCTCGCAGGTCTGGTGCACTCCTGAAGGCACTGCCTCTTCCTCTCTTTTTTTTTAGGTTTGAGGAGGAGGGAGGGATGGAAACACTACAGCAATGTAATGTTTGGGGCAATTCCGTTCTTTGACAGCGGGTCCTCCTCGATTCCCTCCTGAATGGGCTGCGTTGGCTTCTCCTAGAACGCTTTAGTCACTTCTCACCAGCGCCCTCTGTTGGATGCCCTTCCTCCTGTTGATTGCAAAAGTCCTTCTCGGTTCCCTCCTGAGTCGCAGTGGCTGCGATGACTTCTCCCAGAATGCTTCAGTCACTTCTCAACAGTGCCCTCTGTTGGATGTCAAATGTGGCCTTGATATCAAAGGCAGTCACTCTCACCTCACCTCTGGAGTTCAGCTCCTCTGTCCATGTTTGAACCAAGGCTGTAATGAGGTCAGGAGCTGGCAGAATCCAAATTGGGCATCAGTGAGCAGGTTATTGCTAAGCAAGTGCTGCTTGATAGTACTGTTGATGACCCCTTCCATTACTTTACTGATGACGGAGAGTGGACTGATGGGGCAGTAATTGGCTGGGTTGGATTTGTCCTGCTTATTGTGTACAAGATATGCCTGAGCAATTTTACACATAGCCGGGTAGATGCCATTGTTGTAGCTGTACTGGAACAGCTTGGCTAGGGGTGCAAGTTCTGGAGCACAAGTCTTCAGTCCCATTGCTGGAGTATTGTCAGGGCCCATAGCCTTAGCAGTAGCCAGTGCCTTCAGCCATTTCTTGATATCATGTGGAGTGAATTGAATTGGATGAAGACTGGCATTTGTGATGCTGGGGACCTCCAGAGGAGGCCGAGATGGATCATCCACTCGACACATCTGGCTGAAGATTGTAGCAAATGCTTCAGCCTTATCTTTTGCACTGATGTGCTGGGCTTCATTGGCTGTAAAGAGCTTTGGATTGTTTTGAGGTTGTGAAAGGTGTTACATAAATGGAAACCTATCTTTAAATTTAATTGTGGAAATTTATTCTTGTCCTTCAAACATAGATAATTCATCTCTCACTATTACAGCACTTCATCATATCTTAAACAGAACCTGCCTTTCTGCAGAAATAACGAAGATTAATTTATAAAAAATGCAATGGAACATTTTTAACACAATCTTGAATGCCAGTGCAATTAATCAATGTACTGTTTACCTAATCACTAGTTGATCGAAAATGCCTTTCACTTTATATAGCCAAAGGAGTCATATAAGATTGCAGCCTGGCTGGTTCAGGTAGGACCCAAGTTGACCTTTTGAGGTGAGATTGACTTCATTTTGGTAGGAAGAATGAGGAGCAGCAACATCACTAATGGGTAAATTTCCAGTGGGGGGGTGCAGAGGGACCTGAGGGTAGATGTGCACAAATCACTGAAGGTAGAAGGGCAGAGAGTGAGAGTGGTTCATGAAGCACGCAGGATCCTGAGCTTTATAAATAGGGACATTGAGTATTGTGTCCAGTTCTGGGCACCCTGTTAACTCTCTAAATTAGTACCCTAATGGCCTTAACAGGCCTTTGACAGTTCGGCATGCAGCTGCCTCCGGAGCGCGAAAGATATGAATGGTGCACGGTGGCGTCCGGATGTACGCCCGACATCACCGCACGTCATTTTACGCTTTGTCGTGCCGGAACCGCCCCTGCACGCCGACGTGAAAATTCTGGCCTATGACTCAGTGAAACGGAAAGAAGCAAGCCTGCTGGAAGCCGGGAGGAACTTGGAACTGGTTTCTGTAAAGACCACTGTAGAGATTGCATTGTCACATATAAATGTGGTGGGTGGGGGGAGAGTGGTTGGCAGTCATGTTGGGAAGCTAAGGGGGTGGGGGGGATACTTTTTCTGTAATTTAGTGTATTAGCTGCCTACTAAGTGATGCCGAGTCAATTTTGTTGCAAAAGAAGTCTAAAAACGTGACATCTTGTGTGATCAGTTGAGTTGGTCACTGGGAATTCAAATCTCCTATTAAAAGTTATTGGTCTTTTTGGGGATCATAACAAAGCGCACATTATTCATGTGCAAAATTACTAAACAGTATATAAAGGAAAAATCGAGCAGTGTTTGTTTGCCACTTTGAAGCTGGACATCTGGCAGAGTGAAGCACCAAGAAACCAATCTCAACAGATGCTGTCATTAAGCAACAATGGTTTTTATATACAAAAGGCTGGTGTAAATTAATTGCCAGAGTAAACTTGAGGAGCTGCCACATGCTTAAATAATTCTGAACCATTCTCATTCCCACCAAGGCTGGGACCAAGACCTGGACTAATGACCTGGACACATGAGTTTAAATCCTGCCATGGCAGCTGGGAATTTAAATTCAGTTCAACAAATCTGAAATAAAAGACTAATGTCAGTAATGGCGATCATGAAACTATCAGATTATTGTAAAAACTCATCTGGTTCACTAATGTCCTTTTGGAAAGGAAACCTGCTGCCATGTTTTCAGGCCTACATGTGACTCCAGATCCATAGGAACGTGGTTGACTCTTAACTATGCTGCCTAATGTTGATCCAGTACTTAGCAACAAGATGCATATTGTTGACCCTGTATTTTGTGACAAGCTGCATAATGTTGACCCTGTATTTGTGACAAGCTACATAGTATTGACCTTGTATTTGTGACAAGCTGCATAGTGTTGACCCTGTACTTGTGAAAAGCTGCGTAGTGTTGACCTTGTATTTGTGACAAGCTGTGTAGTGTTGACCCTGTATTTGTCACATGCTGCGTAGTGTTGACCCTGTATTTGTGACATGCTGCATAGTGTTGACCCTGTATTTGTGACAAGCTGCATAGTGTTGAGCCTGTATTTGTGACAAGCTGCGTAGTGTTGAGCCTGTATTTGTGACAAGCTGCGTAGTGTTGACCCTGTATTTGTGACAAGCTGCGTAGTGTTGACCCTGTATTTGTGACATGCTGCGTAGTGTTGACCCTGTATTTGTGACAAGCTGCGTAGTGTTGACCCTGTATTTGTGACAAGCTGCGTAGTGTTGACCCTGTATTTGTGACAAGTGGCATAGTGTTGACCCTGTATTTGTTACAAGCTGTGTAGTGTTGACCCTGTATTTGTGGCATGCTGCATAGTGTTGACCCTGTATTTGTGACAAGCTGCGTAGTGTTGATCCTGTATTTGTGACAAGCTGCGTAGTGTTGACCCTGTATTTGTGACAAGTGGCGTAGTGTTGACCCTGTATTTGTGACAAGCTGCGTAGTGTTGACCCTGTATTTGTGACAAGCTGCGTACTTTTGACTCTGTACTTTTATTCCATTGAAGGTCTCATCCAGGAGTCAATAGCTACCGATTACATGTTGGTCGTGGAGGTCAATTTTAAATGAATGCAAGTGTGCATATTCCAATAAAAATGCAAAGGACAATCTTTGTTGCTGTAATTGTGTTGCTCAAATAATAAGGACTAAATAAAAAAAAAATCTCCTGCTGTCTCCTCGTTTCCCATTAAATGAGTTTAAAACACAATTCTCCACTTTCATTAACCTTTCAGTAACCCAACAGTGATGTGTGGCAGTTGAGAACTTGCACCTTCTGTTTCTCATCTTATAAGACAATAAGCAGTAACATGCTCTCGCAAAGTGATTAGAATATCCCTGGAGGATTAATCACCAAAAGTGTCGCAGATTTAGAATGTTATTAAGGAAAAAAAGGAGATAAACTATTGCTGCTGTTTAATGGCTCCCTTTTCTGCCATTGTTGCTGCCTTCTTTGTGTTAAGGTTGGCTATGAATGTGTATTGTTATATTCCAGCATTTTGAAATGCTACATAATGGCTCTGAGTGGTGTTGGTGCCAGAGAGAACACTTGGTCTGATTATGCTGCTAAAATAAGGGTGAATTTAATGGCGTTCGCTGTCATCAGTGTATTAATCGTCCAGCAACGTTTGGTGAGGCAGAGACACCCCATTATTTGATGGACAGTTTGTGCCATTGCACAGTTAACCTTGCAAAAATCATAGTGCCCTCAACCACACGGTGAGTTTCATAAAATTACTGAATTTGCACGATAACCACCCATTAAAATCACAGAGAAAGTCAAGGCTATATGTTTGTTCCTGTATCCTGGTTTGTTGGGACTTAAGGATCCAGGTTGCACGTTTGTTTTGAGATGACCAAGCTGGTACCACAGACAGAGAAGATCATCCTTAGAAGAAACACATTCTGTTTATTTACATAAGGAACTCAGCAGCTACACTTGGATGCTTACAACTCAAAACTTTGCCTTTACACTTTGGACTCAAACTCAAGATCACTGACTGCACAGTAACCAGTGCTACTCTGCTATTGGGTACCAAGATCATGTGATCTTCCATTACAACATTTGTCTTAAAGGTATATTACACATCAGGTTATTACATCCCTCCCCCTTTACTCAGAAATACATTTTACAATTTTTCTTGAAATATCAAACTTTTCATACAGATAAGTAATTTATAAAGTCAGTCTTTCTGGGGGATTCCTTATGCATGTAGAACATCTCAGCTCAACAGCTTCTGACTCTTTATTCAGAACTTCCTTCACTGGAGTCATCTGAGCATTGTGTTTCTCACGTGTTAGTGCAGACTCGATGGGCTGAAGGGCCTCTTCTGCACTGTGTGATTCTGTGATTCTGTGATCTGGTTTTCCAGTAGGTACCTGCAAATCTGTTTCTTCGACTCTTTCAGGTACAGTCAGCCCTTCAGACACATCTGTACTCAGTTGAGTTCTTTCAACAGGAGATGTTGACTCAGTCACAAACACTGCTGGAATCATTTCTGGGTATTTTGTTTCTCCTTTTCTTTATATGTCCCCATATGACTCAATCTTCCACTTTCACATGGTAGGAAAGAGGTCCAGTTACTGCGCTTATTTCACCAAACAACCACGTTGACCCTTCTCTAAAATTCTTCACATATACCTTCTCTCCTACATTAAACGTCCTGTCATGACTGTGCCAGTCCTGTCCAGTTTTCTGATTTCCCTGACTTCTTTCCAACTACCCCCCCCGCCCCCCCAGGTTTGGCATAATCAGGCTCCATCTTGATCGGAGACAGCGCTTCATCAACTATTCTGCAGGTGTGACACCTGCTGTTGCATGAGGGGTGGTCCTGTAATGGAAAATAAAGCATGCTAGTTTAGTCACTATAGGATCTCCAGGAAATTTCTTCATACCAGACTTGAACGTTTGAACCGCGCTTTCAGCCAGTCCATTTGAAGAAGGGTGGTATGGTGAAGTTTTTACATGAGTAATACCACTGAGGCTGATAAACTGTTGAAACTCAACATTGTAAATACCGTTCCATTGTCTGATATGGTCCATTCTGATAGGTTCTGTCCTTCCGACCTTTAAATTATGGAATGAATAAATATCTGAATCAATTGCTTCAGGCTTTTCAACACTGTAGATCGCACTGGGTGTTTGCTTTTGTTTGAAAGTCTGCCTGATTCTATCTTTACAATGTCTCATGAGGTGCCCGTTTAGATTACAGGAAAAACATTCAATTTTTTTAAACTGTGATTCATCACAAGGTTGTCTGCTTTCACCTCTGTTAACATTATGCCATGTTTTTGCTGCTAAGCTATCTCAATTAATTTGTCTGCGAGCGGTGGCTGGTTCCCACTTCTGAGCGTAGCCTCGCACTTTCGCGTTCTTATTGGCTGAGGCGCCCCACACAACGTGGAGGACGGGGTCATTTTGCATTCCCTGTATGGCTTTCGAAACCTGCACTGTGCCTTCCATTGCCAGAGCAATTTCCAATGCCTTCTGAAAATCTCAATTTGTTTCAGACAGTAAACTCTTCTTCTTCAATTATACCGCACACCAAACAATCTCTAAGCATATCATTGATAGATGTATCAAACTCGCAATATTCTGTTAATTGTTTCAGACTTGCCACATAACAAGCAACTGTCTCCTCCGTGGCTCTATTCTTTGAGTTAAATTTAAACCATTGCATTGTAACCGAGGGCTTTGGCTAGTAGTGATATTTTACGAGGTTCACTAAGTCATCAAAACTTTTTGAATTTGGGGCACTGGGTGCCAAAAAATTTTGAATGAATCCGCATGTCTCACTCCCACATGTGGAAAGGAGGATCACAGGCTTCTTCTCCTTCACCCGCGGAAAATGTTGTTCACATGGAAGAAGAACGCAAGGCGTTCAACATAACGAGACCAATCGTCTGAGGCCAGATCGAAAGGTTCAACTCTTCCGAATTGTGGCATGCTCTGAGGGGATTGTTTCAATGATCGGGACAGAAATTTTTCTTTCCTTATAATTACTGCGCGAGGTACGGCCTGATTTCGGTTCTCTTGCTTTCCCTTGTCCTTTCGCGTCTTTTCTTTGCTTTTTACTCTCGTCGTCAGTTTATTGGATCTTTTACCCTAGTTTGTTGGAACTTAAGGATCCTGTTTACACGCTTGTTTCGGGGTAACCGAGTTGTACCATAGACAGAAATGATCAGTAGGTCGTTCTAAGGCACACATTCTGTTTGTTTACAAGAGGAACTCAGAAGCTACACTTCTGTGCGTACAACGCAAAACCCTGTCTTTACACTTCAGACTCTAGCTCAAGACTACTGACTACAGAGGTAGCCCACGCTACTCTGCTATTGGATACCAAGATTATGTGAACTTCCATTACAGCATTTGTCTTAAAGGTATGTTACACACAGATTACTACACTATAACTTGCCCTTTGCAATGACCAGAATAATGTTCCTGCAATGGCACTCAAGCTCAGAAAGGGAGCAATTTAAATGGTGGCATCTCAACCCTAAGGGTGTTTATTTAAGTTTTGTTTTATTAATTTTCCTTTCTCTCTCTCTTAACCTAATCTTTTGTTTCTCTATTTATTTTTTATTCTATAGCTAACTTGACTCGAATTCATCATCATTCCCCATAGTTCCTCTGATGCCCATTGCCCTCGCACCATCATGATCAGCTGCACTCTCAACAAGTACAGAGCAAAATCTTTTTGAGCAGAAGGGGGAGATATTAAGTCTAATTAACAGGGCAATAAAATCAGGGCCATTATGATACTGTTCAAAGGATGTGGTCATTATAACCTGCATTTACATAGCATCTCGTCACTCATCGCAGAGATGTCTCACGGCATCTTGAAAACAATGAACTATTTCAAAATGCAGTGGCTGCTCTCACAGCATCAAAGACAGGTAGTCATTTCCTGCACCACGAGACCCTCTAAACTCCTCTGGATTAATCCGTTGGAATCGACAACGACTTGCTTCCTCTCCAGTTTGATGGGTTCTGAGGTGGCTGGTAAGTCCAATGAGCGATCTGCTGACCCTGCCACATGAGGGGTGGGTGATGTTTGAAGGGTTGGGTAGATGAGGTATTTGGAGGTTTGCGCTCTCTCTGATGCCTCAGCTTCGCCTCTGCACATTCCTGACACAGCCTCTCGACGTGTTCGGTGCCTACCTGCATGAGCCTTCTCCATTTTAGTTGGTCATAAGCCAGGGTCGCCCATAATGTTTGACTTCTTCAGGGATGTTTGAGGACATCCCTAAAGCACTTCCACTGTTGTTCTGGGAGTCTTCTGCCACCACTGAGTTCTGAGCAGTTGTTTTGGGAGCCTGGTGTTAGGTAGACAAGTGACACGTTCCATCCAATGGAGTGGGTTTTGAACAATTAGTGAATCGATGCTGGGCATGTTAGCTTGGGAGAGGACGCTGCTGTTGGACCGCTTCACTTGCCACCATCTTTGGAGGATTTTCTAAAGGCACTGGAACAATATTAACAAGGGCTTTGGCCAAGGTACACATCAAATTCCCTTCTCTTCAGCCCTATGATTCTATGGGCAGAATTTTCTGCCAGTCGGGCGAGCAGGCCCAACACAATCTCCGGCGGGCAGGGAGCTGATACCAGCCGGATAAGCGGGCCCCACCGCCATTTTACGTGGGCGGGCCAATTAAGGCCCACCCGGCGTGACACCCAGCAGGAAGTGCTATGCGCTCCCTGTGGGGGTGGGAGTGGATTCCCCAAAAGCGAGAGTGCGCTCTTTCACACATGCGCACGAAAGAGCGCACATCTCCCTGAGGCAAAGTGCAGCCTCAGGGAGATCGCTGACCGTTTAATAAACTTTAAAAATGGAAAAATAAAAAAATCTTTAACAAGACCCTCTCATGTGACAATGTCACATGAGAGGGGCCATGTTAATAAATTTCACTGAAACTTTAATAAACTTTTTTAAACACTACATGAAACCTCATCCTGCCGGTGGATGAAGTTTCATGTTTTTTCAGAAGCCCGCCGGGGCTCCTGGCTTGCCCACCAGCCTTAAGGTTGGACGGGCAGATCCGTTAATTGTTTTAATTATCCTGTCAATGGCCTCAATTTACTATTCCTTATTTCTACCCAAATTGATTCTACATCCTGATCTTTCACACTAAGGTCATCTCTAAGAACTGAACTAATGCCATCCTTAATTAACAGAGCCACCCCACCACCTTTTCCTAGCTACCTGTCATTCAGATATGTCAAATACCCTTCAACATTTAGGTCCCAGCCTTGGTTAACTTTCAACCATGTGTATGAAATGCCTATTAGTGGGAGTAGTTTGTAGGCCCTGTAACAGGAATTATGTTGTGGGACAGAGGATACAGGAAGGAATAAGTGAGGCATGTTTGAAAGGTACTGCAGTAATCATGGGTGACTTTAATCTACATGTAGATTAGGAGAATCAGATTGGCAAAGGGAGCCTGGAAAATGAGTTCATCTTTGGGAAAATTTCTTAGAGCAGTATGTTCTAGAGCCAACCAGGGAGCAGGCTATCCCAGATTTGGTAATGTATAATGGGACAGGATTAATCAACTACCTCATGGTGAAGGAGCCTCTAAGTAATAGTGATCACAACATGATAGAATTTCATGTTCAGTTTGAAAACGAGAAGTGTTAAACCTAAAGAAAGCTAGCTTTGAGAGTATGAAAGCAGAGCTGGCTAAGGTGAACTGGGAATCAAGGTTAATTAGAGTTGTAATGGCAGATTTTTAAGGAAATATTTAATAACTGTTAGCAAAGATTTATCCTGGTGAGAACAGCTCTTTGAGAATGATACATCATCTGTAGCTAAATAAGGAAGTCAAGGATAGTATCAAATTAAAAGAAACACTGCACAAATCTGCAATGATTAGTGGTAGGTCAGAGGTTTGGACAGACTTTAAAAACAAGCAAAGAGTGGCTAAAAGATAATAAAGAGGCAGAAAGCAGAGTATGAGAGAAAGCTGGCTCATAATATAAAAACAGATAATAAGAGCTCTACAAGTACTTGAAAGGAAAAGAGTAACTAAAGTTAGTGTTGGTTCTTGAAAAAGTGAGTCTAGGTAATTGATAATGGAAAACAAGGAAATGGAAGGGGTGTTGAACGGGTTTTTTGGACAACATAACTTTGTGAAAGGGAAATCATGTTTAACTAATCTGTTAGAGTTTTTATATAAAGTAATGTTCAAGGTGGATAAAGGGGAACTGGTAGATGTGGTGTACTTGGATTTCCATAAGACATTTAATAACGTGCCACATCAAAGGTTGCTATGCAAAATATAAGTACATGGTATAGGGGATAGGATAACAGGAGACAGGGAGTGGGGTTAAGTGGGTCTTTTTGGGTCAGCAAGCTGAAACTAGTGGAGCATCACAGGGATCAGTGCTAGGTCCTCAACTATTTACAATCTATATCAATGACTTGGATAAAGGGGCCAAATGTATGTTAGCTAAATTTGCCAAGTGACACTAAGGTAATTGGAAAGTAAATTGTCAAGAGGAGGTTGGGAGTCTGCAAAGGGAAATGGACAGGTTAAGTGAGTGGACAAAAATTTGGCAGATCGGAGTATAATATTGAAAAATGTGAACTTGTTCATTATGGCAGGAGGATTGCATAAGCAGTGTACAATTTAATGGAGTGAGATTGCAGAACTTGGTGGTAAAGAGGGATCTAGGTGTCCTGGTGGATGAATCATATAAAGTTAATATGAAGGTGCAGCAGGTGATTGGGAAGGTAGATGGAATGTTGTCATTTATTGCAAGAGGAAAGGAATACAAAAGTGGAGAAATTTTACTACAGCTGTACAGGGCCTTGGCGAGACCACATCTGGAGTACTGTGTTCCTTATTTAGAAGCAGTTCAGAGAAAGTTCACTCAACTCATTCCTGAGATGTAGGGCTTATTTTATGAAGAAAGGTTAAACAGGTCAAGCCTATACCCATTGGACTTTAGAAGAATGAGAGGTCATCTTATTGAAACATATAAGATCTTGAGGGGACTGAATAGGGCGGATACCCAGAGAATGTTTCCGCTTGTGGGGGAAACTGAAACTGGGGGACATAGTTTAAACATAAGAGATCTCCCTTTTGAGAAAGAGATGAGAAGTAATTTTTTTCTCTCTCTGAGGGTCATTAAAGTGTGGAATTTCTTCTCCAGAAAGATAGTGGAGGTTGGTCATTAAATTGCTTCAAGGCTGAGTTAGATTTTTGATAGACAAGGGAGTGAAGGGTTATGGCGGCAGACAGTAAAGTAGAGATGAGACCACAGTCAGATCAGTCATGAACTTATTGAATGGCGGAGCAGGCTCAAAGGGCCAAATGGCCTATTCCTGCTCCGAAGTTCTATGCTCCAATGTTCCTATGTACTGTTTAACTGTTTGTTGGAGCTTGCTGTGCACAAATTGGGTGCCAGTTTTCCTTCATCCAAACAGTGACAACACATCGTGAGCGCTTTGTTGGCTGTGAAGCTTTTTGGAATGTTCCTAAGTTGTGAAAGGTGCTACACAAATACAAACCTTTCTTCCTTTACCTTTCTTTCAAATTGAGCATTACATGACATGGGTGTTTTATTTACTTGAATCCAATTTCACTATCTGTTACATCTTCCAGCCTGACTCTTCTGGAACATTCACTTTGCTTCATGAACTGAAGAACTTGGTTATCTGTTGGCTCTGCTCCCATCTTCACTAATCTGAACACCTATCCGTGTAACTAGTGGCCTGGTTTATTCCTGCCCTCCAGATGAGCTTGATTTTTGTTTGTAAGGTATGTTTTTTCATCAGTTTAGTAATTCCAATTTCATGCTTGCTGTGTACTTTTACCAATTTCTTTACACTTGCTGAGTTTTCCTTGTGCTAATCCTCATCGCTCCCTGCTCCTAGGCTCTCTGTCCTATGATATCAGAATACCATTCCTCTATCCCTAATGACTTTTTTGAACTTTCCCTAGCTATCTAGCCTGATATTCTGTTTTTTTACAACCCCTACTTACAACATTCTGCAAATGCTTTCTCAAACACCTGTATGTGATTTGTCAGGGCAGATGCCAATAGGCAGCTTCCCTTGGCTGGAAAGTTTAGAGCAGGCAGTCATAATCTCAGGGTCAGGGGCTGGCTATTTAGGTCTGAGATTAGGAGAAATTTCTTCGCTCAGAGGGTTATGAATCTTTGCAATTTTCTATCCCTGAGGGCTGAGGATGCTCAGCTGTTAAGTAACACTGAGGCTGATAGATTATTGACACCTAAGGAAAACAAGGGAGGTAAAAGCAAAATACTGCAGATGCTGGAAATCTGAAATAAAAACAGAAAATGCTGGAAAAACTCAGCAGGTTTGGCAGCACCTATGAACAGAGAAACAGAGTTAACATTTCGAGTCCGTATGAACAGAAAAACAGAGCTAGCATTTCGAGTCCTTATGACTCTTCTTCAGAGGAGTTTTTCCAGCATTTTCTGTTTTTATTATTTAAGCAAGGGAGGCTTTGTGGCGCACGGAGTAGCATCCCTGTCTCTGAGTCAGAAGCTCTGGATTTGAGCCCCACCCTGAGACTTGATGGCCAAGGAATGTGCATTCATTATGTGGCCAAACCACAGGTTGAGTCATCCCAGATTTGCATTAGGTGGGGTAGCGTATATGAAAAACAATGTTCTACCTGTCGGCCGCAATGGCAGATTTTTTGCCACATATCGTTGGCTTCCTGCCTCATTAATTATGCAGCCACAGGGAACATGCTGTCCCGCTGGTGGGCGGCCTCTGAATCACCTGCCACACCATTACCTCACCATTTCCTCACTCCGTGGGCCATATCTAAACTGCAGCCACGCTCTCAGTTCTCAATGCTTGCAGTCCAGGACTGCTCCAGTGAGGACACGGCCCTGAAAGCCAAGAAGAGTTCAGTGACCAGTCACTGGAATGCCTTTTGGAGGCCCACTGTGACATCCTCCACCCCTGCTTGGGCCACTGGAGGTCCAGCAACCTCACCTCTCCAGCTTGGGAGGTGATGGAAGTGAGGATCAGTGCCGATGCTGCACCGAAGAGGCTGGCCATCCAGTGCAGAATGAGGATGAATGATCTCACCTATGCTGCCAGGATAAGTCAACCATCTCATCACTCCAAACACACACTCACAAGCCCATCACACATTCACTGGCATCTCACACTCACTGCCAGCTCAAGGGACATCACCACTCACTCTCCCACACACACCCTCACATCTCCATCTGGCCTCATCCTCTCTGCCGACTGCCTCCTCGGTCCTCTCTACATAAAGAAGTGTACACTGAATTCTTTACTAGATTTATTGGTGACTATCAAATGTCGATTGCCACTAGATTTGGTCTCCCCCACCCTCTTCTCCACATCCACCCTTTCCTCATTGTAAAGATGCCTATCAGGTCACTCTCAGGCTTCTCCTTTCGGTAGGAAAGCGGCCAAGCCTGTTCACTCTTTCTTGACGGTTATCACCTCTCAGATCATCAACATACTTCTAGCTGCAATGGCTGCTGAGTAAATGTAGTCTTTTTATCATGTCCACACTGCCCCCTCCTCCCCCACCAACACCACTTGAAAACCTATTTTATCTACCAATGAAATGTAAGTTTTAAACGGAGCACCTTCTTTTTCCTTCGTTCATGGGGAGCGGGCGTCGCTGGCTGCGCCAGCATTTGTTGCCCATCCCTAGTTGCCCTTGAGAAGGTGGGGGTAAGCTATCTTCATGAACCACTGCAGTCCATGTGGTGTAGGTACACCCACAGTGCCGTTAAGGAGGGAGTTCCAGGATTTTGACCTAGCGACAGTGAAGGAACGGTGATATATTTCCAAGCCAGGATGATGAGTGGCTTGGAGGGAAATTTCCAGGTAGTGGTGTTCCCATCTATCTGCTGCCCTTGTCCTTCTAGATGGAAGAGGCCGCAGGTTCGGAAGGTGCTGTCGAAGGAGTCTTGGTGAGTTGTTGCAGTGCATCTTATAAATGGTACACTGCGCGTTGGTGGTGGAGGGAGTGGATGTTTGTGGAAGGGGTGCCAATCAAGCAGGCTGCTTTGTAATAAGAACATAAGAACATAAGAAATAGGAACAAGAGTGGACCATTCAGCCTCTCGAGCCTGATCCGCCATTCAATAGGATCATGGCTGGTCTTCTTGTGTTTTTGATTGCCACATTCTCATCTACTCCATTAACCTTCTTAATTACTTGCTGTTCCTGCATATTAACTTTTTGTGACTCATGTACTAGAACAGACAGATCCCTCTGCACCTCATAATTATGCAGCCGTTCTCCATTTAAGTAATATTCTGCTTTTTTGTTCTTCCTGTCAAAGTGAACAACATCACATTTTCCCACATTAATCTCCATTTTGCCAGATCCTTGCCCACTTACTCAACCTATCTATATCCATCTGTGATCTCCTCATGTCCTCTTCACAACATACTTTCTTACCTATCTTTGTCATTTGCAAGTTTAGCTACCATGTCTTCACTCCCCTCATCTAAGTTATTGATGTAAATCATAAAAAGTTGAGGCCCCAGCACAGGACCCTGTGGGACTCCACTCATCACATCCTGCCAATCTGAAAAATTCACATTTATGCATACACTCTGTTTTCTGCCAGCCAGCCAATCTTCTATCCATGCTAATATGTTACCCCCTACACCATGCGCTTTTATTTTCTGTAATAACACTTGATGTGGCACCTTATCAAATACCTTATGGAAATCCGAGTACAGTATGTCTATAGGCTCCCCTTTGTCCATTACATGTTACTTCTTCAAAAAAATCCAATAAATTGGTTAAACATGATTTTCCTTTCACAAAACCATGCTGACTCTTCCCTATTGCCTTGAGCTCTTCTAAGTGTCCAGCTATAACCTCCTTAATGATCGATTCTAACAACTTCCCCATGACAGCTGTCAAGCTAACTGGCAAATAATTTTCTGTTTTCTGCCTCCTTCCCTTCTTGAATAGAGTGGTTATATTTACTGCTTTCCAGTCTGATGGAATCTTTTCAGAATCCAGCGAATTTTGGAAAATTAACACCAGCGCATTGACTACCTCATTAGCCACCCCTTTTAGGCCCTAGGGTGTAGTCCATAGGGACCCGAAGACCAGCACAAAGGAAGATGGTCGTGGTTGTTGGAGGTCAGTCTTTTCAGCTCCAGGACATCACTGCAGGAGTTCCTCAGGGTAGTGTCCTCGGCCCAACCATCTTCAGCTGCTTCATCAATGATCTTCCTTCCATCATAAGGTCAGAAGGGGGGATGTTCGCTGATGCTTGCACAATGTTCAGCACCATTCATGAATCCTCAGATATTGAAGCAGCCCAAATACAGCAAGGCCTAGACAATATCCAGGCTTGGGCTGACAAGTGGCAAATAACATTTGCGCCACACAAGTGCCAGGCAATGACCATCTCCAAAAGAGAAAATCCAACCATCGCCTCTTGATGTTCAATGGCATTACCATCTCTGAATCTCCCACTATCAACATCCTGGGGTTATCAGAAACTGAACTGGACTAGCTATATAAATACTGTGGTTACAAGAGCAAGTCAAAGGCTAGAAATCTTGCAACAAGTAACTCACCTTCTGACTCCCCAAAGCCTGTCCACCATCTACAAGGCACAAGTCAGGAATGTGATGGAGTAATCCCCATTTGCCTAGGTGAGTGCAGCTCCTGCAACTCTGAAGAAGCTGGACACCATTCAGGATAGACAAGGGCTGACTTGGAAATATATCACCGCTCCTTCACTGTCACTGGGTCAAAATCCTGGAACTCCCTTCCTAACAGCACTGTGGGTGTACCTACAACACATGGACTGCAGCGGTTCAAGAAGTCAGCTCACCACCACCTTCTCAAGGGCAACTAGGGATGGGTAATAAATGCTGACCCAGCCAGCGATGCCCACATCCCGTGAATGAATTTTTTAAAAAGTTGCCAGCCTGCCGCTCCATCAATGTGCTCAGTATCATCTCCCTAGTGATTTCAATTTCACCAAGTTCCTCTCTCCTTTTCACCTCCTGATTTGCAGCTATTACTGGAATGTGTTTTGTATCCTCTATTGTGAAGCAAAATATTTGTTCATTTCTTCCACCATTTCCTTATTATCTACTATTAACTCCCCACTGTCAGTCTCTAGAGGACCAACACTCACTTTACTTTCTCTTTTCCTTTTTAAATACCTGTAGAAACATTTGCTATCCATGTTTACATTTCTAGCTAGCTTCCTCTCATACTCTAATTTCTTTCTCCTGGTTAACCTTTTAGTCATTCTCTGCCGTTCTTTATATTCTGACCAACCATCTGTCCTGCCACTCATCTTTGTGGAGTTGTATGCCTTTTCCTTAAGTTCCTTAAGCTTTCCTTAACTTCTTTATTTAACCACAGATGGTGGGTCCTCCCCTTATAATTTTTCTTTATAATAGGATGTACTTATTCTGAATATTCTGAAATATCCCTTAAATGTCTGCCACTTGTTCTCTGTTGCTCTATCCTTTAGTCTTATTTCCCAGTTCACTTTAGCTAACTCAGCTTTCATCCCCACATAGTTGCCCTTATTTAAGTTTAAGATACTAGTCTTAGACCCACTCTTTTCCTTTTGAAACTGGTTATAAAATTCAATCATACTGTGGTCACTGCTACCTAGGAGTGCCTTTACTCTGAGGTCATTAATTATTCCTGTCACATTACACAATACCAAGTCTAATATAACCTGCTCTCTGGCTGGTTCCAGAACGTGCTGCACAAAGCATTCTAATGACTCCTCATCCAGGCTACTGCTGCCAATCTGATTATTCCAGTTTATATGTAGATTAAAATCACCCATGATCACTGCCGTCCCTTTATCATAAGCACACAATATTTTCTCTTGAATACTTTGCGCTACACCTCTCCGTAATTGCTGTCAGCTCATATTTATTTACTTCAATTTGGACCATCAATTCATTTACTTTGTTATGAATTCTTAGTGCATTCAGATAGACTGCCTTAAGTTTTGTCTTCTAGTCACCTTTGTGATATCTAATCTTGAATGTTGATGTGCGTTCTTCGGTTTTTTCTCTCTGTCCCTGCCTGACATTTTCTGACTCTCATTTCTCATATTACTATTTTCTTCTCCTGTCTTGACTCTACACCTTAAATTGTTACCTCTTCACAAGCTTGATCCCTCACGCCTCTTGTTTACTTGGATGGTGGAGGGTGTCAAGCTTCTTGAGTGTTGTTGGAGCGGCACTCATCCAGCCAAGTGGGGAGTGTTCCATCACACTCCTGACTTGTGGTTATCAATTTCTCAAGACAGATGAACTGAATTAGCTGGCATTGCCTGGCCACTGTCATGTTAGTCCCCTGGGTCAGTGGGGGTGGCGTGAGGGTGGTGTGGGGTGGAGGCTGGGGGGTGGCTGTGGTGGGCACAGTTGGTGAAATTTTTGAGTGGGCCTCCAAGGTGGCCAGGTTGGGACCTTGAGCTGAAAGCCCAGTTTAGCCCAATATTAGTTCAAGTACCATCTAAGAGTTTGAACCAGAGCTAAGAAAGGGATCATTAAACATCTAATTTCTATTTAATTGCTTGCTTGCACTCCTTAACAAGACTGCATGGCACCTTGCTGGCTAGCATTTGATCTAACGTGCTATCCTAATAGTGACTGGCTAATTGGGAGTTGACAAGTCGTGGTTGAGGATTTTGAATGTGACTTAAAGGGATATCGCCTTTTACTGTTCACTCACTGCTAGAAGTTTGAAGTGGAACTTTAAAACACATCAGGAGACTTTCTGTGACACTTTGTCAAGACTTCACCAACTTTAGCAACATTTATTCCAGAAATTTTCTTCAGAACTTCACCTAAAATGAATGAATGTTGTGCCACTCTATCACTATCATTGTAGGAAGCACCGGTAGAAAGGGAGTATTTGAGAGGGAGAGACTGAAGGTCAAGGTGGACTCCTCCCTGCTCTCAGGTACAGGACACCTCTCCTCTGGACCTCCTCCACCAGGACCTCAGTGCAGCCTTTGAGAATGTGTGCACCCCTTCATTCAGTCTCTGAAACATTCTGTTGTGTGTCAGCCAACACGCTCCACACCTTCAATGGAAGTAAGTGTGAGGAGCCCACATATACTCTGCTCCACAAAAATGACATGCAATCAGCAGTTAAGTGCTAAACTAAATCGGCAGGTTCCTGTTTTAGCACAACGTTACTGAGTGGGCTGAGCGAGTGAGTTGTCTCCATGTTGATCAAGTATTATACCTCCGCTTCAGTCTGCCGATTGCAGAGCTGAGTCCTGAAAGCAATGTTGTGCTGGCTCCTGAGGCATGCTTGAATTTCCATTTGCGAATCACTGAATTTTTAAAAATTACGTCCCATCTCCAACGATCTGGATACCAAAAGATTTAGCCAATATATTGAATCCACCATATATGTACCGGCACTTAATTGGGCATCACCTTCCTGTAACACATTTTCATGGCTGCAGCCCCTCACCACTACCAGTAATTGGAGTTCCAGAAGTTGCACATTACCCACACCAACAATGTCACTGGGACAATTTGTGGGAAATTTCTTTGCCCTGACTTTTTGTAGGACATTGTCATGGCAGATCCAAGAATGGGTACCGTGCATCTGGTAAATGCTGAGAGATCCAAGAGTAATTAAGTTACAAAGACATTGTTTTGAAAGCATAACTTCATTTACTAAGGTAGTGATCCAATGCTTTGTCTTGTGTAAAACACAGGCCATTAAATCCATCATGCATTACAATACCAAGGAACCTTGAAACAAATTACAACCTGCAACAGAGAAATTAAATCCTTCCTTGTCTCTAGGGGCACTTTCAAAATAATATTCTATCTTTGCCATTCGAGGGAGTTCCCAATTCTCTGGTGTTCCTTTGGGGACAGATAGTGAGTATACTTTACATCAATGTTTGGAACCAAACTAATTTGTCTGTAGTGTGCAGACTACCTAGCTCGACATTTATTATTGGCTTAATTGAGATTAATGCTTTCATCAGTGCAATCGTAAACCCAGGCGTAATGAAATCAAATAAAATAGATCCTGGAGCATCAGCTGTTTTACTTCCAGAACAGGTCAATGAGAACACAACCAGGAAAAATACAAAAAAAATGTAAGCAAAGTATCTTTCTTTCAAGTAATCATCCGCTTTGCTATTGAGGGAACCGTAACATCGCAGACATTTAAAAGAATGAGGCCATTCAACCCATTGTTTGTGTCGGCTCTTTACTAGAGCATTATAAATATAGAATCGTAGAATGGTTGCTGCACTGAAGGTGATCATTTGGCCTATTGCACCCATGCTAGCTCTGTGTAAGAGCTACTCAGCCAGTCCCATCCCCTTGTCTTTTCCCCATAGCCCCGCAAATACTTTTCTCTTCAGGTAATTATCCAACTCCCTTTTGAAAGCCATGACTGAATAACTCAGGAGCCGTGCTTTCTCCTCATTGTTCTGCATCTTCCTCTTCTCCAGGTGCAATGCCTCAACCACTCCCTATGGCAAAGGATTTCACAATCAGACAAGTGAGGAGTCTGATACTATCGAGGGATGAGGTTGACTTTAGCCACGGCTTCAAGCATCAAAGATGCCCATTTCTTCCACAGTAGCAAAGGTACATGATAATGGGAGGAGAGTTCAGGGGGGATTTTCTCAACCTAAGAGCGCAGATTGAGGATGATTTAATAGAGGGTCACAAAGATTTTGGTTTGGAGACAGAGGGAGGGAGGAGATGAGAAAAGGTAGAGGAAGGGGGTGAGGGAGGTGGCTATCACTTTTAAACAGCAATCAGAAGACCCGCCGACTGGCTCCATTTCCACAACAGCAGGACTCACAAAGGGGTTGCCAACTCCAGCTGGGCATATTCCAGCAGACATCAGCAGGAGTGATGTCACAGAATCCCATCGGCATGGTGTGAGTGGGTGAGCCCGTCAGGGTGAGGGAGTGCAAAGCCCTGGACGCCAACACCGGGCACTGACAAACAGCCACCTCAGGCTCCACACGCCAGCCAGCGGCGGCACTGGCCTGCTCCCTTCTGATGGTTACATTAATAGACTTGCATGCTGCATTCCGGGGACCATGGCCTCGCGCCCCACGTCTGCTTCCTACAGAAGTGTCGATTCCTACGCCAATTCGCACTGCACTCTATTCAGTGCTAGCAGGAAAAAATCACAGGCAGGGCAGCACACAGTGAGGTCCATCAGTTCAGTACAAATGCGCAGCTGCGATGTAACGTGCTATGGCATCACGCAGGCTGCATCTGTGCAGGAGTGCTGCTTAGTCTACCCGTTAAATACCGTTCAGTGAAATGGAGTCCATAGCTGCCGGGACGGTGTAAAATGTTTGGATTCGGGGCCACGGGTACCTAAGATCGGCAGTCAACTATTCGTAAGTAATTTTAAGATGGTTTATTAAGGTTATTAAGAAGCACCAGTTTAGATATGATGCATTATCTAATTAACCTGGAAAAGTATATAACCAGGATAGTTGAGAGCGGTTTACTCATCCCAGAGGACGAATGGACGGTTGGCACAGAGCATGCGTTGACCTCAGTAGGTTGTGGTAACAGCATCCCGCTCTCCAGTCAAAGTGTCAGGCAACTCTTCCCTCGGTCCCCTCCCCCCTCCTTTTCTTCTTCCTCTTTCATCTGAAGAAGGCAGCTGCCAGATGAGCACTGCCACCTCATCAGCACCCAGCCCCTGTTCCTGAGCACTTGATAATATGCCCTTTCCTTGGGGGCTGGTAGCTTACTCAGTGTCAATCATCTATTCAACCTCTTCTGACTAATAGATACAGGACCAGGTACCCAAAATGTCAGGGTGGTTACCACCCCCACCTTCACACCCCCGCCCCTTGTTTGCCACCCTGCTGGAGGTCAGCCTTTTAATTTGCATCTTGTCCTGAGGGTCATATCCTGGCCCTTTGTAAACACTTGCATAGATAAGGGGGTGCACAAGACACCATCCTACCAATTTAGGAATGTCAACAAGGCAGCCTGAACCGAGTGACCCTGATGTTCCCAAGGACTGTTTAGACATTGGAGCATTTAGAAATTGCCTTTCCAGAGAGTGAATCAATGCTGTTTAAGCGAACCCCGTAGAAGTTCTATATTACACAGAAAATATTGGTTTATTAAAGGCCCCAATTCCTTACAACGGATGTCAATCAATTAATGGGGGATCCTATCATTTTAAAATCTCCCAGACTACATGTAGTAGCTCCTGGGAGATGGAGGCAATTATGGTTGCCTCCTGGCCATTCTGGGAATGTTGGCAACCCTGCCTCACAGGCTGGTTTTTGCCCCAGATTCTGGGAGTAGACTTTTGCCAAGTGGCAAGTCAGGCACCAGATGAAGACCTGAACCTGCTAATCCAGGTGACCTCAACTGAGGTGGGACAAAGCACATGTCAGTGCCTAACATATCGGCAAGAGGAATAGGAAGTCCTTCAGCATAATGAATGCTTTGAGAGATTCACTAGTACATAATTATGTATCATGGAAAGCAACATCGAATAACATAGAATAACAAGGCCATTAGGAGTGCCCTTGGTTTCTGAGGCAGACAGAGGAAGGGTTAATAGTGATCAATTCAAATTTAAGTTAGACATATCTCTTTCAGAAAATAACATTTAAGGATAGATTGTATGAATAATTTGAGATATAGCGTGTAGTGAGTGTAGCAGAACCTTAGATCTAAGGTTCACAAAACTCTCCATTACTGGGGGTTTTCCTTGCTTCATGCCTGGGTCTGTTGTAGACTCGTCGGTAGAGATTGATTACTGTAATAATCATTGTATCATGAAGGTTATTCCTACCGCCTGGGTTTGGAGGTTTACTCTGGGTATCGATGACCCAAAACTCGAGACTTCACCCAAAACAACTGCACTTTATTGTTCAATTTCTGTTACAGACAGTTCAATAATACTTATACCTGAGACTACACACCCCCATGTTCTAGTTGCTTGGCTTCCCTGAGAAACAGACAGGCTCGGGTGGCCCTTGTCCGCTCTCTGTTCAGATAGCTGACCAGGTTATGCCGCTTCCTCGTCCGGCTGCAGCAATGGCCTCGAGCTTAACGAACAACGCGCTTATAAAGGCCTCTGCTTGCTGCCCTACCATAAACACACTTGCTGATTGGCTCTTTTCTGATAGCAACGGTCCATGATTGGCTCCTTTCTCTGACAGCGACGGTCGATGATTGGCTCATTTTCACCCCCAGCAACCTTCCCTAGAGCAGGAAGGTCCCGACAGCAAGTTTGGGCAACCTCCTCCTAGATCTGCTCACCTCAGCACCTCCCCCATCTGTCCTCGGTTCCACTAAGCATTATGTAAGGGTGATTACAAACAGCCAAATTCTGCTTATTCAATGATATTCTAAGCAAAGAGCAATCATTAGCTGTATTAAATTAAGACATTACCTTTGGACCTCACTTTGAGTTTTAAGCAAACAACTTTACACAATATTTATAATCAGAAAGGCTACAAACTGGGAGAAAAAAAAACATTTGTTGCCTGGCCTTTACCAGTCACTTTTCTAATATTAGCACAAAACCATGAACACAGCATAAAGATTCTCTTTTAACTCATTTGCAGAAGCTAGCCAATGTTAGCCTTATAAATAATGTTAAAAAGTAATAATGATGTTAAATAGTAATTGTAGGCTTAGCTTTTCCCTGTATCCATAAAAAGCTTCCACAATGTAATGGCCCTTTTATTATATTCGTAATGCAGCAGCTGCCTACAACGATGTGATTGCCCAGATGGCAGAAGGCTGACTCGAGGGTACTTGGTCTTTTTTCATCAACAAAGAACCATAGCACCTTATGGGATCTCAGGGCAACCAAAACAGCTTTACAGCCAATGAAATGTTTCTTGAAGTGTAGTCACTGTCGTAACGTCCCACAAAAAAAAATGAGAGAATGACCAGATAATCTGTTTATTTTTAGGTGATGTTTATTGAGAGATAAGTAATTATTTGAGGGGTAAATCCTGTATTGGCCAGAAGTCCACAGAGAACTCCCCTGCTCTTCTTCAAAATAGTGCCGTGGGATCTTTTAGATCCATCTGACGGGGAGGGTGGGACCACAGATTAATGTCTCATCCAAAACCTGGCACCTCCAACAGTGCAGCACTCGCTCAGCACTGCACTGCAGGGTTAGCCTAGATATTTATGCTCAAGATTGGGAATCAAACCCACAGCATTCTGACTCAGAACTCGGAGTGCTCCCCAATGAGCCGTGGCTTCATCTAGGCACGCTAACGTTCCTCAAACATTAAGATAAAAGCAAAAAACTGTGGATGCTGGAAATCCAAAACAAAAATAAAAATACCTGGAAAAACTCAGCAGGTCTGACAGCATCTGCGGAGAGGAACACAGTTAACGTTTCGAGTCCGAATGACCCTTCAACAGGACTAAGGAAAAATAGAAAAGAGGTGAAATATAAGCTGGTGTTCCTCAAACATTGAGATAAAAACAAAAACAAAAAAACTGCGGATGCTGGACATTGTTCCTTTCTGTGCTGAACTGCGTCAACTGTGGAAATGCAGATATCAGTTGACTGCATTATCTGAATATCTTTTAAGAATCTCTTGGGATTTCTAAGTGGTCCATGCCAGCAGCACAAAATGGGCTGATAACGAATCCGCAGCTCATAACACTGTGCCCAATTTTCTTTGAAGTCAGCGGGAAGCAGATTACCGATTCACGCATAGACCCATTTCACTGCCTATATTTTTAGTAGAGAAAAGAAAGACTTGCATTTGTAGAGCACCCTTTCACGACCTCAGGGCATCTCCAACACGCTTTGCAGTCAAATGAAACACTTGCAAAGTGCAGTCACCATTATAACATAGGAAACACGGCAGCCAATTTGATTGCAGCAAGCTCCCACAAGCAGTTGGTGATAATGACCAGTTGACCCTATTTGCTCAGGCAGGTTGGTTGAGGGAAGAATATTGGCCCGGACACCAGGAAAACCTGCTGTGCGCTTCTTTCAAAACAGCACAATGAGGTGATTTACATTCACCTGAGAGGGCTGAATGGACCTCCATTTAACATTAGACACAAACAGAAAGTTCTGGTAAAACTCAGCAGGTCCGGCAGCATCTTTGGAGAGAGAAACTGAGTTAACATTTCAAATTTAATTTGACTCATCAGATTTAACATCTCATCCGAAAGACATCGCTGCCAACAGTGCAGCGACTCCTCACTAGTGAACTGAAGTGTCTTAAATTACCTGTTCAAATCCCTGATGTGAGAGCTTGACCCCATGACCTTCTGACTCAGGAGTTAGAGAGCAACCCGCTGAGACACAACTAACACAGAGATCAGAACACTGCGCGCAGTTTTGGTCCCCATATTTAAGGAAGATATTGGAGGCAGTAAGGCGAAGGTTCACTAGATTAATCCCTGTGATAAGAGGGTTGTCCTATGTTGAGAGGCCAAATAAATTGTGCCTATATTCTCTAGAGTTTAGAAGAATGAGAGGAGATCGCATTGAAACATAACATGATTCTGAAGTGGCTTGACAGGGTAGACACTGAAAGGTTGTTTCCCTTGGCTGAGGATTCTGGAATCGCAGAATCACAGAACTGTTACGGTGTAGAAGGAGACCATTTGGCCCATCATGTCTGCACCGGCTGTCTGAGCATTTTAACTTCTGAGAAACTTCTTTAGCCAGAGAGCGGTGAATCTATGGAATTCATTGCCACAGAAGGCTGTGGAGGCCAGGTCATTGAGTGTATTTAAGACCGAAATAGATAGGTTCTTGATTGGTAAGGGGATCAAAGGTTACGGGGAGAAGGCGGGAGAATGGGGTTGAGAAACTTATCAGCCATGATTGAATGGCGGAGCAGACTCGATGGGCCGAATGGCCTAATTTCTGCTCCTATGTCTTATGGTCTTATGGTCTTAACTTTGTGCCAATGTCCTGCCTTTTCCCCGTAATACTGCACATTGTTTTTATTTAAATGGTCTTCCAATGCCCTCTGGAATGCCTCAATTGAACCTGCCTCCACCACACTCCCAGGCAGTGCATTCCAAACCCTAACTACTAACTGTGTGAAAAACACACCTCACATTTGCTTCTTTTGCAAAACACTTCTGGTTCTCGATTCATTTACGAGTGGGAACAATTTCTCCCTAAATACTCTGTACAGACTTATGAGTTTGAAAACTTCTATCAAGTCTCCTCTCAGCCTTCTCCTCTCCAAGGAAAACAGTCCCAACTTCTCCAATCTTTCTTCATAATTGAAGTATCTCTTCCTGGAACCATTCTTGTAAAGTTCTTCTGTACTCTCCCCAGTGAGTTCACATCCTTCCTATAGTGCGGCGCCCAGAACTGTACACTATACTTCAGCTGAAGTCTAACCAGTGCCTTATATAAGTTCATCAAAACCTCCCTGCTCTTATACTCTATGCCTCTATTAACAAAGCCTAGAATACTGCATGCTTTAGAAACAGCTCTCTCTCTACCACCTGCCACCTTTAATGACTAATGTACATATACACTCAGGTCTCTCTGCTCCTGCACACCCTTTAGAATAGTCTCTTTTATTTTTCACTGTCTCTCCATGTTCTTTGTACCGAATTGTATCACCTCACACGGCGAACACGGTGTTACAGTCTCAAGTTATCAGGGGTAGGCAGAATGTGGAGTTGAGGCCACAATCAAATCAGTCACGGTCTTATTGAATGGCCAGACAGGCTCGAAGGGCTGAATGGCCTACTCCTGCTCTTAATTCGTATGTTCATATGTAGGATAAGGGATCGATCATTTACGACTGAGATGAGAAGAAATTTCTTCCTTCAAAGGGTTGTGAATCTTTGAAATATCTACCCCTTGAATGCATTTAATGCTGGGATAGGCAGGTTTTTGGTCTCTCAAGGAATCAAAGGATATGGGGAGTGGGCAGGAAAATGGGGTTGAAGCCCAAGATCAGCCATGATCGTATTGAATGGTGGAGCAGCCTCGATGGGTCATACGGTCTACTCCTCCTATTTCTCGTGTTTTTGGGTTCAACAGCTTGAGCTGTGGATGCAATATTCAATTGGAAAACTGGGTTCAGAGCACCAACTGACTTCCGTTAACAGTGCAGCATCTAGCGGTAATGAAAAATAACAAACCAAAACCAGTTACAGGGTGAATAAGATTCAGAAAATGTTTTCAGCGAGTGAGACTAAGAAGGCTGGTTGTATCCTTCTGATGTGCAATAAGAGTTACTTTTTGTTCAAGAATTCCAGTATTTCCGTTGACAGAACATCCCTGCTGTGTTAATGTGGGAGCATGCTGTGCACTCTGAATTGAGGTCAGTCTCATGCTACAAAGACCCATGAGCTGTTTGTGAAGCTGACAGGAAAAGAAAAGCTTGCTCTTGCATGGGCATCTTGTCACATCAAAAGAGCGCAAAGTGCTTGAATTGTTTTCAGACCATAATGACTCAAAAGACGGATGATGCTGCCAATCTACATTAACAATACACTCAAAGAGATGAATACGCCAGTGGGGCAAGGCGACAAGAATCTCAATTTAAAGTCATATGTGTTCAACAGCGTCTCCAACAACGCTGGATTCCAATGTAGGTTAAATGGGACGGGACTTTAACTCACAGCCTCTGACCCAGGAGGCAGAAAGCCAAAACTGAGCAATCCTGATTAGTGGACATTTTTTCACACAGAACGGCATTGAGTATAGTACAGCAAAAGGACACTGTGCCCATCAGACCTGTGACAGTACTTATGCTCCACACAACCTCCTCCAACACTATTTCATTTAAGCCCATATGGGTATATCCTTCTATTCCTTTCTCCATCAAACGTTTATCTCGCTTCAACTACCCCTTGTAGTATAGTGAGGTCCACATTTTAATCACTTACCTGCAAACAGATTTCTCTTGAATTCTTTATTGGACTTATTATGACTACTTTCTAGCACTCCCCCTTGTTCTGTCCTCGCTCATAAGTGGAAATATCTCCCCCTCTACCCAGTCAAACTCTTTGATAAGTTTGAAGGCCTCTATCAGGTCACCCCACAGTCCTTTCTCATGCAGACAACCCTAACCCCAGCGTTCTCATTTTTCTGCGCCTTCTCCAGAGTTTCCATATCCATTTTTCTAATATGGAGACCCGAACTATGCACAGTACTCCACATGTGATTGGACCAAGGTTTTATACAAGTTTAACATCCCTATTTTCAATTCAAGTTCAAACATGAACAAAAGAGTTGAACTCCTGAGGTGAGATGAGAGTGACTGTCCTTGACATCAAGGCTGCATTTGACCAAGTGTGGCATCAAGGAACCCGAGTAAACATGAAGCCAATGGGAATCAAGGGAAAAACTCTCCACTGGTTGGAGTCATACCTAGCACAAAGGAAGATGGTTGTGGTTGTTGGAGGTCACTCATCTCAGCTCCAGGACATTACTGCCGGAGTTCCTCAGGGTAGTGTCCTCGGCCCAACCATCTCAGCTGCTTCATTAATGACCTTCCTTCCAACATAAGGTCAGAAGTGAGGATGTTTGCTGATGATTGCACAATTATCAGCACCATTCATGACTCCTCAGATACTAAAGCAGTTCATGTACAAATGTAGCAAGGCTTGCAGCCTGACAAGTGGCAATTAACATTCATGCCACACAAATGCCAGACACTGACAATCTCCAACAAGAGAGAATCTAACCATCGCGCCTTGATGTTCAATGGCATTATCATCACTGAATCCCCCACTATCAACATCCTGGGGGTTACCATTGACTAGAAACTGAACTGAACTAGCCATATAAAGCTACAAGAGCAGGTCAGAGGCTAGAAATCATGTGACGAGTAACTCACCTCCTGACTCCCCAAAGCCTGTCCACCATCTACAAGGCACAAGTTGGAAGTGTGATGGAATACTCCCCACTTGCCTGGATGAGTGCAGCTCCCACAACACTCAAGGAGCTTGACACCATCCAGGACAAAGCAGTCCACTTGATTGGCATCACATCCACAAACATTCATTCCCTCCACCACAGGTGCACAGTAGCAGCAGTATGTACCATCAACAAGATGCACTGCAGGAATTCACCAAGCCTCCTTAGACAGCGCCTTCCAAACTCACGACCACTACCATCTAGAGGGACAAGGGCAGCAGACAGATAGGAGCACCACTACCTCCTGGAAGTTCCCCTCCAAGCCACTCACCATCCTGACTTGGAAATATATCACCCTTCCTTCACTGTCGCTGGGAAAAAATACTGGAACTCCCTTCCTAACAGCACTGTGGGTGTACCTACACCACATGGACTGCAGTGGTTCAAGAAGGCAGCTCACCACCACCTTCTCAAGGGCAACTAGGGATGGGCAATAAATGCTGGCCCAGCCAGCGAAGCCCACATCCTGTGAATGGATTTTTAAAAAATTATACTCCTATACAATTAAACCCCAGTATATTGTTTGCATTTTTATGGACTTTTAAACCTGCATCACGACTGTCAGTGATTTGTGCATCCATACCCCAAAGATCTTGTGGTGCAGTGCTTGTCTCTGAACCAGAAGTTCTGGAAGTGCCACTGCAGGACTTAATGGCCAAACAAGGTGAGTTCATAATGTGGTCACAAAGGTTGAGTATCTATATTGAATAAATCCTTCCCTTGTCAGGAGGTAAGAGTGGGAGAGATTCCTGGTCAGACATGTGATGGAAAGAAAGTTGGGGCCTCTACCATCAATATCCATAGCTCCAGACTACAACGTGCATGCAAAGGTGCATGTTGCCAGAGCAACTTAGACTCACTGAGTGAATTCCTGTGCCCTATTTAAACTCTTATTAACCAAATAGTATGTGGCCTCCTTATTACATCTGCCAAAACGTACCATCCCATGTTAATCAATATTGAAATTCATTTGCCATTCACATGCCCATTCTGTAAGCTTATTAATGTCATCTGGGGCAGGATTTTGCCCTTGTCGGGTGGGCTCGGTGGGGGCAGTCAGGACGCCCACCACCTCCCAAGATCGGGGGGGGGGAGCCGGACAGCGATATCATGCTGGCAGGTCAATTAAAGCCAGCCCAGCATGAAACGCATGCTGCAGTGCTCAGTGCTGCTTGTGATGGGGTGGGGGGGTGTGGGGGAGGGGGGAGAGGCGGGTAGGGGGGGAGAGCGAGAGGGCCGATTGGGGAGCTTGGCGCATGCGCGTGGGCATGGGCTGGAAAAGCTCCCTAAGGCACAAAGCTGCCTCAGGGAGATGAAGAGTTCTGAAAAACACAAATAAATAATTGTTAAACGTTAAAAAACATGTCCCCTCATGCGACTTTCTCACGTTGAGCAGGGACGTGTTACGAATGGGATGTAAAATCTTTTATTTTATTTTTATTGGCTGTTGGAAACCTTACCCCGCCGCTTGGCCTATTGGTCTGCCCGCCAACCATAAGGTAGGATGGGCAGCGAAAAATTTAAGTTAGTTAATACTTTAATGGCTTCAACAGGCCTTCTAATTGTCAGCGGGTGCGCTGCCGACTCCCATGCATGCCCGCCAACCAAACTATCGCACAACTGCGCATTGGCGTTGGGACGCTCAGCCTACATCATCGTGCGTCATTTCCCACAATTCCCATGCACCCCCACCCTCTGAGGTGAAAATTCTACCCCTGGTATTTTGCCCAGTCTTCTTCAGTCTTTAAATAACACAGGCTAACTCTTTGGTGGAGAGGAAGACAGAGTTAACGTTTCGAGTCAGTTCGGACTCTGTCTTCCTCTCCGCAGATGCTGTCAGACCTGCAGAGTTTTTCCAGCTATTTTTGTCTTTGTTTCAGATTTCCAGCATCTGCAGTATTTTGGCTTTTAGGCTAGATCTTTGATGGTCTGATTCGAAGTGGTCAAACTCTTTGTAACATTGCTGCTAGGCGGTGCTCTGTTATTTGTCAGGCTCCCCACGTCTACCTCAAACAGCTGGTCCAGCTTTTGTACCGTGCCCTTGTCGTGCCTGGGATTCTGGGCATCTGCCTGCATTAACTCGGCAACTCGGGGGGGTGGGGGAGATGGTAGCATAGTGATAATATCATTGGACTAGTGATTCAGAGGCCCAGGTTAACGCTCTGAGGATATGGGCTCAAATCCCACCAGAGCAGCTGGTGGAATTTAAATTAAATTAATAAATCTGGAATTGAAAGCTAGCCTCAGTAGTGGTGACCCACAAAACTATCGGCGATTGTTGTTCAAACCCATCTGGCTCACTAATGCCCCTTTAGGGAAGGAAATCTGCCATCCTTACCCGGTCTGGCCTACATGTTACTCCAGACCCACAGCAATGTGGTTGACTCTTAACTGTCCTCTGAAATAGCTGAGCAAGCCATTCTGTTCAAGGGCAATTAGGGCTGAGCAACAAATGCTGGCCTTGCCAGTGATGCCTACATCCCATGAAAGAATAAAAACAAAGTAATTACTCCACATACCAGGCAATTACACCAGCTGGTTAGGCTATACCCCTGGGGAAGATCAGATATTGGTGAATTGACCAATGCTCTTCCGACTGTAAGTATTTGGAAACATGGAAAGAGAAATTTGTCTCAGCCGCTAACACAATCAGTCTCTTGTTACACATACTGTCCTGCCCAGTAACTGGCTCCGTGGCTCACTGTGTAGCACCTCTTACTTCTGAATCAGAAGAAAGTGGGTTCAAGTCTTACTCCAGAGACTTGCACTCATAACTATAAGCTGATACTCCAGTGCAGTACTGAGGGAGTGCTGCACTGTTAGAGGAGCTATCTTTCAGATGAGATATTAAACTGAGACCCTGCTGACCCCCTCAGGTGAATGTAAAAGATTCAATGGCATTATTCTGAAGAAGGGCAAGAGAGTACCAACTGTCCTGACCAACACTTTCTCCTCAAACAGCAATAAAAAAGATGATCTAGTCATTATTATATTGCTTTTTATGTGATTCCCACATTATTAACATTGATGACACCTAAAAATACTTCATTGGCTGTGAAGCATTTTGGGACATCCTGAGGTAGGGCACTATAGAAATGCAAGTCTTTCTTTCTTCAGTCAATGGAATTAAATATCGGACAGCACAGATGGCTGACAGACCATCCGATCCTGCTCATTTTCTGTTATCACTCAAGACAAATTTCCACCCTGTAACTTCTTCTTAATGTTCGTTGATGGAGCCGTGGACAGAAGTTTCTTTCCCTCATGAATTCCACATTCTAGTCATTTCTGCAAGTGTGGGTGATCTGTAAAACATTTATAGCGCTGTGCTTCCTCATTGTTTTTATCATTCGTTCTCGAGATGTTGGAATTGCTGGCTAGGTCATCACTTATTGCCCATCTCTAGATGCCCTGAGAAGGTCATGGTGATGGGTCTTCTTCTTGAACATCTGCAGTCAGTGTGATGAAGGCTCTTCCACAGTACTGTTAGATATGTGAGTTGGACCCAGCAACAGTGAAATAATGGAGATTACATGTCCAAGTGCAGGTCTAAATTCCTTAGCACCCTAAACCAGGTATGGAATGAGGGCATGGTGGAGTAGAGAGGACCAAATTAAATGCATCCGCAAACATTAAGGTGAACCACAGGTGCCAACGAGAGGCCCCAACATAACTCTCACCTGTTGGGGCCTTAGTCATTCTGCCTCAGCCCAAGGTGAGTGAGCATGAGGACCACAGGTTAGACTGTTGTAGATGCCGGAAGTATCAGTGAGAGCTCATGCATTGCCGGCTCGAGCTTGTGAAAATGAAATTGTCATTCAGGGTCGGGAATGAGCTCAGGGGCATCATTTCAATATCTGAACTAAAGCCCAGGGATTCAGTCAGGCAGGGGCAGGGCTACTAATAAAAAATGACTCTGAATAAGTAACTCATACAGTTCTGGCCTGGCCACTGCCATACTTATTCTTGCACCTATTTTACACCCTTAAATTAGCTAAATTCTGAAGCCACTGGGATAGCAGGCAGTGTTGCATCAAGTCAAAGGTGGTTAAAAGAATTTGCTACTCAAAATCTTGACCTGCGGTTTTTTTTTATTCATTCATGGGATGTGGGCTTCACTGGCTGGGCCAGCATTTATTGCCCATCCCTAATTGCCCTTGAGAAGGTGGTGATGAGCTGCCTTCTTGAGCCGCTGCAGTCCATGTGGTGTAGGTACACCCACAGCGCTGTTAGGAAGGGAGTTCCAGGATTTTGACCCAGTGACAGTGAAGGAATGGTAATAAATTTCCTAATCAGGGTGCTGAGTGACTTGGAGGGGAACTTTAATGTTCTTCAAGCAGATTTTGCCTAATTACATTATCTTGGCCCCTTGGAACTCAGTGCTCAGGAAGTAATTACTCACATATTAAATATTGTACTCAACCAGCACTAAGTATTATTTTATTACAGCAGAAGAAGGGATGGGAAATATTTAGTCAGTGCTGAGCTGGATAGGTTAATTTTGAAATTTTATTACAAAAAAAAGAGCATAAAATGTGCCTAATGTATGGGGCTGACAAATGCAATGCTGCTCAACTGCTCAGGGGGGCAGGATCCAAGCGTGGATTGTTCCAGAGTCATAGAGCGGAATCGGTGGTGGGCTGGAAAAAGAACGTTTTACCCACCCACCGCAATGGCGGGCTTTCACGCCGTGTCATCCCAATCCTGCCTCATTAATCACGCATTCTCGGCAAACACACCGTTTCGCTGGTGGGCAGCCTCCAATTTGCCCATCACACCGTCACCTCTCTGTTTCCTCATGCCGGGCATCATATGTAAAGTGTAGCTGCGCACAGACCTCTCAGTGCTTCCAGCCTAGGCCTGCTGCACAGAAGATATGGCCCCAAAAGGCAGGAAGGCTGCAGCCCACCCCCCTAATTGAGTGACAAATCCCTGGGACGTCTCCAGGACACTGTTGGAGCCTGTCACAATCTCCTCTACACTTGTTCTGGATGCAGGAGACCCATCAGTGTCATCACTCTGGTTTGGGAGGTGGTGTCAGTGGTGGTCAGTGCCAAGGCTGCACAGAAGAGGTTTGCCCATCCAGTGCAGAAAATGGACGAATGATCTGATCCGTGCTGCCAGGGTAAGGCAACCATCTCATCACCCTAAACTCACACACTCAAGCCCATCACGCATTCAGTGGCAGCTCACTCACTGCCAGATCAAGGGACATCACCACTCACTCTCTCTCACACACGCCCTCACATCTCTACCTGGCTTCATTGCCACTGGAGACTGCCTCTTCAGCCCTCACCATCTTGAGGCCACTTGCACAGATCAACATGTGTCCTTATGCTCATCCTGGGATACCCCCACTTCCCCAGTAATGCCCTCATCCTGCAGCCTCTTCCCTTGCCTAAGGCCAATTCTCCCCATTCCGCCATCAAGCCCTAGACCTGTAGCTGTTAAAAAGTCACCCCCGCCTTATGGCTGGTCTGGTAGCTAAAGACCTGCCCGTGAGCCCCCCTAAAAGTGATGTGGTGCTGCCTATGAAGCCTGGCGCTGATGACTGTGAGTGCTGCCTGAAGCAAGGTAGCAAACAGACCTCACAGTCCCAAGTGAAGTGCAGCTCACCAAATGCACATCGCTTATGTTCAGTTGTGAATCATGCCAGTGTGCAGTCACGCCAATGTACCCGGATGATCCAGCGTGGGGGGTTGGTTTCGGTGAGCTGGGTTTATAATGATATGTAGGTGTATTACAATGAAATCCCTGATGTGCGGGGGCAGGAAATGTGGCCCACCATTGACCGGCAGAGTGGATGATTATAAACTGGTTTCACCAAATCGTGAAACCAGTTTTTGGCCTTCTCACCATATTGTATACTCACACCACCAAACATGTCCATTACCAATGGGCATGAAAAATTCCGCCCATAGAGTTATTACGGCACATCGAGCATCTGGCCCAATAAGTCCATGCTGGGTTTCTGTGGAGCAATCCAGGCAGTCCTATCTCCCTATTCTGTTTCTGTAGCCCTGGAAGCTCATTTCCCTCAAGTGTCCACACAATTTTCTTTTGAAATCTTTTATCGTCTCTGTTTCCACCACTCTCGTAGGCAGCGAGTTCCAGGTAGAACCAGGGCTCTTATATTTTATTAACAATAACAAGACCGACAATTTTGTTTTGCGGACTCGGGTTTAAAATGTATTATTTTCTGGGGGAAAAGCGAGATCCAGAGTCAAACGGGCCTTAAACGAATGGGACAAAATTCCCAAATAACTGACATAAAAAAGTTATTCTTCACATTCAGTGTGTGTTTCCTAGTCCTTGAGCCATCAGATAATGGGAATAACTTTTCTTTGCCTACCTATCATCATCTCTTGAACACCTATCAAATCTCCCTTCAATCTCCTTTGCTCCGTGGAGAACTATCTAGGCTTCTCCAACCTAACCTTGCTAACCCCTCCCCATCCCTGGAACCATTCTGGTCAATCTCCTCTGCACCCTCTCGAGGACCCTCACATCCTTGCTGAAATACAGTCACCTGAACTGGCTGCAATACTCTATGTGGGGCCTCACCAGAGTTTTATATAGGTTCAGCATATCTTCCTTGCTTTTGTACCCAATATGTCTCTCTACAAAGCCCAAGATCCCATAATCTTTGCTAATCGCTCCCTCAGTATGTCCTGTCACCTTCAAAGGTTGATACACTTGAACCACCAGATCCCTCTGACCCTCATACTGTTTAGAATTCTACCATTGGGCGGAATCTTCTGCCCTCTATAGTACCGTGCATGGGGGGAGGGGGAAGGTGGGCATCTTTGATCGGGTGGGATGGTGGTGGGGGACCACTACGCTGTTTTCCACCTCCTTCCCGATAAATTCCCGGGTTGGAATGTCCACCATTGCTGGTTTTAACCCAGCTGCAGGCCAGCATGTCACCACACAGGGAGCACAAGTAAACCTTCGCGGGTTGCTTGTTGTCTGCAGCCGGTGGTGGGGGGGGGGGGGGGGGGGGGGGGGGTTTGGTGGGTGGGTGGGGGGAGGGGTTGGGGAGGATGCAGTTGGCATGGGGGGAGGTGGTGGTGCTCCTCGTTCAGAGGCACTCAGTACCCCGATCAAAGGACCGGGCATCAGGAAGGATGGGCCTGCTGAGGGGCACCGCCTGCCAACCTAACACCCCTCCCACTCCCCCAACAACTGCGTACCCAGAAAACCCCTCTGAACATTATTCACCTATTGCCTTGGTTACTGCTCGATTCTGAGCATCCGATAGCTGTCGATCTGGCAGCAGCTATCACCTCCCCACTGATTCTGCTGAGTAAAAGGACTGCCAGCCTCTGGTTGGCTGACAGCTCTTGGTCAGAGAGACTTCTGCCCATGGGGTCCTGATCCCAGGGAAAGGCCCACTTCTGCCCTCCCCATTGCCTGATTGGCTCAAGGTTCAGTGGGCCTTCCCCAAAGGAAGCAAAAGGGGTCTCCCACTGGCTCTCTACCCAGGTGAGACCCCTCTCACTTCCACAAGATTCCAACCGCAAAGTCTATATTGCCCTTCCCATCCTTTCTGACAATATGCATCACCTCACATTTCTCTGTATTAAATTCCATCTGTCACTTGTCCACTCATTCTGTTAGCCTCTCTATGACCTTATTAGTTTCAAAGTAAGAGTCCACCCATTTAAGTTGGGGATGAGGAGGAATTTCTTCTCACAGAGGGTCATTATTCTCTTCACCAGAGAGCAGTGGAGGCTGGGTCATTGAATCAATTCAAGACTGAGTTATACAGATTTTTGATCTGCAAGGGGAGGCGAGGGTTTATGGAGGGGCGTGGCGGGGGTGGGGGGTGGGGTGCAGCAAAGTGGAGTTAAGGCCACAATCAGATCAGCCATTAATAGTTTGAATGGCAGAGCAAGCTCAAGGGGCCGAAAGGCCTACTCTTGCCCCTAGTTCACATGTTCTCTCATCCTGTTGCATTTGATTTGTATCATCGTCACTGCTTGCTAGGTTTTATCTTGGGTTCAGTGTCTAGATGAGGTTTCTTTAGGGTTTGCCTATTACCCTAAGAATGCTACCATGGACTGTTATCTGTAAAAACCATTCTTGTTTATTTACTATGTACATCTCAGTATTCTATATGAGGTTGTACCACTTCTTCCCACCAGACTGCAGTCTCTTAGTCATGTGACATTGCACATAGTTACCTTAGTATCAGGTCCTCCTGTTAAATCTTTATTCTGCATGCCACACCTCTGAGTTTGGTATCATCGGCAAATTTTAAAATTTTACTCCATATTCCAAGACCCAAGTCTTTTATATAATTCAAGAAGAGCAATGGTCCCTCGCACTGACTCTTGGGACCACCATCTCCTGCCTGAAAAACAACGCTTTATACTATGACGAGCTGTTTTCTGTTTCCTGCCATTAAGCCAGTTTTTTCACCCAAGCTGACACTGACCAGCCTTTTATGTGGTACTTTGTACAACATCAGATTTTATCAAGATTTATGGTCATGGTAGATCTTTGGAGTCAGCAGCGGCTCAGTGGGCAGCACGTTTGAGTCATAAGGGTCACGGGTTCAATTCCCACCCTAGAGACTTGATCAGAGAAATCAGAGAGAGTGCTGCGCTGTGGAATATGCTGTTGATTGGATGAGATATTAAATTGAGGACATGTCTGCCCTCCCAGCTGGATGCAATGGAAGTTGCTTGATAGAAAATGGAGCAAGTTCTTACTGGTGTCTTGGCCAATATATATAACCTTCAATCTCCATCACTAAACACAGATGGTCTGCCCTTTTCTGTTTACGAGTGCTAGCCGTGCATGTTTTCTGCATGACAAGAGTTGACTACTCTTCCAAAGTTTTTATTGGATCATGAAAGATGTGGTATAATCCAAGTTGTTTCTTCAACCTCACTCCGCTGTCTCGTCCTCTGTCAGGAAGATATAATAATGTTATTGGAGTTTATTGTAAAAATAGTGGTATCTGTGTCTGTATGTGTGTGTGCCTGTGTGTGTGTGTGTACGTGCGTCTGTGTGTGCCTGTGTGTGTGTGTGTGTGTGTGTGTGTGTGCATGCGTGTGAGACTTAATTGGACTAAAGGTAGTTGGCCTGAAGGCTTTGATGTATTAGAAGATGAGCTAGGTTTGAAACATTAAGTAGGTAAGCATGAGGGAAATTTAGAATGTAAAGCGTAAAATGACATTTGCATTTTTAAATAAACTGTGTTACATTGTTTTCATAGGAGGGGTTAAATGAGCCACCTAGCCAGGTGAAATTCAGAAACAGTGTGTTTATTTTTCCCAAGGATTACTGGTAAAATTAGTACTATGAGAGATTTTTATGATCAGGGGAGTAAAGTCGAAAGACTTAGAGAAATAATGGGAATTTGCATTCAAAGGGTAAAATATGTATAAAGGAGCGAAGGCTATGTGTAAGGGTAGGCATTCTAAGATCAAAACAAGTGTGAAAAGCTTTCAGCATCTAAGCCTCAAGCTGCTGTCTATAAATAACTAAAGTTAAGCAAACTCACTTTAAATTAGGTTGTTCAGGGTATCATGTTTTTCTCCTGAGTCTTTTAAAATCTATGTGTCTTACTGTAGCCTTAATGGAGGTGTAACTGGGAGTCAGACTAATTAAGGGATTTAGAAGTTATTATAGTAGTAATTCGTAGACATATGTATGTGCTTAAAACCATTTCTCTTATTGATATCTGTTTAATCTAATTTTGTAAAATCCTATAAGGGTCGGTGGTCTTATCACTATTGAATTCAAAGCCCGCATCTCGATACATCCAAATTGAAAAAAACAAGTTGTGGCAGCTGTCTCAAGTTTCCCTCTGGGTTTTGAATAACTCATCATTTGCCATCGGCTGTGCCATAACATCCACCCTCCCATCTCAACAATAAGTGCGAGGAGCTCATCGGTTTCTTTGCCACTAATATAGGCACCATCTGAATAGCTGCTTCTGCCACTTCCCTTCCTTTCCTTAGCTCACCATTTCTTCTAAGGCTCCACCAGCCTTAGCCTGAATCTGTATCTTTCCCTAATTTCTCTCCTGTCTCACCTCATGCCTTCTTCAAGATCATCTTGACCAAGAGACCCACTTCCTGCTCTCTTGACCCTATTTCCATTAAACTGCTGGCTACCCAATTTTTCTTTCTGGCTTCCATATTAGCTGATACTGACATTGGATCAATCTCCTCAGGTATTGTACCAGCCTCAGCCCCACCCCACCAACACCCACCCCTACCCGCCAGCACCCCGCACCCCCCCCCCACACCCCCGCCCCTTCCCCTCCTTCAAAGCTGTTGTAATCACCTTTCTCGCCAAGAAAACAACCCTTGACCCCACCGATCTTGCAAAGGACCATCCCATTTCCAACCTCACATTCTCCTCCAAGGTCTTTGTACATGCTGTTGCTTCCCAAATCCATGCCCACCTTTCCCAGGAGTCCATGTTGGCATCCCTCCAATCAATTTCCTGCCCCTGTTACAGTACTGAAATGGCTCTTATCAAAGTCAGAAATTACATCCTATGTGACTGTGACAAACTTTCCCTCCTTATCCTTCTCAACCTGTCTGCAGTTTCTGCAGTGTTTGATTCTGTTGATCACACCATCCTCCTCCAATGACCCCCCACTGTCATCCAACTGGGTGGGAATGCTCTCACCTGGTTCCATTCTTATCTATCTAATCATAGTCAGAGAATCACTTGCAAAGGATTCTTTTCCTACTCCTGCACCGTTACCTCTGGTGTCTCCCAAGGATCTATCCTTGTTCCCTCCTATTTCTGCCCCTTGACAACATTGTCCAAAAGCACAGCATTAGGTTTCATATGTATGCTAGTGACGCCCAGCTTTATCTTGCCACCGCCTCAGTTAAACTCTCCAATGCCTCTAAATTTTCAGACTACTTGTCTGACATCCAGTCCAGGATGCAGAGAAATTTCCACCAGCCTAATATAGGGAAGACTGAAAGCATTGTCTTTGATCTCTGCCCCAAACTCCCTAACCACCAGTTCCATCCCTCTCCCTGACAATGGTGTAAGATTAAACCAGCCTGATTACAACTTTGGCATGATAGTTGACCCTGAGATGAACTTCTCACCACATATCTGCACAATCACTACGTTCATCTATTTCCACTTCTGTAACCTTTCTGACTCTACCGCTGCCCTGACTCATCAGCTGATGAAACTCTCACCCATGTCTTTGTTACCTTCAGACTTGACTATTCCAATGCTCTCATTGCCAGCCTTGCACATTCTATCCTCCATAAATTTGAGATCACTTAACCCTCCCAAGTCCTTATTTGCACCAAGTCCCATTCACCCATCATCCCTGTGCTCGCTAATCTACATTTGTTCCCTGTTTCATAACACCTCAATTTTATATTTCTCATCCTTGTTTTAAGATCCCTCCATGGCCTTGCCACCTCCTCCCTCCCATCTCTGTAACCTCCACCAAACCTACAACCCTCCATATATTTGTGTTCTTCCAATTCTGGCTCCTTGCTCATCCCTACTTTTAATCGTTGGTGGCTGTGCTTTTAGCTGCCATGGCTTTGAGGTCTGAAATTTCGTCCCTCAATCTCCCTTTCCCCCTTAAGGTGCTTCATAAAGCCATTGGTGAAAAGATCCAACACCAGTTGCATAGCTCAGCCTTCTACAAACTACAGCAGTAAGTATTTGACAACAAAGACCTTTGAAATTCAATAAAGGTCTCAGTGTATATGGTCACTACACTCCTGCGCTACAGTAAGACCTGGACTGTGTATCTGTGACATCTACAAGTGCTGGAGAAATTCCATTAACAATGGCTCTGGATTCAATGGTATGGCCGTCAAACAAATGCTATGTCCTTCTTGAAGCCAGGTCCACAAATATTCAGGTAAAACTCTTGAAAAATCAACTTTGACGGACTGGACACTGTGCCTGCACAACAAAAAACCAATTTCCCCCACCAGGTCCTGTCTCTCAACTCTCAATTGATCAATGTTCCAGGGAGGAAAAAGAAAACACTTCAAAAACACTCCGAAGCTCTCCTTGAAAAACATTTTGCCATTAATGACTGAGAGGAGCTCACTACCAATCATTCAGAATGGTGACAACTTGTCCATCAGCCTGCATCACACTGTGAGTCCAAACGCATCAAGCGATGAGACAGAGTGACCACAGAGAAAGAAAAGGAAGCAAATCCTGCACTCCGGGTCCCACTGCATCTTGCCCAAAGATCTGGGGGTCGAGAATTGACCTGTTCAGTCACATGAAGACCCACGGCAGAAATTTGCGACCCTGCGTAGACTTCGTCCTCAAATCAAGGGATTTCCGGTGATAACAAAACCCATCCCTTTGATAAAGCCAGCCCTAAAATCTCCTTATGTAGTTTGGTATCAAATTTAGTTTAATAATGCTCCTGCTTTACTTTGTGAAAGATGCAATATAAAAGCAAATGATTAGAGCTGTGTCTTTTCTTACCAATTGGATTGCTACAGTAATGTATCATCGCACTAACAGATCATTTGCATATACAATATATTCACCAGGCAGAATGCTGAAAAAAAATCATCATTAGCATTGTTCCAAAATGCACCATAATACATTACCATTTCAACACTTGATACTGCAAATTCAGTCATTTCTTTAAACAAAGACATTAAACTGCCATATGTTTCTCAGTGCTAATAAAGTCTGAATCAATTGCAGCTTAATGTAAGTGATTTCAGATATCAGAATACGGTCAAGGGTACTTAAGTTAATTGGATGTGTCCCTAATAGTTGACTAAACTGTTGTTACTATTTCAGTGTTGAAACACACTTTAGGGCTGACAGTACAAAATTACCTGGGTCACAGGGAGAGGGGCCATTATTCACGAGGTGCCAAATTTCATAGAATGGTCTCTTTGCCACACATTAAACCCAACTCAGAAAATGTAGGATGCTGGTAGCAACAACAACTTGCATTTTTGTAGCACCTTTAACGTAGAAAATCAAGCATCCTAAGGCGCTTCACAGGAACGTTATCAGGCACGTTTAGTCGCCGAGCCACACGATGAGATATGCAGACAGGTGACCAAAAACCTGGTCAAAGAGATAGGTTTCAAGAAGCATCTTAAAAGGAGGAGGGACAAGGGAGAATGAGGTGGAAAGGTTTAGGGAGTGAATTCCAGGGCTTAGGGCCTGGGTAATTGAATGGTGATTCCAATGGTGGGGTCATGAAACTGAGGAAGGTGCAGGATGCCAGAATTGGAGACCCCCCTTTAGAGCTGCCCCTTCCTTCATTTCTGGTGAAAGGTTTAGCCATGCAAACACATTGGGGTGAATTTTACACATTTTGGCATGGAAGCCCGACCCGGAAGTACACAGTTTGCTAACTCCGGGCCCTTCCTTTTAGGGAGGGATCAGGTTGTGAACTGGAAGTCGGTCATGGCTGCCCATTTGGCACCCTGGCACATATTGGTGGCAGCTGGACAACAATCAATGGTCTGGAGGCAGAATTTTTGACCAAGAAGACTTGTAAATCCATTGAGCTCTGGAGCAGCATCAGGAAAGAGTTTTTTTTTTCACCTTTTGGTGACTATAGTGCCAGCAATGAATTATTCATGACCTTTGCAAGGGAAGAGAGAACATTTGAGCACACCAGTCCCTTTTCCCCTTATGTATAACATATGATTAGGAAAAGACTCAGTTTCTACCCTTTAACTCTCTTTGTCTCTCCACAGAGGCTATAGGGCCACCATATGGTGGAGTAAATGGAAGGACCAGTTGTTGAGGGGCCCCACAGTTTGATATTGACTCCCTATGAGTCCTCCTCCAGGCTGCCAGTGAATGCTGGTGGTCTTCATGCCTGCTGACTGTGGTAATATGCCTTTAAGGGATATCAGCATGCCATCACCAGAAGTGAAATATGTCACATGATCTAGTCTTTGAGCAGATCACACATACAGCTCCTAATGTCTGCAAACTATACAACAATGTAAGACTATTCTCATGCACCTAGTCTTAACGAATTAATCCACAACATGTTTACCCAATCCCTCATGAGTGATTGACGCCTTCTGTCTTATACAGAAAATACGCCCCAAGGATTTATGTCTGAAAACTTTTTCATGGGATGTGGGCTTCGCTGGCTAGGCCAGCATTTGTTGCCCGTCCCTAATTACCCTTGAGAAGATGGTGGTGAGCCGTCTTCTTGAGCTGCTGCAGTAAAGGCTGAAAAATGCAGTGTCCATGCCTAAAGTAGACATTGGGTCAATTTACTTTAGCAAGTAGTGAGGCCGAGTGCTTGTTTGATGCCCTCTTTACAACACTGAGTTGCCATGAGAAACCAGGTCTACGTACAGCCTAATGCTTAGAGGGACAGCGTATTAGGCCTGGAAGATTTTGGACTTTTGATATTTGTTTTAAGAACACCAGATTAATGGACTTGGAATGAAACCCCTGCCTTCGATGTCACCTCGACCATCGTCAGGTACAGTGATGACCTTTGCTTATCGTGCAGGATGCTGAGAGAGAATAGTACATGTTAAGCAGGCGAAGGAGAGCCTTTGTGAGATTATGCCTGAAAGAATGTTTCAGAGATAAGGACGCAAACCCTCCAAATGGATAAGAGGTTTTTTAATGTTTAACAATTAAGTTGCAGATTTTGGGGAAGAAGCCACATAAATCAGCCTATTCCACAAGGAAAACCATGGACAGCATTAGGCCAAGTTGCCACAAGACGGGAATATTATTTCTCTCCCCAAGACAAGGAATCTGATCGATTTTTATCTCACATTGTACTAGGTACAGATGAAAAAGTTTGCATAGTTACTAACTTGCTTTCCAGTACAAACTGTCAAATTAAATTCTTTGAAGCTACTAAATAGCCTTCTTAGCCTTTTGTATTCTGAACAATAGAGAAATGCAATTTTGCAGCCGCAGTTAACAAGGTTAAAATTGCTTTCCTGAGGTATAATCCTTTGAAACTCTGGGGTCAGTGAATGAGGATCCCAAGTGAGGGTCAGTACCACAACACCCTCCCCTCACCCCTTTAAACCAGCTTATATTTCACCCCTTTCCTATTTTTACTTAGTTCTGTTGAAGGGTTATGAGGACTCAAAACGTCAGCTGTGCTCTTCTCCGCAGATGCTGCCAGACCTGCTGAGTTTTTCCAGGTATTTCTGTTTCTGTTTTTGTTGAGGGTCAGTACTGTGTTGGGTCCCTACAATAAAAAAAGAAATCCAACACCGTACGTTCAAAACTTTATTCTTGTTGCTAGTTTTTTTTTAAATGACTTTATACTGAACCAAAAAATTTGGCTGCTAAGACATAGGTACAGAGGGTTGGCCGTCTGCTTACAGAGAGGAGCTGAGAGCAAATAAGTACCATTAGCCCCTCTCTCTCCTGTTCGTAACCGAAATTGGGAGCTCAGGTGCAGGATGGACACATTAGAAACGAACCAAAAGTTGATCCAACAACAAAATCTGACCAGAACGTTTGACCAGAGTCTGAATCTAAGACCTGAGCTAAATCTGATATAAAAAGGAGCTAACTGGAAGCCAAGAGGGAAAAAAAATCAGTGGCTGGAATGATTTGTAAAATGCAAGGACATTACCGTGGCAAATTCCCTTCCTCTAACACAACTGAAATGGCAACTTAAGGAAGGAAACTTACACACTGCAACATTAGCAACCCGAAGCACAGAAAAACTGAAAGCTGTAGCTACAGTTGAAACTACCCAGTAAAGTAAAAAGAAGTGAAGCAACCCAGTTGCTGGCCAAGTATTTGGACCTCACATATCAAACAGAGCAGATAGATGAGGAACAGAAAAAACAGAAAATGCTGGAAAAACTCACCAGGTCAAACAGCATCAGAGCTGGAGCTCTGAAGAAGTGTCATAAGGACTCGAAACGTTAACTATTTCTTTTTTTCTCTCCACCGATGCTGTTAGACCTGCTGAGTTTTTCTAGCATTTTCTGTCTTTGTCTCAGATTTGCAGCATCCGCAGTATTTTGCTTTTATCCAGGTAGTTGAGGAGTTCAACCCCTGACTCTCAACTCTTGCCCTTAGCCAAATTCGAGCTGAAAAAGTTCAGAATGCAGCCAGAGTTCCAGGAAAGAAAAGAGAGAGAAAGAGAAGCTCAAGAAAGGGAAAGAGAGAGAGAAAGGGAGAAAGAAGAATTCCAGCTCCGAAGATTGGGAAAGGAGTTAGCAGTTCTAAAGGGAGAGAGAGACCAGACATCTGGAAGCTGTGAGGGAAAACCTGTCTCTGCTTGCTAACAGTCCCTATTCCCCTATCCCATAACCAATCTCTAAGGCCCTAAAGCACACTAGATCCATTCCCAAATTTGAAGAGAATGACGTGGAATACTTTTTTGCCACTTTTGAGAAAGTAGCAGGACAGCTAAAATGGCCATCAGATACCTGGACTTTCTTAATTCAAGGGCAGCTATTGGGGAGGGCCCAATCATAGAATCACAGAATCACAGAAACACAGTGCAGAAGAGGCCCTTCAGCCCATCGAGTCTGCACTAACATGTGAGAAACACCTGACCTACCTACCTAATCCCATTTACCAGCACTTGGCCCATAGCCTTGAATGTTATGACGTGCCAAGTGCTCATCCAGGTACTTTTTAAAGGATGTCAGGCAACCCACCTCCACCACCCTCCCAGGCAGCGTATTCCAGACCATCACCACCCTCTGGGTAAAAAGGTTTTTCCTCACATCCCCCCAAACCTCCTGCCCCTCACCTTGAACTTATGCCCCCTTGTGACTGACCCTTCAACTAAGGGGAACAGCTGCTCCCTATCCACCCTGTCCATGCCCCTCATAATCTTGTACACCTCAATCAGGTCGCCCCTCAATCTTCTCTGCTACAAGTCTATCCAATCTCTCTTCATAACTTAAATGTTTCATCCAAGAAGCCTACTCCATGTTAACTCCTGACGTGTCCTCTAATTATGAACAGACCAAGGCTGCCGTCCTTACCGACTATGAGTTAGTCCCAGAGTCATATCACCAGCAAACACGCATAAGAAACCCACAAAGACCTGCATTGAGCTTGAATGACTGGAGTAAATCGTGTTGGACCGGTGGACCTGCTCTTTAAAAATACACAGCACGAAGAATTGGGATTGCACAACTTGATATTGCTGGAGGAGTTTTAAAAACTGCTTACCCTCGAACCTAAGGATGCACTTGGGAGAGCACAGAATCCTCATAGCCATGGATGCAGCCATCACAACAGACAGCTATGACCTCACCCATAGGCCTGGCAACTCAGGCAGACCCATTCCAAACCATTGGATTTTTTTTCCCCCTAATATTACTGTGGGTTACTGATGCAGGCTTATGTAGGCTATTTTTATTTGTGTGTGTATATGTGTGTAGTTTAATTAAACTGCAGACAGTCAGAATACAAGGTTTGAATCATCAAAAGGAGTTAGGTGTAAAACAGGCATTTTAAATGGCGATGAGTAAACTAGGATGAAGTCTCACCAGATACAATGTGGATGGGATTTGCATTTTTAGATAAGTTGAGAGGTTGTTTGATTTGCAAAAGGAAATGATAAGATGTTTACAACTGGCAAGATAAATAAATAAATATGTTTATTTTTCCTGAAAGTGCTGGCCATAATGACAGCATGAAAGATTTTTATATTCTGGGTGAAGTAACTTCCAAAGCAAGGGTCAAACAATGTGATTTACAGATAAAAAGGGAGGAAATATATTTAAAGAAAGATGGAAAGCTGTATGGGGAGTGGTCTTGCAAGGTGACTGTGTGAAACAGACCTATAGGAAAAGCTTCTAGCCACCCTTGAAAAGTTTGCTGTTCTAGTAACCAAAGTTTTGTTAAAAGCCTTTGGAGTTCCACTGTCAAGTGAGAGGGAGAGGGAAGCTGTGAAATACCTCCCTAATAGCCAACAGTGGGTGTTAATGGTAATATTGCTGGATGTTTTATAGATTAAGAATCTATTTGTACTGTTGCCTGAAGGGGGTGTGTAGTTTGGAATCTCGTAAGTAGAAATATTTTGGAAACTGTTATAAGACTAAGTAACTGTGTAACTGAAACCTTGTGTGTGCCTGATTTTTTTTCTCTTTGCTTTTGTTAATAAATGTTTAAATCAAATCTCTAAAGGTGGTAGTGGACTCATTACTTCTGACTTCAGTGCACAGTAATAAATACAAATTGCAAAATCGTTGTGGTAACGTAGCCAAGTTACCCTTTGGAATTTGGTCAGCCTGGCAAATACCACCTGCCATATCATAACACCACTGGAAAGATAAGCAGGGTGACATAGATAGGAAAGGCCCAACCCAAGAAAGGAAAGTGCAGATGAGGGTGCGAGAAGTCCTCTTCAAGCCCAAAAAGAGAATGCCCAGCAACCAGTGTGTTTCCATTATAATTAAATAGGACATTCCAGACCTGAATACTGGAGGTTAACAGGGAAGCCCATGGATCCAATAGGACTCCATAAGAATAGTCCCCAGAAGGACATGCCAATGGGTGTTGCAGCAGAGCAGGCAGAGACCCTCGCTGCAGGAACTTGCCCTTCTGAGGGCTTGGCCCTATGTGTGTCTGACTGGAAAAACTCCCAGAGAACTTTTGGAGTTTTGTCTTTTCAGGAGAAGTGACCCTGTACCCATCCCAGTGTGTGAGCAAGTCCGTTCTATGGTTCCGGGACATAAGGACCACTCATTCCTTAATATTGGTGGGAATCATAAGGCCAACCCCCCAAGTCCTAGCTAAAAGCCAAGGCACTGATCAGTGGAGTGGGAGGAGAATACATGCCTGTCCCCTCCACTGGACCCACCTTCAGAGTGACCTAGCCTCAGGCCCAATAATGGTAGGAGCGGCCCCCAAGCTTCTAGTAGCAAGGATCAATTTGCTCCTCAGAAACAATTTGTTTCGCAGTAAAGTGTTAGCTCATGACAGAAAAAACACCAACAACAGCCAGCAGGAATCCGCAGGAGTGCAGGGAGCTGGAGAATGTTCAGAGGTCGTAAAGGGTGAAATAGAACCTGTAACAATTAGGAAAGCAAAGAGAGAGCTGCATGAATTTAGCAAGGCTTAAGTTTGTACAGCAGAGTTAACAGAGGGCAAGGAAGAACCAGTAGAATTTAAAACAGATCCAAAGAATGACCCGGATATCGGGTTAGTAGATACCTCCTTCCTAGAATTAAACAGGGACCAGAGAAGTCCCAGAGCAGGAAAATAGACAGTGAGGGAGATGCCCCACTTAGTTGAAGAGCCTGAGGGAAGGCAAATTATTAAAACAGGAAAGGTAAAGTTTGAAGAATTGCCTGAAGCATGGCTTCTTCCCAGACTTAAATAGTGACAAAGGCAGTTCCCAAACAGACAAGCAGATAGTGCGTGAGATGCCTCACCCAGTTGAAGAGCCACAGGGGAGTACAGTGGGAGCTGAATCTCCACTTGGGGGCAGGAGACATGGAACAATTAGGGGATTGCCCCTTCCCAAGCCAAAAGAACGAGCTGAACAGCCAATGATCAGTTTAGCCATTAGCTTTATGGCAGGTTTAAATGAGGACCAGGGAAGTTCCCACATAGACCGAGAAACATAGCAACACAGAAAACATGAGCAGGAGTAGGTCATTTGGCCCTTCAAGCCCACACCACCATTCAATATGATCATGGCTGATCCTCTATCTCAGCGCTCTCTCCCCATACCCCTTGATGCCTTTAAAGTCCAGAAATCTATCTATTTCCTTCTTAAATATACTCAGTGACTTGGCCTCCACATCCTTCTGTGGTAGAGAATTACACAGGTTTACCACCTTTGAATGAAGAAGTTTCTCCTCATCTCAGTCCTAAATGGTTTATCCCGGATCCTGAGACTGTGACCCCCTTGTTCTAGACCCCCCAGCCAGACGAAACATCATCCCTGCATTCAGTCTGTCCAGCCCTGTCAGAATTTTATGTGTTTCAATGAGATCCCCTCTCATTCTTCAAAACTCCAGTGAATACAGGCTGAGTCGACCCAATCTCTCCTCATCCGACAATCCTGCCATCCCAGGAATCAGTCTGGTGAACCTTCCCTGCACTCTCTCTATGGCAAATATAATCTTTCTTGGGTAAGGAGGCCAAAACTGCACACAATACTCCAAGTGTGGTCTCATCAAGGCCCTGTACAGCTGCAGTAAGACATCCTTGATCCTATACTCAAGTCCTCTCGCAATGAAGGCCAGCATACCATTTGCCTTTGTAATTGCTTGCTGCAAACAGTGAGGGTGATGTATCTCTTAGTTAACGAGCAACAGAGGAGTGCAGCAGGAGCTGAACATTCACCGGAGGACTGTAATTTTCCAGAGGACATGGAAAATTTCGGGGGAGACCCATTCCCGAAATGAGAGAGGAAGAGAGGAACAGTGAGAATTAATTACAGGGAGACATAGAGGAAGCCCTCACGGAACCTCCATTATCCGACTAACAAACAGAAAAGTTCTAATGAGAATGGACCCCATATTTGCCCATCTTAATGTAGAGGCACAAGGCAACCTGGCAGGATCACCCACTGCATTTAAAACAACCGCAAAGGCAAACCAGGCTGCACCACTGTAGCTCTGTACCTGATGTGGATGTGGGAGAGACCCCCTATCATCCAGCTCCAGAAAAACTGGCCCAGGTTCGGGAGAAGGCTAACCATATTTGTCCAGTACCAACAAATGGAGCCTAGCAGCAGTGACCGGAACACCCCAGTTGTGCTCGCGCACAAGTCGGAGGCCGAAGTGGAGTCCCTGCAGGTGGCCAAAACCACATTATGGCCTACCCAATCCCCAGGCAATTGGACTGACAACAGTGCCTGAGTTTGAGAAAATGGATCCACAGTTTACACAGGTGGACAGGGAAGGGTTAAGCTTGTCAAAGCAGCTCAGTCCTACTGTCAAAAGACTCTGCACTTACAGAATGTGAAACCTGGAACACCCCTACAGTTAACTGTCCCCTGCCTCATTCTCCATGGCAACACCTCCACCTTTTCAACCAATCAGCACTCTCTCCTCATGTAGTATATTTATTTTTTTATTCATTCACAGGATGTGGGTATCACAGGCCAGGCCAGCATTTACTGCCCATCCCTAGTTGCCCCTGAGAAGGTGGTGGTGAGCTGTCTTCTTGAACCACTGCAGTCCATGTGGTGTAGATATACCCACAGTGCTGTTAGGGAGGGAGTTACATCTGGTTTCATTCCTTTTTTGTGGCTTTCTAGCTGTTTGTTACAACTGAGTGTTTTCCTAGGCCATTTCAGAGTCAACCACATTGCTGTGGGCCTGGAGTCACATGTAGACCAGACCAGGTAGGGACGGCAGATTTCCTTCCCTAAAGGACATTAGTGAACCAGATGGGTTTTTACAACAATTGACAATGGTCATCATTAGGGTTTTAATTCCAGATTTTTACTGAATTCAGATTTGAACCTGTGTCCCCAGAGCATTACCCTGGATCTTTGGATTACTAGTCCAGCGACAATACCACTATGCCATCATCTCCCCCTAAAGATAAATTGTTGTTCCCTTCACTGTTAGTGATTTTCTGATTTGTCCTGATGAGTGCAGGAAGAAAAGTTGAGACACCATGTCTTGATTTATATAAACTTTTGACTCACCAGAGGATCAGCAACTGAATAATGAATTGGCAAGAAAATCAGAGAGGAAACGAAGAGGATCCATTTTTACCCCAGGACTTTGTTATGATCTGGAACGCTCTGCCTGGAAGGGCAGTGGAAGCAGGTTCAACAGCAAATGGGATAAACACTTGAAAAGAAGGAAGCTGAAGGGCAAAGAGCAGGGAGAGTGGGACCAATCAGACAGTTCTTGCAAAGAGCCCGCACACAGGCACGGTGATCTGAATGGCCTCATTCTGTGTTGTGTTGTCTTGTGAGAGTGAACTGAAGGTTCAACCTTTAGGGGTTGAAAGGCCACAGCCTGTGTTTTATTAAATTCATATTGAAAGCTTATCCAGCACAACAGAGCCAATAAGTTTGCTGTGCTTATCAGAAATCCCGGCTCATAAGAGCCGCTGTTTGTGTGAGAGATCAGCAACTGTGCTTCGTGTTGGCATTTATTTATCCCTGTCATTCAACACCGAAAATATTGCAGTATGAGTCCCATATTCATGGGGGGCTGGGAGCCCGAAAATTGTTTGATGTTTTCTGGTGCTTTGTTGTGGCAACGATGGAGTGGCATCACTTCAGGAATACACTGGCAGTACCTCAGGACAAGGGAGGTTTGGGATATTGATGAATAGGACAATCGAACGAGATGTTTTCACTTAATAGCCATATTGAGGTTGCAGCACGAATTACCAGGTTCTATCTTACATGAATCAATCCATAAATTGGATTTGGATTGATTTGAACCGTTGACTGGGTAAAGTGAACTTTACAGTCATTAATAAGGCTGCCTTGCTTTTCTTATCTCAACAATGGGAGGTTAGAGAAGGACAGTGAGATTTTTTAAAGAGGGGGAAGCGAATGGTGCCAGATAGAAGGATAAGTTTGTGATAGAATAGTCACAAGGTGGTTTCATCCTACCTTAATTCAACCATCCTGAAAGAACATACAGCCCCCATTGCCATATCCAATAAATGCCTTAAAATAAGCTCAATGGATCTCACCTCCACTGCTCTGGAGCAGACTTTGATCACTGTCTATAATGAAGAATTTGTTGATGCAAGTTCTAAATTGAACCTGTGACCCTGTGTTCTATTCTCGCAATTTAATTTAAGGTCATTTTGCCGCGATGAATCTCTAAACGATGTCCTCTCGAATGCCTCCTTTTTCAGGATGAAGTCTCTTCAATGTTTCCTGATTACCTAGAGCCTTATCACAGGGGATCAGCCTGTCTCTGGGGTTCAATTGTCTCAACAATAACTTGCATTTATATAGTACCTTTAATATAATAAGAGCTCCCAAAACACTACAGGGGTGATATTGAATAAATAGGACACTATATTGAATAAATAGGACACTGAACCACGTAACGAGATATTAGGACAGACAGCCAAAAGCTGAGTTATAGAGGTGGGTTTTAAGGAGAAATCAAAGTAGACATGAGTGAAGTTGTTGGGACAGAGACAATTATATATTGAGACAGAGGCATTTAGAATTAAAGCTGCTAAATATGATCATTTATTATCCCATCCCTAACAGACTCCCTCTGCTGATGCACGTGGGAATGGACTCATGGACAAAATGCACAATGCCAATTTTCAATACACTACAAGAGACAAAAGGCTTAGGGAGAGAATTCTAGACCACAGGGCCCAGCTAACTGAAGACACAGCCACCAATGATGGAGTGATTAAAGTCAGGGATGAGCAAGAGGCCAGCAGTGGAGGAGCACAGAGATCTTGGAGGGTCGTAAAGGTGGAGGAGATGACAGAGATAGGGATGGGTGAGGCCATGGTAGGGTTTGAAAACAAGGATTGGGATTTTAAAATTGAGGTGTTGCTCAACCAGGGACCAACGTAGGTAGGAAAGTACAGGTGTGCTGGCTGATCGGGACTTGATGAGACTAAGGGCATGGACAGCAGAAACAGTATGGATGAGCTTAAGTTTGGAATAATCAAGTCTAGAAGTAACAAAGACAGAAATGAGGGTTCCAGTAACAGATGAGCTGAGGCAGGAATAGAGTGAGGCATTGTTAGGAAGATGGGAATAAGTGGTTTTACCACACCACGCCACAAAAGTAACATGAAACTTTTATGAAGCAGACTTAACATCGCACTCAAACAGTTAAGATACACTGTATTGATTAAATGTTGGGTCTTGTAGCACTGAGAATTTATCTCAAATGAGATCTGCAATTCACTGGGTAATGTTGTGCAAAAATGCCTTTATTGGAAATAGGGTTACATTCATCATACCTTTTTCACAAACGGACTACCAACAAAATGCAGTAATTAAAGTAAAAAAAAAAACCCACACAATTAATTGATTTGTCAGTCTAGGTGACTGACAAATTGAAGTTTTAGAGGTAATCAATTTGTGGTGCTTAATATCCAGCTTTCATGTGAGTGAGATGAATAGATTAGTACCTTGATACAGACGGCTTTTGCATATTCAACAGAGATTAGATTAGTCTACATGAAACGATGAATAATTGCTCCATGTCCGTTTTTTTTTAAATAAGCAAAACTAACAAGAGCTGCATCACTAATTTAAATTATTTACTCTTGGTGCCAATTCATATCTGCATCAAGTACGATTGTACAGAATGGAGAGGGATCGGTTTTCACTGCTAGTGGGATTCAATGGCTGGGAGTTGGGGCAGGCAGGAAGACCCCATGAACAATATCAACCTGAGGTTAAGCAGAGAGACTTAGGGAGGACTATACACAAATCTCTCAAAGCAGAAAGAAAACAACACCTTACATTTATATAGCGCCTTTAACATAATAAAATATCCCACGGTGCTTCACAGGAATGTTATAAAACAAAGTATGACACCAAACCACGAAAGGAGATGTTAGATCAGATGACGTAAAGCTTGGTCAAAGAGCTAGGTTTTAAGACATATCTTAAAGGAAGAAAGTGAGGTAGAGACAGAGGGAGAGGATTCCAGAGATTAGGGCCCAGGAAGCTGAAGGTACGGCCCACAGTGGAGGAATAATTAACATTAGGATACTCAAGAAGCCAGAATTAGAGGAGTGCAGATACCTCAGATCATGGGGACTGGGGGATATTACAGAGATCATCTTCACTCCGTCAAAACAAGGAGGACACTTCCCACAGAGTACAGCCTGTGACAAGAGCCTTCATGTGGAGTCTTCTAACATGGGAAGGCTGTAGCCATCAGTTGTTCTGGCTGTCTAGGACACTCCTCCACTCTTACCATAGATGTATTAGACAGATTTGCAGGTTGACAATCAGCCTGTTTGGCCACATTATAAGCCCACCGTCCATGGCCATCAAATCCCAGAGTGGGATTTGAATCTGCAGTACTTGGCTCAGAGGCAGGGGCATTACCCACTGCACCACAAGACCTCCCATTACAGAGGTAGGAAGGGATGAGGCCATGGAAGGATTTGAAGACAAGACAAAGCTCATTAAAGAAAATTACATACAGGGGGCTCGGCATTAATAAACAGAGCATTGAGAACAAAAGTAAAGAGGTAAGGCAAATTTTCAAATCACATTTAGAATATTGTGTCAATCGTCACGGCGATGGGAAATTGTGACTGAGTGATATCAACAGATCATTTCACCAGCTAACCAAAAGCATACTGAACTGTTTAGAAGAAACTCTTTTTTTAAAGACAAGAAAAAAACGCTGACTAAAGAGGGCTGCTACAAATCATCTGATGGCCGGACATGTAAGTTGACCACTAAGTTACTGGATTGCACTGCAGACATGCCCTGACATGATTGCTCATGGAATATCACACCTGAAGGTGTCATGGCCCACTTCAAAAAGGAACTATCAAGACAATGGGGAACTGCTACCTAATCAGGATATACAACTAACAGATACTCAAAACACCCGTAGAGGATCAAAGAACCCCATCTCCAATTGCTTTCTACTTTTTTGAGGAGTGTTAAAATGTTCCTGACATGAAACATCAAAACATGTGGTTACTGTTCTACAACAATGTCTGTAGCAGACATGGTAATCAAATTCCTTTGGAATATACAGTGAACAGGACTTTAGGAACTAGGTTTGCCAAGCAGAAGCACAGGAATGTGGAGCAGCTGCTAATGGAGCAATAAGGAATATCTCTCTTCTTCTTTTCTCTCACTCTCTCTCACTCTCTCTCTCTCTCTCCACCGCCACACCACCAACCCGCCCCCCACCCCCCCAACCCTCGCCTGAGAATAAGCACAGAACTTGGTTAAAGGAATCAGTGCACCCAAAATCTACCAACGAACTGAGATCTGGCAAGAGCTGTAACACCTTCTACATCTACCTGCTTCAAGGAATCAGATAACTTAAATCAGCCACGCATTTAACAATCTACACCTCTTAGACAAGCAAAAGAGTGACAGCGCAGCTTTTATTATATTTCTCTTAGTGGCTAGTAAACTTGCTCTTTCTTTGATCCAAGAAAACCTCGTTGACTGGTTCCTTATTGTTCACTGTATAGATAGTAAAAAATACATTTGGATTTGGAAAAGGCATCCACAGGGAGAAGAAATTTAAAACCCTTTGTGTGATCAACTAAGGAGGCTGGACAGAGGGGAGTCAGTTCATTCTTCCTCACCTGGAGGCTTGTATCCGCAATTGTTCCCACATGGGGAAAGTAACAATTTCAAAACCGCAAAATATTTTCTCGGGTCTATAATACTAAAGTGTAAAAATTTCCATGTTTGACGTCAGTGCTTTTCTAGAACGGGGGGGTGGGGGGGGTGGTGGGGAGAGTTACTTATGAGGATTTTTAAAGCTGTAATATGTACACTGTTAAAACGTGTAGCCAGAGAATTGGACTGCGAAGCTAAGGCAAGCATGAGAAAAAAATAGAATTGGTAAAATTACAGCTGAAACAGAGACAAAGAGAGTTAAAACTCCAAGAATTAGGGAAAGGGGAAGCTTTCCAAAAGGAGACCACATGAACTGGAAAGAGGGATAAGGTCAGCTGAGGCAGGACATAATATTGCACTCCGGAAAAACCAGGAGAAGCCACCTGAGTCAAAAGAGGCTGGAAAGTCTGGAGCTTGTAGGAATGTAGGAAACCACGAGAGGTTCAGAAGTCCTACAGGAGGTGATAGAGCCTGTGAGGGTTAGAAAAGCCAGGGAAGGGCGACTTGAAATTAAAGAGGCTAGAATCAAACAGCAGAATTCTGCAGAGGTGCAGAGAGAATGTTCAGAGGCCCTAAAGGGGGGCAATAGGGCATGTGAGGGATTATGGCTAAGAAAAGCTGCTTGAATTTAAAAAGGCCAAGGTTAGGCCAGTAGAGCTAAAGGGGGTCAAAGAGGGACCAGCGGAATTTAAAACAGACGAAGAGAATGACCCGGAACGTGGGTTGGCAAATACGTTTTGCTCCGAATTAAACAGGCACCGGGGGATCTCACAGCAGGTAAAGAGTGAGGGAGATGCCACACCAAGTTGGAGCGTTATGTGAAGTTAAAAGGGCTAATGAAGGACCAGAAGAAGTACAAAGAGTCAAGATAGAAACTGAAGCAGTTAAAAGGACCAAACTTAGGGCAATAGTGTCCCAGAGGCCATGGAAAAGCATTCCCAAAACAAAAGAGGACGAGAGGAACAATGAGGATGAATTGGAGGGAGGTGTGGGTGAGGCTCACATTGAACCCCCTTACTATCCAGCTAAGAAACACAGAAATTCTAGTGAAATTGGAAACCATATTCACTGCAGAAATAAAAAGGCCCCTGTGGGGCCAGTAAAGGTTAAAAAGGAGAAGAGAAATAGGCTGGATATCTGACCAGCAGAAAGCTTCATGGCAAATTTGAACAGGGACAAGGGGAGTTCCCAAACAGATAAGCAGGTAGTGAGAGAGGTACCTCACCCTGTTGAATAGCCACAAGGGAGTATGGCAGGAACTGAACATCCATCTAGGGGCAATGATCTTCCAAAGGACATGGAAAAGCATTTCCAAATCAAAAGAGGACGAGAGGAACAATGAGGATGAATTGGAAGGAGGTGTGGGTGAGGCTCACATTGAACCCCCCTACTATCCAGCTAAGAAACACAGAAATTCTAGTGAAATTGGATACCGTATTCACCCAGCTAAATGCAGAACAGAGAGGAGGACCTGACAGGGCAGCTCATTGCATTTAAAAGCCTCTGTGACAAGCCAAGCTGCAGCCACTTTAGCTCTACATGATGTGGGTGTGGGAGAGGTCCCGCCAATAGGTAACATCCCTGTCATCTAGGTTCAGAAAACATGGCTCAGGTTTGGAGAGATTAACTACATGCTGGTGCACAAACTAATAGATCCTAGTAGGAGTAGCTAGAGCTCCCCAGTTGTGCTTGTTTCCAAGCGGGACACCAAACCAGAACTCCCACAGGGGGGAAAAGTCTAATTACAGTGCACTAACCTCTAGCAATGAGATTGGTAAAAGTGCCTCAGGTTGAGCAAATGAATTCACAGGTTATGGAGCTAGGCAGCAAGGGGTTAAAACTGATCCAAACAGATCAGGTTAACAATCTGGAAAACTTACACATTGAAAGCCTTTGTGAAAAACAGTATGAAGGTAGGGCCAGAAAGAAGCACAGAATATCCCTACAGGTAACCCAGGGCGGCTTGGTTGTTAGTAACAATCTGGGACCTAACAGTCAGGTAAACTAACCAAACCCCTTAGACGATGCCTAATCCAGCAGTGCAGCTAGGGACAGGCAAAGGGTTAGTGACAAAATTATCTGTCATGGCTACCACCAAAAATAAAGCAACTTCAGAACCCTGATGCCTGCCTAATCTGTTCAAATGAATGTAATCAACCACCCGAAAGGTGCGGGTGGGGGAAGCAATTTACAAGCAGGTTATCCAGGGTCCAATGCAGTTTTGGGTCAGCTGGGTATCAAGACCACAGTAAAGCATAATGACTGCAATTCAGCCAAGAGAGTGAATGTGATTTTTTTTTCTTTTGTATTTTTTTTATATCCCTTGCAATGAAATGAGAGCGATCTCATTTTATTCCTCGTGTGATGGAGCTGTCACGCTGATGGGAAATTGTGATTGAGTGATATCGCCCAATAATTTCAGCAGCTAACAAAAAACATACTGAACTGTTTAAAAGGGATTTTTTTAAAGAAAAAAAAAACTGACTAAAGATGGCTGCCACAAGTCACCTGATGTCTGGAAATGTAAGTTGACCACTAAGTTACTGTATGAAATGCACTGCAGACTTGCCCTGACATGATTGCTCATAGAATGTCGCACCTGGGGGTGTCAAGGCTCACTTCAAAGAAGAACTATCAATACAATGGAGAACTGCTGGTCAGCCAGGATATGCAAACAAAAGACACTCAAAACTCTTGTGGAGGATGAAAGGACCCCAGCTCCTGTTGTTTTCTACTATTTTGAAATGTGTGAAAATGTTTCTGACATGAAACATCAAAAATGAGATTACTTGTTCTCCAACAATAACTGTAACGGACATTGGAATATACAGTGAGCAAGAATTTAAGAACTGGGTTTGCCAAGCAGAAGCAGAGGAATCTGGAGAAGCTGCTAATGGAGCAGTAAAGAATCTCTCTGTCCCTGGGAATAAGCACAGCACCCGGTTCAAGAAATCAGCAAACCCAAGATCTACCAGCGGATTGCAACATCTTCTACAGCTATCTGCTCCAAGGAACCAGGTAACTTAAGTCGGCCATAATTTTTAACAATCTACACCTCAAAGATAAGCAAATGACTTCTATCTGTGTGTTCTTTTAACTTTCATTTGCACTCTAGCTTTCCTTACTTCTTAAACCTGTGTGTGTTTGTTTGTGTGTGTGTGTGTGTTTGTGTATGTGTGTGTTTGTGTGTGAGTGAGTGAGTGTGTGTCTTTGTGAATGTGTGTGTCTTTGTGAATGTGTGTGTGAGTATTTGTGTGTGTGTGTTTGTGTGTGCGTGTGTGTTTGTGTGTGTTTGTGTGAGTGAACGTTTGTGAGTGTGTGCGTCTTTGTGAATGTGTGTGTGTCTTTGTGAATGTGTGTGTGAGTGTTTGTGTGTGAGTGTGTTTGTGTGTGTGTGACATTATGTCTTTTATTATTGTTTCTTGGGATTAGTGGCTAATAAACTTGCTCTTTCTTTGACTCAAGAAAACCTGGTTGATTGGCTCCTTATTGTTCACGGTATTGATAGTAGAAAGTAGATTCGGAAAAGGCATCCACAGGGGAAAGAAATGTAAGAACCTTTGCTGTGACCAACAGTGGAGGCTGAATAGTGGGAAGCCAGTTCATTCTTCGTCACTTGGCCGTAACACCACTTTGGGCTCCTATACTTTATGGAGAATGTCAAGGTCATGGAGAGGGTGCAGAGAAGATTTATTGATTTAATACCAGGAATGAGATACTTCAGTTGTGAGAAGAGAGATGCTAATGCTTTTATATGAGAACAGAGAAGGTTAAGATGCAATCTAAATAAAGTTGCTTCAAATTTAAAGGCTTTGAGTAAAGTAAGTAACAGTGTAGAGGAGTTGGTAACCCGAGGGCCTCGATTGAAGGTGTCAGCTGTGGCCCAGCGAGTAGCCCAGTCACCTTAGAATTGCAAAGTTCTGGGCTCAACTCCCACTCCAGGTCTTGAGTGTGAAACTAAGTCTGATATTCCAATGCAGTACTGACACAGCACTGCGCTGTTGGATGAGCTGTCATTTAGATATGACAGTTAACCAAAGCCCCATCTACCTGCTTGGAAAGTTATGCCACCATTTTAAAGAGGCACAGGGTATGTCCTGGACATAATTGCATTTACCCCTCAATGAACTGGACTAGCTATATAAATACTGTGGCTACAAGAGCAGGTCAGAGGCTAGGAATCCTGCGATGAGTAACTCACCCCCTGACTCCCCAAAGCCTGTCCACCGTCTACAAGGCACAAGTCAGAAGCGTGATGAAACACTCCCCACTTGCCTGGATGAGTGCAGCTCCAACAACACTCAAGAAGCTCAACACCATCCAGGACAAAGCAGTCTGCTTGATTGGCACCACATCCACAAACATTCACTCCCTCCACCACAGACCAACAGTAGCAGCGATGTGTACCATCTACAAGATGCACTGCAGGAACTCACCGATGCTCCCTAGGCAGCATCTTCCAAACCTACGACTGCTACCATCCACAAGGTCAAGGGCAGCAGACACATGGGAACACCAAAACCTGGAAGTTCCCCTCCAAGCCACTCACCATCCTGACTTGGAAATATATCACCATTCCTTCACTGTCGCTGAGTCAAAATCCTGGAACTCCCTCCCTAACAGCACTGTGGGTGTACCTACACCACAGAAATTTCAACGGTTCAAGAAGGCAGCTCACCACCACCTTCTCTAGGGCAGTTAGGGATGGGCAATAAATGCTGGCCCAGCCAGAATTTATTGCCCATCCAGCGATGCCCACATCCCATAAATGAAAAAAATACCCAAAATCACAAAAAACAGGTTACCACATCATAGTTGGTTGCAGAGTTTGCTGAGAGCAAGATGGCTGCCACATTTCCTGCATTACAGCAGTGAATTCACTTCAAAAAGTACTTCATTGGCTGTAAAGTGCTTTGAAAAATCCGGTGGTCATAAAAAGCGCAATATAAATGCAAGTCTTTTAAGTCTTTATCAATGCCAGAAGCATGGAGGGAGAGAAATGTTTAATGCAGGGAACATGAAAGCCACCGCCAGAAACAGCAGTGGTAACAAAATCCATAACAGTTTATAAAAAGAAGGCGAATAAATATTTGAAAAGCCCCATGTTGAAAGAGCTGAGGGACTGGATGATGGAGAAAGCTCTTTCAGAATGTCAGCATGGCTAGTTGGACCTCACTTGGCTCTGAAGTTCTATGATTGCATTAAAATGTTGAAGGCTAGATATCTTAAGCGGGGAATACTGCAAATTCAGGGTCTGGTAGCAATTAGGAAGGCAAAAACAAGAAAAGAGTAAAATTCACATAGCAATCTTGCATCAAATTACCTGGTCCACATCTGAGATATTCTGACAATGACTTTTCAGCAGTTTTCAATGTCAAATTGAATCTCTCTGGAAAGAGAACCCTTGACAAAAAGAAAGACTTAAATATATATAAGGACTTTCATAAACTCAGGACATCCCAAACTTTACAGTCAATTAATTACTTTTGAAGGATTGTTGCAGTTGAGATGCAACCAATTTGTGCACATCAATCCCCCCCATAAGCAGCCATGTGATAATGGCCAGGCAATCTGTTTTTCTGCTGCGAGTTGATGGCTAAAAGTTGGCCAGGACACCGGGGAGAACTCCCCTGCTCTTCTTCAAAATAGCCCTATGGGATCTCCTAAGTCCATTGGACAGGGCAGGCAGAGCCCCACTGTAACGTCTTACCCGAAAGGCAACATCTCCGAGAATGCAGCGCTCTCTCCCTATTGCAGCGAGATGTCAGCCTAGATTTTTGTGTTCAAATCTCTACTTCTTCCTGTACCTTCAGAAACCTTAAAATCCATCTTTGTGACCAACTTGAATCCACAAACATCTGACTCAGAGATCTAGTGCTACCTCTGAGCCACGGGCGAGCTTGAGAACAATTTAGATTAATCCCAACCAACAATTGCGTGAATGGGCTGAAGTACTATTGAATTACTGGGAGGTGGAGTATTCATAAGAAGCCCAATTATCCAAGTACACCCTCCTGATGGCAAGCAAAGCTTACTGGCCCCAGATATTGGGAAAACCTGTTCATGATTTTCTATCTGTCTATTTCTTTAGGTTGAAAAGGCTGAAAGTTACTCCCAATATTTCCTAACGTAGATGACTAGTGGGTGCAAACTCAAACAATTGGGTCCAAGCATTAATTATTTACCTCTGTGCATCATACACCATTGTTTCATTTCATGGTACTTATTCCAAATATCTGCCATTTGAGTACGATAAAGATGTATTTGGGTAGTTTTTAGTCTTTACCACCCACCTCTTCAAAACTTTTCTTTTCTAAATACTTATTCACAAGTTATTAAGGATTTTTCTTCCATCACTGGCCTAGAGTTACAGAACGTCGGAAGAGTCCCGCATCTCAGCAACGATCCTGGTAGTCCCATCCCCGAACCCGGGAGCCGCCATTTTTACCAGGGAGGGGGGAATGGGGTCGGGAGTATTTCACACCCCCGCAATTCACAGGGACAGCAGCACATTTATAAGTGCAACGGCCTTTAAACAGAAGCAATTTTGGTCATCCAAGTTTTAGAAACACAACTTGTGAGCTGTTGACATTTGAGGGAAATGTCTGAGCCTACTGGAGTTTTTTGGGAGAGGTAAGGCATCCTTTTGGAGAGTTAAGGTACCCTTTGGGGGAGATCCAGTACCTCTTTGAGGTTGTTAACAGTAAACACAAAGGTGCAGAAAAAGTCGATAAGCTCTGTGGAACTGTCAAGTTATTTAAACCTCCTGCCCTTTAAACATTGAAAGAAAAACAGCCAGCCTACAGTTGCAAAAAAAAATCAGTGCTTACAATTTCACAACACGGTTGTTGAATAAGGCTAAGCGCTATCATTATTATATGGGGCCGTGAGCTCCCCAGCAAGGATTGGGGAGCTACCACAAAGGTGCACTGTGGAATTCCTCTCGGAATTTCACAGATAAAGGTTTGCACAAAGTTACCCAGAATTGCAAACTTCCTCTGAGCAATTGCCCTGTGCTGGGAACCATCCGAAAATGCAATTTAAGTTGCAAATTTTGGATGGTTCCGATAGTGTTACACCAATAATTGCTCACAAAGAGTTGGAAGACTTAAAACCTCTTCTAACTTCTGGATAGCTATTGTAAAGACCCAGATCAATCTTCCCACAGGACTCCCCTCACATGCCCAACCCTCACCCACCCCCCACAAGGGACACCCCCATACTACTAATCGGGCAAGGGGACTCCCCCCACCCCATGACTAACCATACTTCCTTATGGCATTCTCCACCCCCGACCCCCGCTATGGGATTCCCCTACCGCACAGGACTCCTCACCCCTCAAAGGCCTGACTCCCACCCCTACACCCACCTGAGGCCCAACACCTCCCCATGACCTGACCTGACCCCCTACCCCCGACTCGACTCCCAACACAGCCCAACCCCACCCCTGAGCCATTCTGACACCCTCAATACCTGACCTGAGCTACACCACCTCAACGCAGGCCTGCCACAACCCAAACCCCTTGACTTGACCTGACCCCTCCAGAGCTGCCCCCATACCCGACCCGAACCGACCCAACCCGACCTCCTACCCCACCCCCTGACATAACCTTAAATCCACTGGCCTGAGCTGACCCAACCTGCCCTGCCCCCCGCAGGCCTGCACCAATCCCACCCGACCCTAGCTGAAGACCAACCCCCACCAAGGTCCAACCCCCTCACGAAGCCCAAGGCCTAACCAACCCCCAACCTCCAACAACCCCTCCATGGACCTCTGATCTCCCAAATCCCACAAATCTTATCCACTTACATTAGGCACTTATCTTCTCCCTGGCCAATTAATTACTTTCAAATTGCAATGGAATTTTAACTTACCTGGCTTACGACAGGTAGTGATGTAAAAAAGGGGCATAATCTCCTTCACTTTGACGGAGCTGGACTTTGATGCTGGGCTTCGCGAATGAGCTGCATTGCCTGGATCTCGCCTAGCTTGTGTCGGGATGTCAGGCATGACAGAATCAGAAATAATTGGGCACAGAGTGGCAATCCGATGCTGATTGCAACACTGAGGAAGTTACAGCCCATTGTTTCTCCTAGACTGTTTCTATAACCTATTACTATCACGTTGTGGGGGGATGAGGGGTGCTGTAATTCCACAGTTTTGTTAACAGCTCCAAGTAGTTATAAAGAGATTAGCCATCTTTGATGCGGGCTATGAATACAAATATTTGTTTTCATAGAGGATTAAGTACTTCAAGGGAATATTTGTTTTTATACGAGATTAAGTACTTGAAGAGATTTAAATGTTTTGAATGGGCTTTTATCAATGAAAGTGTTTTTTTTAAATATAGTGAAGTCTTTAATAGATATTTACAACTTTATTTTATTTCATCGCACCATGGCTCCTGAGGACTGCCCAAGATGGATATTGGGTGAGTTGGCATTGAGGGTGTAACAGCAAAAGGTGGTGGGTGGAGGATGTGCCTCTAGTTGTCACTAAGTTGGTACAGGGGCTATAAAGAGCCTTGGGGATAAGGTTATGGGGCTTAGTGTGGAGTGGGATAAAGATAGTTGGGTTTTGAAGTAGAATGGAGATGTCTGGTAATGCAATTATCCAATCTGCAGTTGACTTTTTCAATGCAGTGACATTGGGTCATGACAACGACTTGAGGATTGCAGTGCAGACTCATAAATTTCTGTCTTTCATGAAAGGAGTGTCTAGTAATGTAGTATAAGGGTCTGGCACATATAGGGTTAATGTGGGACTGAGTACAGTCCTGCCCAGACAGTGATGTAAGTGAGCACATATGTGCATCTACATTCAGTCTAATGTTGGACAGGGCACGTGTACCAGCGAGCACGGAGACAGCTCCTAGCTTGTAGCTTTTACTGTATATTTGTAAATAGTTCTGAGTCAATAAAGACTTACAGTTAACTGCTTCAGACTTACTGAACTGTAACCAACACCCTACAACTTGGTAGAAGCTTGGAAAAACCTAAAACCTCACAGAAAATGCAGAGAAACCCTAAAGAAGACTGAGATAAAATAAAATCAAAAAAGGAGCCTGACCTGAATAGAGGTTTCATACGCAGAACCACAGAGGAAAAAATCAACAGGAAAAAGCTCCAAAGAAAGTCTTGCAAGCTGAAGGCAGAAATGTAAAATTCGTTCCTGCAGCTGAAGACTCCGCCGATCATCCTATCGAAGTCCAGCTTCAGATCCCAGAGTGCAGTCAGCTGTCCAAGCGAAATCTTTTAAAACTCCAGGGTACTGCGAGTCCTGAGAAACTTTTAAATAGTTCAATGGTCAGATCAGCCAATCGCCCAGGAGGTAACCATGACACCTCCAGTGGAGGATGTGAAAGAGAGCTATCAGCAGTCCGATGAGCCCCAACCTCCGGCTCCGACAATGGTACAGCAGGTCAACACTGCAATGACTGAATATATGCTGCAACGCCCAGCCAGCATGCCAAAGCCACAACAGAAGCTGGAACCTGGTAGCAGCCATCCATTGCCGACTGTGAGTGTACCACTAAACGTCATTCTGGTCACAGGAATTCTCATCCTCTGCCACAGAGGACATTGCCACTCCCCACAACTAAGCAAAAGGAATGACAAGGAGACGAGCACAATGTTCGTCCACCCCGCAAGAAACAAGTTAGGGTAGCAGCAATCGACCAGCGCAACAGCTGGACCAACCAAGAGCAGTTCAACATGAAAAATTCGAAGAAAAGGATGGGAACATTCAGAGGTGTAACATGGCAAATGACTCACATCCACGGTCAGTCTAATGTTGGACAAAGCAGCATCTGCCAGCAAACAGGGAGACAGCTCCAAGCTTGTACCCTTTGCTTTATAGTTGTAAAATGTTCAGGAGTCAATAAAGACTTACAGTTAACACAAATATGATGACGAGGACTTTTTCAGGCCTACCAAACTGTAACCAATGGCCTACATAAAGTAATATAAGAAATAGGCAAATAAAAAGACAAACAGGAGAGGGTTGCCTATCCTATAACAAAAACAAAAATAAACAAAAAAAACTCAGCAGGTCTGACAGCATCTGCGGAGAGGAACACAGTTAATGTTTCAAGTCCATATGGCTCTTTACCAAAACCAAGGAAGTAGAGGAATGAGGTGAAATATAAGCTGGTTGAGGCGGGACAGGTAGAGCTGGATAGGGGGCCAGTGATAGGTAGAGGCAAAGAAGAGATTGCTAAAGATGTCATAGACAAAAGGGCAAAGGGGTGTTGACGGTGGTGATACTATCTAAGGAATGTGCTAATGGGAACATTAAGTGTAGAAAGCAGGACAAGCTAGTGGCAGATGGCCCTGGTGGGGGTGGGGTGTGGGGAAGGGATCGAAATGGGCTAAAAGGTGGAGATAAAACAATGGATCAAAATAAATTTAAAAATAGGTGGGAAAAGAAAACTATATATTTTTTTAAATTATAAATTATTAGAAAAAGGGGGATCGGAAATGGGGTGGGGATGGAGGGGAGAGTTCATGATCTGAAATTGTTGAACTCAATTATCAGTCTGGAAGGCTGTAAAGTGCCTAATTGGAAGATGAGGTGTTGTTCCTCTAGTTTGCGTTGAGCTTCACTGGAACATTGCAGCAGGCCAAGGATGGACATGTGGGCATGAGAGCAGGTTGGTGTGTTGAAATGGCAAGCGACAGGGAGGTCTGGGTCATGCTTGCGGACAGACCAAAGGTGTTCCGCAAAGCAGTCACCCGGTCTGCGTTTGGTCTCTCCAATGTAGAGGAGACCGCATTGGGAACAGCGAATGCAATAGACTAAATTGAGGGAAGTGCAAGTGAAGCGCTGCTTCACTTGAAAGGAATGTTTGGACCCTTGGACAGTGAGGAGGGGGGAAGTAAACAGGCAGGTGTTGCACCTTCTGCGGTTGCATGGGAAGGTGCCGTGGGAGGGGGTTGAGGTGTAGGCGGTGATGGAGTGGACCAGGGTGTACCGGAGGTAGCGACCCCTGTGGAAAGCCACCAAGGGGGGTGAAGGGAAGATGTGTTTGGTGGTGGCATCATGCTGGAGTTGGCAGAAATGGCGGAGGATGATCCTTTGAACGTGGAGGCTGGTGGGGCGATAAGTGAGGACAAGGGGGACCCTATCATGGTTCTGGGAGGGAGAGGAAGGTGCACGGGAGGTGGGCCAGACACGGTTGAGGGCCCTGTCAACCAACGTGGGTGAAAAACTTCAGTTAAGGAAGAAGGAAGACATGTCAGAAGAACTGTTTTGGAAAGTGGCATCATCAAAACAGATGCGACGGAAACAAAGAAAGTGAGAGAATGGGATGGAGTCCTTACTGGAAGCGGGATGTGAGGAGCTGTAGTTGAGGTAGTTGTGGGAGTCAATAGGCTTAAAATGAATATTGGTGGACAGTCTATCACCAGAAATTGAGACTCAGAGGTCAAGGAAGGGAAGGGAAGTGTCAGAGATGGACCATGTGAAAATGATGGAGGGGTGGAGATTGGAAGCAAAATTAATAAATTTTTCCAAGTCCCGACGAGAGCATGAAGCGGCACTGAAGCAATCATCTATGTACTGGAGAAAGAGTTGTGGCAGAGGGCCTGAGTAGGACAGGAACAAGGAATGTTCCACATACCCCATAAATTTATAATTATTAAAAAGATATATTTTTCTTTTCCCACCTATTTTTAAATGTATTTCAATCTATTGTTTTAACTCCACCTTTTAGCCCATTTCAATCCTTTCCCCCCACCCCACCCCCACTAGGGCCATCTGCCACTAGCTTGTCCTGCTTGCTACCCTTAATCTCCCCATTAGCACATTCCTTAGATAATATCACCACCATCAACACCCCTTTGTCCTATTGTCTATGACATCTTTGGCAGTCTCTTCTTTGCCTCTGCCTATCACTAGCTCCCTATCCAGCTCTACCTGTCCCACCCCCCTCTACCAGTTTATATTTAACCTCATTTCTCTATTTCCTTAGTTCTGATGAAGAGTCATACGGACTCAAAATGTTAACTGTGTTCCTCTCCGCAGATGCTGTCAGACCTGCTAAGTTTTTCCAGGTATTATTGATTTTGTTTCAGATTTCCAGCATCCGCAGTATTTTGCTTTTGCCTATCCTATGTTTGTTTAGGAACAGTTTATCCTCTTCATGTCTCTTCATCACCCTTTCTTTGTTTGACAGAGATGATCTCTGCTATAATATGTTTTTCCACCCCTTTCCAACTTTTTAGAAAGCCCCTTCACCCGATTTTATAGCTAAAGGCCTGCTCTTGATACCAGCAGTGAATCATAATTAGTGAGTTCATAACTGAAGTTAGTTCATTTTATATCTAAGCATAAGCCCAATGGTAGGTGCACTGAATGCCGTAAGTGGATAATGTTGCAGTGCACTTGACAAAACTTTGCCTACAGAATAAAATCCTACTTACAGGTGAAGCATCAATGTTCCAATGGCTGACACTTACTGGTGACACGAGATGCTCTTCATTAAATGATGTCCTCTTATAGGATTTTCCATTATCTCTTTAAAAGCCCAGGGTTTGGAGAGTGATTTTTTTTTTAATCTGATTGAGCTCAAAGCCTTGAATCGGAACAAATTAAAATTTCCCCGAGAAACACAATCCTACAAACATCCATTCTCCTTTTCCATAATGCAATGTCAAGTACTTACAAAAGCAGAGCCAAATTGATGTACCGTACGATCTCCTTAATCTAGTGCGAGTGGGAGAGATGCTGTCTATCCCTCTTACAGTGATTGAATGGTACAATTCAGTTTATTCCCAGGCACAGCTGTCCTTGTTGCTTCATACCACTTGCTTTTGACAGTTACGTTTTTACTCGTTGCCTTTGACTCATCTGAGCTTTCACCCAGCAATTGGAGGAAGGGAGGGAGAGTGGTGTCCATTTCTCTGCTCCAAAGAGGGCTCTGGATGCTCCGTAAAACCTCTCTCCTGGGCCAAGCTTTTGCTCACCTGTCCTGGTATCTCCTTTATAATAAAGCAGAAAAGCCTGGGAAAACTCAGCAGGCTTGGCAGCACCTGTGGAGAGAGAAACAGAGTTAGCGGTTCAAGTCCACGTGACTCTTCTTTCGAGTCATATGAACTCGAAACGCTAACTCTGGGCGGGCTTTTCCGAACCCAGCCGCCGCCGGGATCTTCCTCTCCCGCTGCAACTCAATTGGGGCCGGAAAATCCCGGCCTCTGTTTCTCTTTCCGCAGGTGCTGCTAGACCAGCTGAGTTTTTCCAGGGTTTTCTTTTTTTTTTATTTCCGATTTCCAGCGTCTGAAGTGTTTTGCTTTTGTCTTAGTTGCTGATATCTCCCTTGGTGACTCAGTGGCAAATTGTGCCCAGTAATTGTGGGATGTTGTTTTGCTGGGCACAGTGCAGGCAGGGTTACTATTGATTTTGGCAGGCTGTTTATGGAAGTTACAGGAATTGGCATTCTGCTCTTGCTGGCAACTAATGTGCAATTAAGACAGAACTTTGAGTTCTGTCAAATAAATGGGAGCTTAATATACCTTGTGTATTATTTGAAGGCTGAGTAATGTATGGCATCTGTCAAACCTTGCCTTTGATACAACCAATGAATCATCCGTCAGTGCAGATATTTCAAAGTCCTTGGCATGATCAAGCTCCCTCAATCAATACAAACATCCACGATGACCGGTGTCCCAAGGGGGTGGTGCATATTGACAGCTCCCTCCGGTGTGAAGGTGTGAGTGGAGCCCGCAAGCCTCGGGAATGCCAATGATTCTTTGCAGCCGCAGGAGCCATGCCGCTGGATGTTCCTGGTCCTGAGCAGCTCCATTAGGAGGCAGAGCCAGGAGCAAAGTTGTAAAATACCCATTGGGGTGGGGCCGTCTGACGCGTTCCCGTCTCCGAGCAATCTTGGCAGAGGTGGGGTGAATGCGGCAGAGGCCGATCATGGGCTATTTTGGGGAAAGGTGAGGCACTGCTGGGATCTTCGCCACGGAGCCTGGGGCCCCAAATTTAATCAGAGGTGGCATCCAGGCCGTGGGATCCAGGGTAGCTCCTCTCATTCGCCCAGCACGGACCTGTTGAGATGCGATCGGCATAACTGTGACTGCAACCATCCTGTACAAGGCTTCCCCCTCCACTGTGACGGCCTGATGACTGTGGCCCATGTGTGTGTGTGTGGTCAATTCTTCACAATAACGCAGAGCCTGCCTCCATTTTGAGACACCTGGGCAGTATGCTGCCCGTCTCAGCACTGCCCACTTCTCCCAATCGGACTGCCGGCTGAACATCGCCATGGACCCTCCCACTGGCCCTGCCACTACCCTGGTCCTCCCACTGTTTTTAATTGGATGGGGCTCCTGGAAGTGACATCTTAATTGGTTGCCTTCAGAAGATCACAGGCAATGTCTTGCCACAGCCACTTCCAGGTTCCCGATGCAGAATTGAGGCTGACATCAGGGGAACTTCAACCCATAGAAAGGCTACTACATTCCTTCATCACAACAGTAACTCCACTCCCAAAAGTGCTTCATTGCTGGAGAAGGCCTTGGGCTGCCCTGAGGCTGTGAGAAGCATTATATAAATGCAAGTTCTACTTTTCCTTTCTTAGCTTTGTCTGAACTCCATTTACCTGCCTTGATTTTAGGAGCCTTAGCATCCTAACCAATCAAAAATTTATCAACCCCTATTTTTAACTTCTCATTGACTGCCAGGCTGTGCAGCATACCTTTTTTCTAAAATTCTTTCATGGGATGTGGGCATCGCTGACAAGGCCAGCATTTATTGCCCATCCCCAACTGCCCTTGAACTGAGCGGCTTGCCACACCATTTCAGAGGGCAGTTAAGAGTCAACCACAATGCTGTGAGTCTGGAGTCACATGTAGGCCAGGCCAGGTGAGGGTGACAGATTTCCTTCCCTAAAGGAAATTAGTGAACCAGATGGGTTTTGCAACAATCATGGTCACCATTACTGAGGCTAGCTTTTCAAATCCAGATTATCAATTGACTTTAAATATCACCAGCTGCCATGGTGGGATATGAACCTTTGACCTCTGAACATTAGCCTGGGCTTCTGAGCTTACTGGGAAAGAGTGGATTACAGAGATAGGGAGAGGTGAGGTCATGGAGGGATGTGAAAACAAAGCTGGGAATGTTAAAACTGACATATTGCCAAACCATGGAACAAAGCAGGAAAGCCAGCACAGGGGTGGGTGGCAGGGGCTGGAGGTTTACTGGGTGAGTTGGACTTGGTGTCACTTAGGTTGTGGCCACTGTACTTGTGTTTATTGTCGATAATCAATTTTGATAAGCATGGAACGCTTTGAAAACAAGGAGAATTTTAAAAATGAGGTGCAATTGAACTAGGGGTCAATATAGGTCAGTGAGCACAGGAGCGATGGGGGAAATGGATTTGTTGACTTCCCGACATTAACCCCCCCCCCCACCCCCCCACTCGCCCCCATTGCCACCCGGCCGCCTCTGACCTGACATCGCAAGACTACCCAAACCCACTGGCTACCCAGCCCTCCCCAAATACCCAACCCCAGACCACCCAAGCACCCCTCCCACCCCACCCCCCACCCTCCCCACCCCCCGCCTTCCACAGCTAGTGCTATGAAAAAGGAGGCATGGCCTCCTTGAATACTCAGGTGTGTACTGCCCTTCACAGTTCTCACCCAGCCTGAGAGGGGAAGTTGGGTGAGAAAGGATCAAAAGGATTTTGATGTAGGAAAGTAGGACCAGAGTGGCAATCCGACACTGATTGACACTCTGTGGAAGATTAAGCCCATCATCATCATTTCATACAGGGGGTGTAATTGGATTCTACATTATCAATAATGTCACAGGGTGAAATGAGCAAATGACTCCTGAACAACAAAGTGGAATGATTGAACAATATAGATATTCACTGTCAATGAGAAGTGTTGGAACCCTCAGGTGTCTCTGGGACCATGACACACTGATAGCTACAGGATTCTCGGAGGAGTAAGGTACAGGCAATGGGATACATCCACATTCCTTCCATCACTTACAGCCATGCCTGTGGACCGAAAAGCCATTCCAACCAGTGACATCGAGCCCAATCTCAGTATTCGGCCTTGCACCTTCAAATCTCATGATCCACTCAGCCCTAATTATTGGAAAGGTTAGCAGCGAACTCTCCATTGGTGCAGTCTGGGAACTGATAGTCACCACAACAGTGCAGATGTTGCATCAAAAGGCTTGATACAATGGGCACCATCTTCCTGGGAAGTTTTTTGTGGACACTGATAAGTGGGCGTGGTTGGAGAGGCTATCATGGCTGCAGGTCTTGTGCTTTGGCATTAACAATGAAAGCAGCCTTCTCCAAGGCTAGTGAGGATGCCTAACTCCATGATAAAAGCAAAATACTGCAGATGTTGGAAATCTGAAACAAAAACAAAAATAGTTGGAAAAACTCAGCAGGTCTGACAGCATCTGTGGAGATAAAGACAGAGTTAACATTTCGAGTCCATATGACTCTTCATCAGAACATCTGATGAAGAGTCATACGGACTCGAACCATTAACTCTGTCTTCCTCTCCACAGATACTGTCAGACCTGCTGAGTTTTTCCAGTTATTTTTGTTTTTGTCTAACTCCACCTTGTCTTGTAGGGGGTATGATTGCTAGCGCATTTTGCAGACTCTTCAGTAAAGAGTTTCACACATCTCGCGGACATGACACAAGGGTAGGATAAGTACTTTGACTCAGCCACTTGTCACATGAATGTGAGGCTCACAAAGGGAGGCACACACTGAGTGGAGCATGGATCACTCTCGCAATAAGAGGGCAAATAAATATATTTGCATGATGCTTCCAAATGACTGCACCATTCTCATGAACAGCAAATGTATTAACAAAGTTGCATGATATTTACAATGATTGACCACCCGTGACCCAGAAGTGAAATCAAAGCTTCTTAATTTTTCTAACCCTACTGTCATGTCTACGTGCATTCCCAACATCTGCAGCAGAGGTGGAGGCAGCAGGCTGACTGGTATGCCCTGTTGTTTTTGATGTCACCAATTCCATTCACTTCCTGGCCACTTTCTCAGGCTAAAGCAAAGTGCTTACAAGCTCAGCATCTAAATTCAGCCCAAGCTGAGTTTCCGACCCCATATCCTCTTCACCAGGAAGATTGCCTACTTCAACCACTGCAGCATTACCAACAACTGCCCATCTGTCATTTAAGTGCTCATCCATACCTAATTCATCTCCAGACTTGACTAGCCCAATACTCACTGGCCAGCCTCCCACATTGCACTACCTGTAAACATCAGCTTATCCAAAACTCTGCCCACAATGGAGGTCATTTTGCATGCCTCCAAATTTTGAGCTCATCTTTGCCAATTGTCAGTTTGGAAAAGGAATTCAGTAATCTGTAAATACAAATTTTCTAAATTTTACTGTGTGTACATTTGCCTTAAGATGTCTGTGATTCAAGACACACATTGTAGAAAAAACTATTGGGGCGCATGCTACTTTGATCCAAAGATAAGACCAGGCACTCAGCTGCTTCACCTGAGATTGTATGATAAAGTGTGTCAGCAACAAGTTAAATATAGCCATGACTGTCACATTTACTTATGCATCATGACACACTATTGGCTTCCTATTCCCACCTCAATACACTTGCCACAAGGCATTACCTGCCTCAGTTCTCTTTGCCTTGAGGGGCTTTTACGTTTTCCAAGGAGATCTGGGTAACAGGTGAGTCCGGAACATTGTCCAAGGGAAATGCAAGGAAACTTGAGCCACAGAATTGGACTTGTTCCATATCTCGCCTGCAGCAGTATGCTAGATACTTGCCTCTGCTCAGTGTTTCTAATGAAAAAGCAACCAAGTTCCTCAAGACTGCATTTATATTCATGCTAGAGAATAAGAAATACTCCCACATGTACCAAGCAGAAGAATTCTCAACCCAATACTTGCCTCAGGTTGTTAAATCTCGATGCATGAGACAGAAGGTTTCCTCATAAGAAAACAGCAAAAAAAAGTCAAAAAGCACATCACCTGAAAGGTGCCTGGCAATCCTTTTAAATACCTTCAGTGGTGGGGAATGATCCCTGGCGCAGCTGCACACATGGTGAGCTGAGTCAGCTTTAGGAGCCGACTAAGGTCACGAGCTGCCCACTCTGCATGCCCATGTTCACACCTTCCTGAACATGATGATAGGTGCAGTATGTGCTGGAAGACATCAGGAGCTGACCCCTGCCATAATTTTCCTTTTTGGGCTTCCCGAGCAGAGCTGAAACAAGCCATGCTACTGAGCCAAATTGGCCATAGTGATTTAGAGAGTGACTGCCCTTGACATCAAGGCCACACTTGACTGAGTGTGGCATCAAGGAGTCCTAGCAAACTGAAGTCAATGGAAATCAGAGGGAAACTCTCCACTGGCTGGAGCCATACCCAGCACAAAGGAAGATAGATGTGGTTGTAGGAGGTCAGTCATCTCAGTTCCAGGACATCACTGCAGGAGTTCCTCAGGGTAGTGTCCTCGGCCCAACCATCTTCAGCTGCTTCATCAATGACCTTCCTTCTATCATAAGGTCAGAATGGGGATGTTCGCTGATGATTGCACAATGTTCAGCACCATTCATGACTCCTTAGATACTGAAGTAGTCCATGTTGAAACACAGCAAGACTGGAACAATATCCAGGCTTGAGCTGACAAGTGGCAAGTAACATTTGCACCACACAAGTGCCAGGCAATGACCATCTCCAACAAGAGAGAAATTAACTATCACCCCTTGACATTAAATGGCATTATCATCACTGAATCCCCCACTATCAACATTCTGGAGTTAACATTGAGCAGAAACTGAACTGGACTAGCCATATAAATACTGTGGCTACAAGAGCAGGTCACAGGCTAGGAATTCTGCGATAAGTAACTCACTTGCTGACTTCCCAAAGCCTGTCCATCATCTACAAGGCACAATTCAGGAGTGTGATGGAATACTCCTCACTTGCCTGGATGAGTGCAGCTCCCACAACACTCATGAAGCTTGACACCATCCAGGACAAAGCAGCCCGCTTGATTGGCACCACATCCACAAACATTCACTCCCTCCATCACTGACACACAGTAGCAGCAGTGTGTACCATCTACAAGATGCACTGTAGGAATTCACCAAGGCTCCTTTGACAGCACCTTCCAAACCCACGACCACTACCATCTAGAAGGACAAGGGCAGCAGATAGATGGGAACACCAGCACCTGGAAGTTCCCTCCAAGTCACTCACCATCCTGACTTGGAAATATATTGGTGTTCCTTCTCGTCCCTGGGTCAAAATCCTGGAACTCCCATCCTAACAGCACTGTGAGTGTACCTACACCACCTGGACTGTTGCTATTCAAGAAGACAGCTCACCAACACCTTCTCAAGCACAACTAGGGATGGGCAATAAATGCTAGCCCAGCCAGCAAAGCCCACATCCTGCAAATGAATTTTAAAAAAGCACGTCCAATATATGTTTCCCAATGTGAATGCACTGATAAGCCATTCAAAAAAAATACAGGATCCTTGGCAATATGAATTGTGACATGCAAACAAGGAACCTATTCTAAATCTTTCTAAATCACTGGTTAAACCTGATTTCGAATATAGTGTGCAATTCTGGGGAATGTATATTGAAAGGGTCAGCAAGGGGCACATGAGGAGACAGGCGACTGTGCTGGAGTGAGGCAGAGACCAAGTGAGTAGCGAATTAGGCTCACATGGGAATTTGTTGCACATGGGAAAGAGGGTTAGTGTGCATAGGAATTATTCCAAATTGGGAACAGGAACAGCTGAGCAGAAATGGACCTAGTTGTAAACCTTACTTACATTCAGAGCAGAGTTTGAAAAACAAATCGAACAGTGACATCACAGGAAACCCGTCATTGGTTGGTAAGAAACTGCTGTTCGGGAGTGTCTCTTAATAGCTGTAAATTAGAAAAGTATATTGTTTTTAAAGAAGTAGCTACTTGGATTTGAGTAAGAAACATTAGGACTCACTGTGGCTCATCCATGAGGCTGAGAGCTACATGGATAAAATGTTCAGACAGGTGGTCACACTGCACATTAGGAGCATGGAGGCAGAAAGGGAATGGGTCACCGCCAGGCAGTCCAAGAGAACCAGGCAGGTAATTCAAGAGAACCAGGCAAGTAATGCAGGAGTGGCGCTCATTAATCGGTTTTCCATTTTGGATACTGATGAGGGCGCTGGTTCCTCAGAGGACTACAGTCAGAGCCAGGTTTTTGGCACCATGTACCGGTCGGCTGTACAGGAGGGGAGGAAGACGAAAGGAAGAGCTACAGTGATAGGGGATTCATTGGTTAGGAGAGCAGACAGGCGTCTCTGTGGCCATTGATGTGATGATATGTTACCTCCCTGTTGCCAGGGTCAAGGACGTCACCGAACGGCTACAGGAAATTCTTCTGGGTGAGGGTGAACAGCCAGAGGTTGTGGTCCACGTTGGTACCAATGACTTAGGCAGGAAGGGGGATGTGGTCCTGCAATCAGAATTTAAGGATCTTGGTAGAAAATTAGCAAGCAGGACCTCAAATATAGTACTCTCCAGATTACTCCCAGTGCCACTCACAAGTGAGTACAGAAATAGGAGGATAAGGCAGATGAATGGGTAGCTGGAAAGATGAGGCAGGAGGGAGGGTGTTAGATTCCTGGGATTCTGGGGCTGGCTCTTGGGGAGATGGTATCTGTAGAAGCCGGACAGATTGCACCTGAATAGGACAGGGACTGAGTTCCGTGCGGGGCATTTTGCTAGTACTGTTGCAGGGGCTTTAAAGTAACTTGGCAGGGGTGTTGGAACGAGGAGAGAGTATTAGAGAGTAAAACCAAGGCGCACAAAATAATGGGACAGTCAGATTGCACTAATATAGAGAATAGCAAGTTAACAGGCGAAGTCAGAGTAAGGGAGAAAGTAATGAGTTCTAACTCAGGATTATACTGCTTGCATGTGAATGGATGGAGTATAGTAAATAAGATTGGGGAGTTACAGGTGCAGATTGCCATGTGGAATTATCATGTTGTGGCAATAGCAGAGACCTGGTTCAAGGAGGGGCAGGACTAGGTGCTAAATATTCCTAGGTACAAGGTTTTCAGAAAATATAGGGCAGGATGAAAAGGAGGAGGGGTGGCTATATTGGTTAAGGAGAGCATTGCAGTGCTGGAGAAAGAGGATGTCCCAGAGGGTTCAAGGACAGAATCAATTTGGCTAGAGCTAAGGAACAAAAAGAGTGCAATTATATTGCTTGGTGTAGTCTCTAGACCACCAAAGAGTGGGAAGGATGGAGAGGAACAAATCTGCTGGGAAATTACAGAGAGATGCATACATTATAGGGTAGTAATAATGGGGGACTTTAATCACCTGAATATAGACTGGGATAGAGGGCAGAGAAGGCAAGAGTTACTACAGTGTGTTCCAGAGAATTTTCTACAGCAGTATGCGTCCAGTCCAACAAGAAAGGAGGCACTGCTAGGCTTGGCTTTTGGGAATGAGGTGGGTCAAGTAGAGCAAGTGTCAATGGGGGAACATTTAGGAGACAGTGATCATAACTATGACTCTATAAGGTTTAGGATGATGGTAGAAAAGGGCAATGGGCAATCCATAGTAAGAATTATTTGGGGGAGAGCTGACTTCAATGGGGCAAGAATGGAGCTGGGCTGGATAGACTGGAGCCAAAGGTTGGTGGGAAGAACTGTAGCTGAACAATGGGTTAAATGAATACTTTGCATCCTTCTTTACCAAGGTAGCACATGCTGCCCAGGCCATGGTGACAGAGGAAGAAACTCTGTCACTATTGATAAGGAGGAGGTGTTACATAAACTGTCGGTATTTAAAGTTGACAAGACACTGGGGCTGGATGAGATGCATCCAAGGATATTGAAGCAAGTGAGAGAGGAAATTGCATGGGTCACTGGCCATAATCTTTCAGTCTTCCCTAGGCTCAGGGGAACTGGAGAATTGCAAACATTACACTGTTGTTCAAAAAAGATTGTAAGGATAAGCCCAGCACTCACAAATTAGCCAGTTTAACTTCAGTGGTGGGGAAGATTTTAGAAACAATTATTCAGGATAGAATTAGTAGTCACATGGAAAAATGTGGTTTGATTAGCAAGAGTTAGCATAGATTTTTTAAGGGAAAATCATGTTTAACTAACTCAGTGGAGTTTTTTGAAGAAGTAACAGAGAGGGTTAATGATGGTCGTACTGTTCATGTGGTGTACATGGACTTTCAAAAGGCATTCAATAAAGTGCCACACAATAGACTCGTGAGAAAAGTTATAGCTCATGGAATAAAAGGAACAGTAGCAACATGGATATAAAATTGGCTGAGAAATAGAAAACAGCAAGTAATGGTTAACGGATACTTTTTGGGTTGGAGGAGGTTTGTGGTGGAGTTCCCCAGGGTTTGGTGTTGGGACCCTTGCTTTCCTTGATAGGTATTAAGGATCGCAATCTTGGTATGCAAGGGACAATTTCAAAATTTGCAGATGATACAAAACTTGGAAGCTTTGTGTACTGTGAGGAGGCCAGTGTAGAACTTCAAAAGGACATAGACAAGTGGGCAGAGAGGTGGCAGATGACGTTCAAAGCAGAGAAGTGTGAGGTGATTCATTTTGTTAGGAAGAACATGGAGAGACAATATCAAATATGGGATACAATTCTCAAGTGTGTGCAGGAGCAAAGGGACCTGGATGTGTATGCGCATAATTCATTGAAGGTGACAGGACAGGTGGAGAGAGCAGTTAATAAAGCATACAGTTTCCTAGGCTTTATTACTAGGGGCATAGAGCACAAGAGCAAGGAGGTTATACTGAACTAGTGTAAGACACTAGTTAGACCTCAGCTGAAATGTTGTGTACAGTTCTGGGTGCCACACTATAGGAAGGATGTGAATGAATTGAAGAGAGTGCTGAATAGCTTTACAAGAATGGTTCTGTGGATGACCAATCGCAGTTATGAAGATAGATTGGAGAAGTTGGGACTGTTCTCCTTGGAGAGGAGAAGGCTAAGAGGAGATTCAATAGAGGTGTTCAAAATCAAAAGGTGGCAGGACAGAGCAGATAGGGAGAAACTGTTCCCGCTCGTAAAAGGATCAAGAACGAGAGGGCATAGAATTAAAGTGATTTGCAAAGGAAGCAAATGTGATGTGAAAAATAACTTTTTCACACAGCGAGTGGTTCGGGTCTGGAATGCACTGCCTGGAAGTGTGGTGGAGGCAGGTTCAATCGAGGCATTCAAGAGGGCATTAGATGATTATTTAAATAGAAACCATGTGTCAATGAAAAGGCAGGAGAATGGTACTGAGTCATAATACTCATTTAGAGAGCCGTGTGGACACGATGGGCCGAATGGCTTTCTTCTGCACTGTAACAATTCTGTGAGAAAGGACATTAAGGTCTTGGAGGGGTGAAGAGGATCATAGAATAGTACCAGGGATGAGGGACTTCAGTCACATGGAGAGACTGGAGAAATTGGGATTGTTCTCTTCAGAGCAGAAAGGTTAAGGGGAGATTTAATAGAGGTGTTCAACATTATGAGAGATTTTGACTTTTTAAATAAGAAAAACTGTTTCCACGGGCAGGAGAGTGATTTACCAGTGGACACAAATTTAAGACTATCAGCAAGAAGTAACATTTTTAAGTCAGGAAGTCATTTTGATGTGGACGCACTGCCTGAAAGGATGGTGGAAATAGATTCCATCATAACTTCCAAAAGGGAATTGGGTGCATATTTTAAAAGGAAATATTGCATAAACTGTGGGGCAAAAGGGAGAAGTGAGACTTACTGCATAGTGCTCTCAGAGGGTCAGCACCTGCCTGACTGTTCTATATGATGCTGCATTCTGTATCTGACTGTTCTACATGATACTAAGAAATGGCCTTATTTGAGGATTCCTGTCACTGAGCTTAAGGAATTACTGAGTTTCGATGTAAAATAGACAGAAGAGCTGAAATGGTGATGAGTTTTAATTAAAAAAAATACTCTTCAATTCCCAATTAATTTAAATGGATTAGTCACTCTATTAAGCAGGGAATGCTGAGAATGTGTGAAATAGTTCCCTACTAAAATTGTCATGATAATTAATAAACAGAAGATTTCAGTAATACACAACATCTATTATTTGGGTGCATTCTCCATCAAAACTCTAAGGCTATGTTTGGATGATATTGACCAAACCTCATTCCCTGAAGATAATTAAAAATCAAAATTGATTTATTGAAACCATTAATCAACTATCTCTCAATCCAGGCATCCCTTTCTGCCACTAGGCTGCCATGGTGACAAGGGCAGACAGATGTAACAGTGAGTTTACATAGAAACAACGTGCAGGGTTATGGCGAAAAGTCTGGAGATTGGCACTGAGTCATAATGCCATTTAGTGAGCCGGCACAGACACGATGAGCCGAAGGGCCTCTTCCTGCATCGCAACAATTCTGTCATTCTATGAATCAAACTTCTTCATGCTGAATGCATTATGGATGGGGATTATTATAACTGAGCATTGTAAAAAGTTTGCAAATTAACATGGCATATCAACAAGAACAACAACTTGCATTAATATAGCTTCTCATCAGTATTCACCAAAGAGAAGGACTTAGCGGTTGATTTGTCTAGGGAATAGTGTGTAGGTGGCCTGGATCATGTTGAGATCAAAAAAGAGGAGGTGTTAGGCGTCTTGAAGAATATTAAGGTGGATAAGTCCCCAAGCCAGATGGGATCTACCCCCAGAGTACTGAGGCAGGTAAGGGAGGAGATTGCTGGGGCCTTGACAGAAATCTTTGTATCCTCACTGGCTATGGGTGAGGTCCCAGAGGACTAGAGAATGGCCAATGTTGTTCCATTGTTTAAGAAGGATAGCAGGGATAATCCAGGAAATTACAGGCCAGTGAGCCTTACGTCAGTGGTAGGGAAATTATTGAAGAAGATTCTTCGTGTCAGGAATTACTACCATTTGGAAGCAAATGGGTGTATTAGTGAGAGGCAGCATGGTTTTGTGAAGGGGAGGTCGTGTCTCACTAACTTCAATGAGTTTTTCGAGGAAGTCATGATCGACGATGGAAGGGCAGTGGATGTTATATACATGGATTTCAGTAAGGCCTTTGACAAGGTCCCTCAGACTGGTACAGAAGGTAAACTCGCACGGGATCAGAGGTGAGCTGGCAAGACGGATACAGAATTGGCTTGGTCATAGAAGACAGAGGGTAGCAGTGGAAGGGTGCTTTTCTGAATGGAGAGCTGTGACTAGTGGAGTTCTGCAGGGATCAGTGCTGGGCCCTTTGCTGTTTGTAGTATACATAAATGATTTGGAGGAAAATGTAACTGGGCTAATTAGTAAGTTTGCAGATGACACTAAAGTTGGAGGAGTTGCAGATAGTGAAGAGGATTGTCAAAGGATACAACGGGATATAGATCGGTTGGAGACTTGGGCGGAGAAATGGCAGATGGAGTTTAATCCAGACAAATGTGAGGTAATGCATTTTGGAAGGTCTAATACAGGCAGGAATTATACAGTAAATGGCAGAACCCTTAAGTGCATCGACGGGCAGAGGGATCTGGGTGTACAGGTCCACAGGTCACTGAAAGTGGCAACGCAGGTGGATAAGGTAGTCAGGAAGGCATATGGCATGCTTGCCTTCATTGGCAGGGGTATTGAGTATAAAAGCTGGGAAGTCATGCTGCAGCTGTATAGAACCTTGGTTAGGCCACACTTGGAATATTGCATGCAATTCTGGTCACCACATTACCAGAAGGATATGGAGGCAATGGAGAAGGTGCAGAGGAGGTTTACCAGGACGCTGCCTGGTCTGGAGGTTATTAGCTATGAGGAGAGGTTGAAGAAACTTGGATTGTTCTCACTAGAGCGACGGAGATTGAGGGACAACTTGATAGAAGTTTACAAAATTATGAGTGGCATGCACAGAGTAGATAGTCAGAAACATTTTCCCAGGGTGGAAGAGTCAATTACTAGGGGACATAGATTTAAGGTGAGAGGAAAAAAACTATAGAGGAGATGTGCAGGGCAAGTTTTTTACACAGAGGGTGGTGAGTGTCTGGAATTCGCTGCCAGAGGAGGTGGTGGAAGCAGATACGGTAGTGGTGTTTAAGAGGTAGCTTGATAAATACATGAATAGGATGGGAATAGAGGGATACGGACTCCGGAAGTGTAAAATGTTTTAGTTGACGGGCAATATGATCAGCGCAGGCTTGGAGGGCTGAAGGGCCTGTTCCTGTGCTGTAGTTTTCTTTGTTCTTTATTCTTTAACATAGTGAAACATCCCAAGGCACTTCACAGAAGACTCATCAAAATAAATTGAACACCAAGTATACAATATACATATCCAATATACCATATACATATCGAGTCCAAACTCAAGAGCTGGGTCAAAAAGGTAGATTTTAAGAAGCATCTTGAAGGAGGAAAGAGAGACAGAAATGTTTAGCAAGGGAATTCCAGAGCTTAGGGCCTTACCAGCTGAAGGCGCAGCCACCAGTGGTGGAGTGATTAAAATCAGCGATGACCAAGAGGACAGAATTGAAAAAGCAATGGTATTTTAGAGAGTTGTAAGGGAGATTACACAGGTAGGGAAGGCCGAGGACATGGATGGATTTGAAAACAAGAAAGAGAATTTTAAAATCAAGGTGCTGCGTAACCAAGTGCAAATGTAGGTCAGTGAATACGGGGATGATAGTCGAACAGACTATTGGGTGATTAAGGATATAGGTAGCTGAGTTTTGGATGACCTTAGATTTATGGAAGGAAATATGTGGAAGACCAGCCAGGAGTAGAATGGTCAAATCTGGAGGGAATAGGCTTACCTCGAGGGAATAGGCTTAACTTGCTGGGGGTAAAGCTAGTATAACCATTAACAAAAGGATAGATCGTTGGAGGATGCCAAAGCTAACAGTTTGGGAGCAGGAAGATCATTCATCAAACTGGATTGATAAGAATAGAACTAGCAGTCCCACCCAACTGGATCACAATGGAGAGGGAAAGAGAATCTGTGGTTCCAAAGCTTGAAATTTTTTTAAGACATTATCTAATTGAAAAGGGAAACCCAGAAAGGAGGCAGCCCCTAGCTGTTTCTGAGGAAACTAAGACTGAAACCGAGATTGGGAACCAAAACTGCTAAAGCTGATTGAAATCATGTAAGATAATACAGAGCCATCAGAACTCAGATAATGATCCCAGTGGTGCAGTACAGGAAGCTGAAGAAGGTGGAGGCTAGATCCAGAAGCTGAGAATAGGCAAATATACAGTTGCTGCAGCTTGTTAAGAAATAGGGATAGTTATATTGGTACTTGTAGGTGTTAGGAATGAGTTTTAGCTTTAAAGTTTAAGGTTGATTTGTATTTCTGTGTCTGTGTTAAGAAAGGGCAAATAGAGGTTTACGTTCACTTCAAAAAGGGTGCTTGCATTTCTAATGAGGAGTTTCACGACCCCTAAATTAAACGTAAACATACAAGAGAGTTAGAAGAATTGAACTGTTGCCTAGCAACAGGGAGGCCAGAGAGGCAGGTTCCTTTCACAGACACACGCACAGAAGAGAGACTGCAGTTTGTTTTGGAAGCTGTTTGAGTTCAGTTCGTTTGAAGACAGCCATGAAGCAGAAGCAGCCTAAAAGGGGAGAGGTAGAAAGTCCCAAGCTAAGGAAAACCCCACAAATCCAGGGGCGTGGAAGAAGAGAAAGTCCAAAATTGACCTTCTAAAAGGATGGACAGGAACCTGGAAAAAGTCCTGTTATGAAATTAAGAGGTGAGATGGTGGTGTGGTGGTAATATCACTGGACTATTCAGCCAGGCACTCTGGGGGCAAGGGTTCAAATCCCACCACAGTTGGTGGATTTTAATTTCAATTAATAAATCTGGAATCTAGTCTCAGTAATTATGGAACTATGATTAATTGTCAAAACTGATCTGGTTCACTTATGCCCTTTAGGAAAGGAAATCTGCTGTCCTTACCTAGTCTGGCCTACATGTGACCCCAGACCCACAGCCAATGTGGCTGACTGGCAACTGCCCTCAGTTCAAGGGCAATCAGGGGTGAACAACACATGCTGGTGTTGCTGGCAATACCTACCTCTATGAAAGAGTAAAGAAAGTAATCGGCAGCATTTGTGACTTTGATAAGAGCTATTTTGCTCCCTGTGGCAAGGACAGTAACCTGTTTAGAGGATTCCAAGCATAGAGCTCTGGGCAAAATAGGCACAGATTTGGAAGGAGACAACACGTTCAAGGACTTTAGAGAAGAAAAGGTTGGGTCAGTAGTTTGCAAAGATGGCAGGGTCAAAAGGTTTTTTTTGACAATGACAGCAGATTCAAAGAAAAGGGGAACAAGCTCTTAATATTATCAGCTAACATGGGAGCCAGGGGGGGATGTGGTATGGTCAGCCATTAAGGTCAAGGAGCAGAAGGTGTGTTTCATGGACAAGATGAGCTTGATGAAGATAGAAGAGAAACCAGATGCGAGTTCAGAGCTAAGGTGAGAGAGAGCCCGAGCGGAAGTTTAGCCTGTTGGGCTAGTGAAAGCGAGGGACCCAGGGAGACAGCTGATCAGATCGTCTCAATCTCAGTGAGGAAAAAAAGCCATGACCTGCTAACACTTGTTGTTGGAAGTGGGGGTGTGTGGCACAGGGGAGGGGGGTTTAAGGAGATGGTTTTCACTAGAGAAAAGGAGCCAGGAGTTATCTTTGCATTCTAGGCTGATCCTGAAAAAGTGAACGGTTTTAGCATTCTGTTTCACATGGTCCAGCTAGAACTGGCAGTGAATGGTTAATCCAGTTGTCCATCATATCCACCCAAGTTTGTGTCCCTGCAACTTAAGAGAGCAGAGATGAGGGCCGTACCGGGGGGAGATAGCCAAGGTAAGAGAATAATGGCTTTAATGAGACTAAGGAATCGAAGGTGGAGTGTTACCTTTCCAATGGGAGGAACTGGATTCTGTAAAATTGTGTTGAAATTAGTATTGAATTAAGTAAAGAACTTTATTTAAAATTAAAAGGGCCTGAATAAATGAATGCAGTTTCAATGGTTGCAAAGGTGAAGAGGAAGGGGAAGATGAGCAATTTTCTGGAAATAGCATTAGTCATTAGGACACTTATGAATGATGTGCTTTGCATTTAGGCATAGTCTATTCTTTTTAAAGTTAAGTGCTAACTTGTTATGACCAGATATTTCAGAATACACCTATGATGCAACTATCTTGCCACTTTCACAGAAAGCAGAAAGTAATTTGCATTGCAGCTCACCAGACACTAGACTTTGCCAGTCAATGTTAAAGCCACAGCAGTTAATTTTCCACCTCTTTACTGAGTGATTAACAGGATAGGTTTTCCAGACTTAAAGGAAATTTCATAAACTTAAAAGGCAAAATTAGTCACTCAGGCTATTAACAACGCCTATAGAATTGTTGACTTAAGCAGATTCAATAATAACTTTCCAAAGAAGATTGGGAAAATTCAAAGGACAGTGATGAAAGAGCAGAGGGAGTGGAATTAATTAGCTCAGAGAAGGTTTACGAGACTAATACCATGGATGAACAGGTTGTCTTATGAGGAAAGGTTGGACAGATTAGGCTCATATCCACTGGAATTTAGAAGAGGAATAGTTGACTTGATTGAAACCTTTAAGATCCTGAGGGGTCTTGACAGTGTGGATGTGGAAAGGATGTTTCCTCTTGTGGGAGAATCTACAACTATGGGTCACAGTGTAAAAATGAGAGATGAGGAGAAATTTTTCTCTCAGAGGGTCATGAGTCTTTGGAACTTTCATCCTCAAAATGCCGTGGAAGCAGGGTCTTTGAATGTTTTTAAGGCAGAGCTAGATAGATTCTTGATTAACAAGGGGGTGAAAAGTTATTGGGGTAGGTGGGAGGTTACGATCAGATCAGCCATGACCTAACTGAGTGAAGAAATTACTCCTCACCTCAGTCCTAAATGGCCAGCCCCTTTATCCTGAGACAATGACCCCAAATTCTAGACTATTCAACCAGGAAAAACAGCCTACTAGTTCCTACCCTGTCAAGCCCTTGAAGAATGTTATATGTTTCAATGAAATTACTTCTCATTCAGCAGCTTCTCATTCCAGGAGTAAATTGTGAATATTAGTTGCACGCTCTCCAGTATTCTTCCTTGGGTAAGGAGAGGAAAACTGTGCACAGTAGTCCAGGCGTGATCACACCAAAGCCTATATAATTGTAGCAAGACTTCTTTATACTTATATTCAACCCCCTCGCAATAAAGACTAACACACCATTTGACTTAGCAATTGCTTGCTCTATTCTTCCTCTGTTACTGTTAGGTCATCTTACAAGATGTTGGATGTCTTGCTCTTAGCAAAAGATCTGGCTGGAGACTAAGATCCTTTTCGGGCTTGAAGAGCCGAGTGGTCTATTCTTGCTCCTAGTTCGTATGATCATATTTAGGATGCTCTGATACGTGACCATAGGGCCAGCACTGGCATGATACGCTGAATGGCCTCCTCTGAGCTACACATTTCTATGATGTTCCATAATATCCAAACATAATTCAAAATAGGCATAAAAAGAACGGCTTGATGAAAGATCTAAGCCCAGAGGGTTTTCTTATGGGCCAGCATCTTCTCACTCGATAAGGAAACATTGATCATTATTTATGAATATAGGAACAAGAATAGGTTATTCAGTCCTTTGAGTTTTTTCCACCATTCATTTAGATCATTGCTGATCTGTATATTAACTTAATTTACCTGATTTGGTTCCTTATCCCACACCTAACAAAAATCGATCTATTAAACACAGTTTGGAAATTTCAATTGACCTACATCCTCAGCAGATTTTTGGGGGAGAGAGTTCCAGATTTTGAACAACGTTTGTGTGAAGAAGTGTTCCCTGTTATCATCCCTGAACAGCCAGGTTCTAATTTTATTCCATATTCCCTAACTGAGGAAGTAGTTTCTCTCCATCTGCAATAAACAACTCCTTTGATCAAGTGAAACATCCCTTTAGCCCTGTCATCATTCGCAGTGGGTGGTCAGTTAGCTCGGATGGCGAGAGTGTAGTGCAGAATGGTGCCGACAGCATGGGTTCAATCCCCATACTGGCTGTGATAGTTGTTGGAGACCTGCTTCCCTTGCTTGATGTGGAGTAGTTGCCCCTCAAGCTATAAAACCAATTTCGCTCTCTCTAATGGAGAGAGATACCTATGGTCCTTTGTGGACTATGGCTAATTGCCATTTGCTGTGAAATTCTAAACATGAGAATAAAGAAAACCATGCAAATTTTGTGAGCATTAGTGAATAGATTCTTTCCCCATGATATCAAGTTACAGTTTTAATTTTGTAATTAGTCTCTTTTCAAAAATTGACCATATTTTTTAACTGAAAATAATTAAGAAGGTTTTCTAAGACGCTATTTGGGAACATCACATTTGTTTATAATTATGTTAATTGTGGATTACTGTAATGTTAATTGGGCCTAATATCTGCACAAAATTAGTCTAATTAGGAAATAGGCTTTACCTTTCAATGAAAATGCAAACTACTAACAAGCAGGAAGAATTTTTTTTCGGTGTTCATTACAAACAAATTGAATCATGGAACCTCCTCAAAAGCAGCTCACTAATTATCTGCTTCTCTGTGTGGGTGTCACTTTGTGTATCTGTCATCAAAAACCAATTGCCTGTCTAATAACTAACCAGAGAAGCCCCAAGATGATGAAATGTTCACAGATACTCGCTATTCAACAGGTCTCAAAAGGCTATCGCTCAGATTATTATCATTCCATAGTCATTTGGAGTAATATATTAAAGCAATCTTTTTGTACGTATATAAGTGAGGACAATCTTCACAACTGAAAGCCACCAGTATGCTAACACACAACAATTAAATCAACAGCAGCAACATCTTGCCTTTATACAGTCACCTTTAACATTGTGAAACAGATGCAAGACACTTCACAATGTGAGTTTATAGCAGAAGGAATGGACCCTCAAGCCTGCTTCATCATTCAATATGATCATGGCTGATCTTTGACTTAAACTCCATTTAACCACCTGATTTCCAAATCCCTCGATTCCCTCAGGAACCAAAAGTCTAATGAACTCAGTCGTGAACATACGCAATGACTGAGCGTCCACAGCTCTCTGGGATAGCAAATTCTAAAGATTCTGAGTGAAGAAATTACTCCTCACCTCAGTCCTAAATGGCCAACCCCTTATCCGCAGACAATGACCCCCAGGTTCTCGACTCTCCAACCAGGCAAACAGCCTACCAGCTCCTACCCTGTCAAGCCCTCGAAGAATGTTATATGTTTCAATAAAATCACCTCTCATTCAGCAGCTTCTCATTCCAGGAATAAATTGTGAATATTAGTTGCACGCTCTCCAATATTCTTCCTTAGGTAAGGAGAACAAAACTGTGCACAGTATTCCAGGCGTGATCACACCAAAGCCAATATAATTGTAGCAAGGCTTCTTTATAATTATACTCAACCCCCTTACAATAAAGACTAATATGCCATTTGGCTTAGCAATTGCTTGCTCTATTCTTCTTCTGTTACTGTTAGGTAATCTTAGAAGATGTTGGATGTCTTGCTCTTAACAAGAGATCTGGCTGGAGACAAAGATCCTTTTCAAAGTAACTTTCATTAACATACTCAACTATGTACAGGATTACAAAACACAAGGAGAGAGCCACTGATCATCTCATAGATTCTCCTCGTCCTCTAGTGTGTGACATCATCACGCACATGCAGTAGCTATTGTTAGCGTAGTGTTAGAGTTAACCCTTTACACTGCAAATCGTCCCCAAGTCTTTATCTCGATATGCTATGCACACATCCCCTTACACTTCCTACCAAAGTGGATAATTTCACACTTCTCTACATCATACTCCAGTTGTCACCCTCTTGCCAGATCACTTAAACTGTCTGTAACAATTTGCAGCCTCTTTGGTCTCTTCCCAGATCTGTCCTGTACACAAAAAGCAAGTCAAATCCAACCTGGCCAATTACCACCCCATTAGTATACTCTCGATTATCAGTAAAGGGTTGTAAGGGATCATCAACAGTGCTATCAAGCGGCACTTGCTGAGCAATAACCAGCTCTCTGTCACTCAGTTTGCATTCTGCCAGGGTCACTCAGCTCCTGGCCTCATTACAGCCTTGTTTAAACATGGACAAAATAGCTGAACTCCAGAGGTGAGGTGAAAAAGACTGCCCTTGACATCAAGATGGCATTTGACCGAGTGTGGCATCAAGGAACCCTAGTAAAACTGGGTTCAATGGGATTCGGGGGGAAATTCTCCATTGGTTGGGGCCATACCAAGCACAGAGGAAGATGGTTGTGGTTGTTGGAGGTCAATCATCTCAGTTCCAGGACATCACTGCAGGAGTTCCTCAGGGTAGTGTCCTAGGCCCAACCATCTTCAGCTGCTTCATCAATGACCTTCCTGATATCATAAGGTCAGATGTGGGGATGATTGCAGAATGCTCAACACCAGTTGTGACTCCTCGGATACTGAAGTAGTCCATTTCCAAATGCAGCAAGACCTAGACAATATCCAGGCTTGGGTTGACAAGTGGCAAGTAACATTCGTAGCATGCACTTGCTGGGCAATGACCATCTCCAACAAGATAGAATCTAACCATCGCCCCTTGACATTCAATGACATTACCATCACTGAGTCCTCCACTATGAACATCCTGAACGGAAACTGAACTGGATTAGCCATATAAATACTGTGGCTACAAGGGCAGGTCAGAGGCTAGGAATCATGCAATGAGTAGCTCACCCCCTGACTCCCCAAAGCCTGTCCACCATCTACAAGGCACAAGTCAAAAATGTGATGGAACACTCTCCATTTGTCTGGATGAGTGCAGCTCCCACAACACTCAAGAAGCTCAACACCATCCAGGACAAAGCAGCCCATTTGATTGTCACCCCATCCACAAACATCCATTCTCTCCACCACCAACACACAGTGGGTGCAGCACGTACCATTTACAAGATGCATTGCAGGAACTCACCAAGTCTCCTCAGACAGCACCTTCCAAATGCATGACTGCTACAATTGGAAGGATAAGGACAGCAGACACATGGGAACACCACCAACTGGCAGCTCCCCTCCAAGCTACTCATCATCCTGACTTGGAAATATATCGCTGTTCCTTCACTGTCGCTGGGTCAAAATCCTGGAACTCTCTCTCTAACAGCACTGTGGGTGTACCCTACACCACATGGACTGCAGCAGTTCAAGAAGGCAGCTCACCACCACCTTCTCAAAGGCAACTAGGGATGGGCAATAAATGCTGGCCTAGCCAGAAAAGCCCACATCCCAGGAATGATTTTTGAAAATCTTTCCCTCTTAACTTTGTATCACCTGCAAACTTGAACACAGTGCACTCAGTCTCCTTGTCATTGATATAGATTGTAAATAGCAGAGACCCGAGCACTGATCTTTGCAACACCCCACTAGCTGGGCCTAATCACAGAATCAGAATCACAGAATCACAGAGTCTCACAGTTCAGAAGAGGCCCTTTGGCCCATCGAGTCTGCACCGACACATGAGAAATGCCTGACCTACCTACCTAATCCTATTTACTAGCACTTGGCCCATAGCCTTGAATGTTATAACATGCCAAGTGCTCATCCAGGTGCTTTTTAAAGGATGTGAGGCAACCCGCCTCCACCACCCTTCCCAGCAGCGTATTCCAGACTGTCACCACCTCCTGAGTTAAAAAGGTTTTCCTCACATCGCCCCTAAACCTCCTGCCCCTCACCTTGAACTTGTGTCCCCTCATGACTGACCCTTCAACTGAGGGGAAGGGAACAGCTGCTCCCTATCCACCCTGTCCATGCCCCTCATAATCTTGTACACATAATCATCTGTAACAAATTCTTGTATTGCACCATAGGTGAAGACACGGTTAACCAATGTTGAGGCAAAGGAAGTGGACTGTGCACAATACATTGCAGTTGGAGATCTTGGGGTGTTGAGGGCGTTGGTTGCAGGGCTGTTGGGAGTATAAAGATTGTGAAGATAAAGGCCATAGGTTGATTATGAAGACAAGGGTAAAAATTTTAATATCCAGGCATCAGTGGACCAAGAGCCAATATGGTGCGTGTGAAAGGGAAATCATGTTTAAGGTGCTATATAAATACTGGCCTAGGCAGCGACACCCACGTCCCATAATTGAATTAAAAAAACATAAAACACAACAAGACACAACAAGATAATAGCTGATGATATTGTGGTGATATGTTAGCATGGATAGAGGATTGGCTAGCTAACAGGAAACAGGGAGCAGGGATAAATAGGTCATTCTCAGCTTGGCAAACTATAACTAGTGGAGTGCCGCAGGGATCAATGCTGGGGCCTCAACTATTTACAATCTATATTAATTTTTTGGATGAAGGGACTGACTGTATTTTAGTCAAATTTGCTGATGATACAAATATAGGTAGGAAAGTAAGTTGTGAGGAGGATACAAAATGTTTTACGAAGGGAAATAGATAGGTTAAGTGAGTGGGCAAAAACTTAGCAGAAGGAGTAAAATGTGGGAAAATGTGAGGTTGTCCACTTTGTGAGGAAAAATGGAAAAACAGAATATTATTTAAAAGTGAGAGACTATAGAATGCTGAGGCACAGAGGGATCAAGGTGCCCATGTACACGAATCACAAAAGGTTAGCATGCATATACAGCAGGTAATTAGGAAGGCAAATGGAGAGTTGACCTTTATTGCGAGTGGGATGATGTATAAAAGTAGGGAAGTCTTTCTACAACTGTACAGGACATTGGTGCGACTGCCCCTGGATACTGTGTACAGTTCTGGTCCCCTTGCTTAAGAAAGGATATATTTGCATTGGAAGAAGTTCAGAGAAGGATCACTAGGTTGATTCCTGGGATGAAGGGGTGGTCTTATGAGGAAAGTTTGACAGCTTGGGCCTATACTCATTGAAGTTTGGAAGAATGAGAGGTGATCTTGTTGAAACATGTAAGATTCTGAGGGGTTTGACAGGATAGATGCTGAGAGGATGTATCCCCTCATGGGGGAATCTAGAATTGGGAGCACAGTTTAAAAATAAGGGGTCTCCCATTTAAGATGGAGATGAGGAGGAATTTCTTCTCTCAGAGGGTCATTAGTTTGTTGGAATCTTCCACCCCAGAGAGCAGTGGAGGCTGGGTTATTGAATATATCCAAGGCTGAGTTAGACAGATTTTTGATCTACAAGGGAGTCAAGGGGTTATGGAGACAGGCAGGAAAGTGGATTTAGAGCGACAGTTAGATCAGCCATGGTCTTATTGAATGGTAGAGCCAAATGGCCTATTGCTGCTTCTTGTGATCTTATGATCTTATTAGAACAGCGATGGGACAAGATAGCCAGCTCCTGAGTTTTTTCTTTGGATCTGGGATTAAGTATGCTCCCATACTCCTCAGTTTGGGGGTCCTATACCTTGGAAATACTGACATGCTAATACACATGTTCCCACGCACATGACCCTCCATCACTGAGGAAGATGAGGGCAGCGGGTGCAAGAGAACACCATCATCTCCATGTTCCCCTCCAAGTCACATGGCATCCTGACTTGGACATGTATCATTATCCCTTCATTATGAGTCAAAAACATGGGCCTCCCCACCTCACAGCACAGTGGGAATTGCCTACACCAGACAAACGGCAGCGGTTCAAGAAGAAGGCCCACTACCATCACCATCCAGAGGGCACTTAGGGGTGGGCAACAAATATTGGCTTTGCCAACACTCCCTGCAACCCAAAAATGCTTTTTGAAAACGTATATATATATATATATATATATATACAGTCTAGCCCAACTGAGTTTCTATTTGTAATGGGAAAAAATGCAAAAAGTCAATTCAGGAATTAGGTCTTTATATCTGTTCCCCGTGTTGCATAAGCCTCTTTTACAGTTTCAGGATAAGATGCCAGCAATTTTAGGATTTAATTTTTTTTTTGGAGAGCAAAGGAAAGTAATGCATCAGCAGAAAGCATACACGGAGCCAGGTGCATGACAGAGACAGATAAAATGTTGCTTTCGCCCAGTAGAGTTATGTAAGAAAAATTAGTCTCTGCAGAATATATGTACTGTGCACTGCAAATGTCATTACCCCGAAGCAAGCTGCAGGCTAAAAGTCTCAAAAGACTAATTACAAACACATCGTCAAGGTTACGCAAAGAGCAGTACCGGAAAAAAGTGCAACTGATGGCTGAAATAGGAAGTGGCAGTAATAAAGCACCTAATGTCCCATTTACATGAAATAATTGGAGTTGGTCTACATTAACATCGTTTCATTTCAGTTAGAGACTCTGTGCCCCCGCTCTCTGCCACAGAAAAATCACTAGGTGTGTAGCATGACCAAAACAGCATTGTTGGGAATGTTATAAACTGGAGCCCAAGTGGCATCATGAGCCTGCCTGTAACCCTGTGCATCCATACATCCTCATTTACACACGTGTGGTATACACACGTATGTGCAAATATGTATATGTGTGTATATCTATATTCATATATGTGAGTACATGTGTTTTAAGATACCCTAATTATGTATGCACATATACACAGGTTTAGGATTCGACTTAATCTCACAAAATTAAAGTCTTGGCATCTTTTGCTAAACAAAATGGTCAAAAGTTGCATATTCCCAGAACGTTATTAGGGTTTTGTGTGTCAGGATACATTTTAGCTGACACAGTGTTTTAATTGTCTGCTGAATGGAGCGGTGTAAGATTTGTGGTTTGTCTTCGTGTCCCTATTAGGGTAACGTTAGACAAGGCTGTTTTGAGATAAGGGATGGAACAATGGTCAGTAGGATGAAGAACAAGTAGCATCTGTTGTTTTCAAGGAAAATCGTCCTTTCTAAAAGTATTGCTCACAATGGCATGATCAATTCTCAATCACAGCGTTTCGTAAGAGTGCATTATAAGATCTCGAGCTTTTCCCGTAATAATTTGTAGAGAAGATCAGAATTGCAAAGGAACAATGACAGGTCGTTACCACACAGTTATATTGGTAATTACTCTGCATATCTTCTGTTTAAAGTTATTGGAGGTGATCTTAAATCATTCAGACCCAGCCACTTGAACAGAGTCAGATCTATTATGGGCAGAATGTTGCCGTCGGTGAGCAGGGGGTGGGGCCCACTCGTCAACACGTAAAATGGCGTTGGGCAGAACCCCCAACGTCACCCCGCCCCATTTAAATTTTCAGGAAGGCGGGGGCGCAACAAAATCAGCTGCGGGCCCGCCGACCTGTCAATAGCCAATTGAGGCCATTGACAGGATCAATTATACAATTAAAGGGCCTTCCCATCCAACCTTAAGGCTGGCGGGTCAGCCAGGAGCCCCGGCGGGCAATAGAAAAAACATGAAACCTCATCCACCAGCGGGATGAGGTTTCATGCAGGGATTTAAAAATTTTAATAAAGTTATTATGTAAATTATGAACATGTCCCATCTCATGTGACATTGTCATGTGAGGGGGACATGTTAGGGATTTTTTTTTCTATTTTTAATATTATTTTAATTGTCAGCGAACTCCCTAAGGCTGCACTTAGCCTCAGGGAGATGTGCGCTCTTTCGTGTGCATGTGTGAAAGATATTTAAACCATAACCTGGTGACAGGAACCTAACTTGTTTACATATATGTGTGCGTTTATTTATGTGTCTGTGTAAGTATGTGTGTGTGTGCACCTGACTGTATGTGTGGGTATATATGTATGTGTGTGTCTGCATGCATGTGAATATATTCATGTTTGTGTGTGTGTGACTGTATGCGTGAGTATATGTGTATTTGAGTCTGCATGCATGGAAGTATATGTTTGTGTGTGTGTGGGCACGCATGTGATTGCATGTGTAGGTATATATATATATGCATGTGAATATATGTTCACGTGTGCACGTGACTGCATTTGTGAGTATGTATGAGTGTGTCTGTGTGTACGCGGATATGTATTCATGTCTGTGCAAGTATCCGTGTGACTGTATGTGTGAGTATATATGTATGAGTCTGCATGCATATGAATACATGTTCACGTGTGTGCCTTGAAGGAACACAGAGCTGAAAAATAGCAGACTTGTGTCAGCAGATTCAAACGGTTGAAGGATATAAGCAACTGCAGAAAGAACGCTGTAAATTACTAAGTGGCTGAAGGAAAGAACTTTTGCTTGCAATATTGAAACATATAGGTACGCATCTTAACTTTTTGTCTCATATGAAATATTTTGCTTTTCTTCGGTCAATCATGTAATAGATGAATGTGTCAGCAGTGACAGACACTGACTTTAGAAAATAAATAGTACATTTTTGAGTAGATGATTAGGGTTTTGGAAGAAACCAAGACAGGAATGGTCCAAGTTAGGAGGCTGTTGTCTCCCAGTTTCATAATGTATGTTCTCCTTATCTTTAGTAAAGATAGCTGTTGGTTGGATTTTATCCTGTGCCCTGTTTCACTTTTCAATCTGTGGCTTATCAATAAAGTCTATTCAAAAGAATTGTGATGTGGAATGACTTCATTGAGTGTTTTGAACCAAATATGAGCATACACTGTAAAAGACTAGCCTAACTATGCCTGCGTGCATATATAGATAATATATATCAAAACGTGGAACACCTGAAATGTGGCAAGCAAAGCACAGGCTAGATATATGAAGATTTTTAATGTGAGAATAGAAATCCGACATTTACAGTATTTTGCTTTTGGGATAATTTTTAATGGACAGATTTGTGACATATATGAAAGAAAGACCTTGCATTTATGTAGCGCCTTTCACAGCATTGGGCATTGTACAAAATTCAAAGTACTTTTTTGAAATGTAGTCACTGTTGTAATGCAGGAACTGTGACAGATAGTTTGTGCATAGCAGGACCCCACAAAGAGTGACCCGCTGACCGCCAGAGAATCAGCTTTCAGTGTTATTGGCCAAAGGATGAGATGTTCAGCTGAGGTGCTGCAACTTCCTTCTCAAGTAGTTACAAGAACATTTCATGTCACTATTCAAAGAAAAGGGTTCTCCCTGGTAACCTGACCAATATTCATCTCTTGGCCAACATCACATAAACAAATAATCTGGCCGCTGCCACATTGATGTCTTTGGGATCCTGCTGCGCACAAATTAGCAGCCTACATTTCAAAAAGTACTTAATTGGCTATAAAGCGCATTGGGACAACCTGAGTTCATGAAAAGGACTGCAGAAATCCAATTCTTTCTTTATTCAGAACTCTACAATTTAGCTTCAGGCATTATATTACCCTGTATATATTTCAATATTATTACACCACTAAATCTGTCTGAGATGAATACCACAGGGACTAATTTTAAGTGTCCTCATGACAGATTAAAGTCAAAATCATTGTGAGAACAACTTGGATAGCAGAAAGGTTCGTTTTATTAAACAAAATGTCAAGGAAGTGCTTACAGATCCAGTTTACTGTCTTTTCTGTTTCCCAGGCCAGCTCAGTTCTGCCCCTGTTATTCCATATTTTGAAGGTCACCGTGCTTAAAGATGACCCTGAAGTGAATCTCAATGATGCACATTATGGGCAGGTCCACGGTGCAAAAATTAAGCAAGAGAAATATTTCCAGCTGACCGGGTGGTGACGAGCTTGTTGGAATGAACTCATTGCATTTCAACCTTTATCAGTCAAAAGTAAAATAAAATGTTCAATAAACCATGAATTTTAAGTGCCTCTTTAAAAATGACCATTATCAGGATAACATTCAGTTCCTGTGGAAAAGAAACATTCTATTTGTAATGTATTCAACGTACTGCATTGAACCATCAATCAGATCCTGTGATTCACTGAGTAATTACAAAATAACTTTTCTTTCCAATTGGATTTTGCCTTTCCTAACGTTGTAAGATTATTTTCCTATTCTTTTCCTTCAGTTTTACTTTACAACTGCAAAGAATATTTCACTAGAATGTTTGTGTTTAAAATGTTAATTGAATTCACTAGAGTATATGGGAAAAAGCACTTTCCTCCGAATGGGGAAATAAGTAAGGAGGGTATAAGCCACCTCAGAGAGGTGAGGAGAGTCAAGTGGGGGAAAAATGAGGCTGACATTGATAAAGATGCAACATAAGCTCAAGGAATGAGTTGAGACAGGGACAAGAAGTTCAATGAAGGAATTAAAGCGTGGATTTATGAAAATGAATACCAATATAAGGGGATAAGGGGAAGACAACAATTTATACTGTATGTGAAGAGAGTGCTGATTGGTTGGCAAGTGGCATTGGCATGGAGAATGCATGGCATGAATGAATGTCCTACTCAAGCCCCCCTCCAACAACTCTTTTATCGTTACATCGATGACTGTTTCAATGCTGCTTCATGCTCTCGTCTGGACCTGGAAAAATTATCAGTTTTGCTTCCAATTTCCACCCCTCCATCACCTTCATGGTCCAAATCCGCCATTTCCCTTCCCTTCCCTTCCTTGACCTCTCTGTCTCAATTTCTGGTGATAGACCGTCCACCAATATTCATTACAAGCCCACCGACTCCCACAGCTACCTCGACTACAGCTCCTCACACCCCACTTCCTGTAAGGACTCCATCCCATTCTCTCAGTTCCTTCGCCTCCGTCGCACCTGTTGCCACTTTCCAAAATGGCGCTTCTGACATGTCATCCTTCTTCCTTAACTGAGGTTTCTCACCCACTGTGGTTGACAGGGCCCTCAACTGTGTCTGACCCATCTCCCGCGCATCCACCCTCACACCTTCTCCTCCCTCCCAGAAACATGATAGGGTCCCCCTTGTCCTCACATTTCACCCACCAGCCTCCGCATTCAAAGGATCATCCTCTGCCATTTCCGCCAACTCCAGCACGATGCCACCACCGAACACCATCTTCCCTCCAACCCCCCATCTGCATTCCATAGGGATCGTTTCCTCTGGGACACCCTGGTCCACTCCTCCATCACCCCCAACATTTCATCCCCCTCCCACAGCACCTTACCATGCAATCGCAGAAGATGCAACATCTGCCCCTTTATCTCCTCCCTTCTCACCGTCCAAGGGCCCAAACACTCCTTTCAGGTGAAGCAGCACTTCACTTGCACCTCCTTCAATTTAGTCTACTGCATTCGCTGCTCCTAATGCGGTTTCCTCTACATTGGAGTGACCAAACGCAGACTGGGTGACCACTTTGCGGAACACCTTTGGTCTGTCCGCAAGCATGACCCAGACCTTCCTGTCGCTTGCCATTTTAACACACCACCCTGCTCTCATGCCTACATGTCTGTCCTTGGCCTGCTGCAATGTTCCAGTGAAGCTCAATGTAAACTGGAGGAACAGCACCTCATCTTCCGATTGGGCACTTTACAGCCTTCCGGACTTAACATTGAGTGCAACAACTTCAGACCATGAACTGTCTCTTCCATCCTCACCCCTTTTTTATCCCCTTTTTTCAATATTCATTTTTTTAAAAATATTTTATTCACTTATTTTTATTTTTTTTATTTTCATTTTTATTCATTTTTTAAATTCATTGTTTTATCCCCACCTTTTATCCTTTTTTCGATCTTATTTCCTGACAGAATCCCCTCCCCCAACCCCACCCCCCCCCCAAGGGTCTTCTGTCACTTGTTCATGTTGTTCTTTCCAGAGTGCTTACCCTTGTCCTTTCAATATCACACTCTGCTTTCTGACCTTAATGCCGCTATCAGCACCTCCTTTAGCCGGTACTACTATCATTAACACCCCTTTGCCCTTTTGTCCATGACATCTTTTTCCAATCTTTCCTTTGCCTCCACCTATGGCTGACCTTCTATCCAGCTTCACCTGCTCAACCCCTCTTAAACAGTATAAATTTCATCACAATTTACTTCTGTTTAGCTCTGAAGAAGAGTCATACGGACTTGAAATGTTAACTCTGCCTTTCTCTCCACAGATGCTCTTAGATCTGCTGAGTTTTTCCAGCATTTTCTGTTTTTGTTTCAGATTTCCAGCGTCCGCAGTATTTTGCTTATGTGCACACCAGTAAACCTGACAAAGGGACGGGACCAGCCATCCTCAACAATAGCGACTATATCAACAAAATACACGTTATTCTTAATTATTGGTCCAAATTCATATCCATTGGACCGAACAGCCTTGCTAAAAAAAATTCATTAGGCTTGTGTAAGAATGATGAGCTACCGGGTGATATATATGACAGGGTTCATCCTCACAGTCCGCTACATCCGTGTATGTATGGGCTGCCCAAGACACACAGAAGTGATGTCCCTCTACGCCCTGTCTTATCTATAACTGGTTCTGCACAACACTATGAAAGACTCCTTCACATTTGCAGAGATCATACAGGACTTGAACGTCGATAGCAATGCTGTGTCCATGTGCTCATTTGACATTGCTAGCCTATTCACCAATGTACTACTTACGGAAGCCATAGATATTTGCACTGTGGCACTATATCATGGTGATCTAGACCCGCCACCTTTGCATGCATCAGTTTTCATTGAACTTATGAACTCAGCAACTCATGGAGTTGAATTCGGTTTTAATGGCACCATGTATGCCCAAATAGACGGTGTTGCTGTGGGATCCCCTCTAGGCCCAGCTATAGCAAGCACCTTTGTTGGGTTCCATGAGAAACGTGTGTTCGATGTAATGATGCCTAACCTCTTACCTCTCGCATATTTCCGATAAGTGGATAATATGTTTGCTATATTTAAATTTGCAGCTGCATGTAATAATTTCCTTACAAGTGTTAATGGACTCCATCCTGTGCTCAAATTCCTCTTTGAAATGGAGCAGTCAAATGAACTCCCCTTTTCTGAGGTACACGTTGAGAAATCTGCTAGCGGATTCTCTACCACAGCCTACCTTCACTGGTCAATGATTGGGATTCTTACAGCTCCACATGCTAGAAGATTGGTCTTATTGCCAACCTTGTAAATAGGGCCTGAGCCATTTGCTCACCACGTAAGCTTGATGCTGAAATAGGGGGCGCATAAAAGACATCCTACAGGATAGTGGCTACCCTGATCAGATCATTTCGCGTTGTATATCACAAAAACTCATGAATGGGCCTAAGGTTGTCACTTTCAGACCTGAAAAGTGACCAGTCTACCTCAGATTACCCTGGAAGGGCAAGGTATCTCAAAAATTTGAGCAACAGGTGAAGCTAGCTGTTTCACGCTGCTACTATGCAGTAGCAATATGAGTGGTGTTCACCATTAACAGGATGCTGCCGTCATGCCAAAAAGATGTTCTGCCTATCGCACAAATGAGTAATGTGGTGTATGAATTTCAGTGCCAGTGTGATGGTGGGTATGTAGGTCATATGCCCCAAAGACTGCTGGATCATATTAAACCGCATGTCCCAGCCACTGTTTGCAATGGGCAGGGTACACACTGTACCCAACCAGCCCATTCTTGCAAAACTCAAAATACAATGTCCAACGTTAGATGTGATTCCACAATTCGACAACATTTGTTGAATAATCCTCAATGTGCTAAAACTTATGCTGACAACCAATTTAAGGTTGTCAGTCGGGCTCGCAGTGTGGCACATTTCCATGTACTGGAAGCTATATATATTAACACACAGGGCCCTCTTCTTTACAGAAAGAAAGCACATGTACACACATTGCGCCTGTTTCAGCTAAACAAAATAAGTGACAGCCATTCACCAACTCATTCCTCAGGGCAATGTCTTGACCAAACAGGGTCAATTTGCTTGATTTAAATTTTAAGAAATACTTGGCAGTTAACTGACAGTCACCATCAGTGGTGCATTCTCCATGGCAACGCCACTTGCCAACCAATCAGCACTCTCTTCACATACATTATAAACTGTTGTCTTCCCCTTTTATTGGTATTCTTGCGAGTGTCTTGATGAGAGCAAGATGAAAAGATTAAGCATGTCTCTTTTTCTCAATAATTCTCAAGCTCTGTACTACCAAATGACTATTTAAAAATGAAATTGTATTTGACATATTTATTAGGGGTTCATTAATGATGTAACAAGCAGGATGGATAAAGAGGGACTAGTAAACATGGTATATTTGGATTTCAAAAAGGCATTCGATAAAGTGTCACATAAAAGGTTACTGTACAAGGTAAAAGCTCATGGTGTTGGGGGTGATTAGCATGGATAGAGGATTGGCTAAATGACAGGAAACTGAGTCATGATAAATGGCCCAGTTACAGATTGTAACTAGCAGAGTGCCACAAGGACCATTGCTGGGATCTAAACTATTCACAATCTACATTCATGAGGAAGAGACTGTGTGCCTTGCAGCCAAATTTGCTGATGATTCAAAGATAAGAAGGAAAGCAAGTTGTGAGGAGGATACAGAGGGCTAGATTTTACAGGGGGCTGTAGTTTCCACCCAACTATCCCCCCAGCTGAAAAGTTGAGGGGGGGAACCCCCACCCCCCCACCAGGAGAAGAGCAGCTATTTGACAGGCAATTGGCCGTTAAAGGACTGGAGGCAAAATTTCCTCCCCTCATCAACAGGAGTACGTGCCTCTGAGAGCTGCCACCCAATTGGATGTTGGCAGCTCCCCAGTACCAGCAGCGCCATCGGGAGCAGTGGCCACAGCAAGTATTGCACTCGGGGCTTGAGGAGGCATTCAGCACTGGCCACAACTTGGAAAGTGTTTGGATGTCTCGATGGGGGTCATGCTGGTGGGTCCTTGTGACAGACCTGGGGTGGGGGGGTTGCGGGAGTGAGCTGAGGGTCGACGTTTGAGAGGCCATGAGAGGAGGGGAACCTCAGGTGAGTAGCACCTTTGGTAGGTGGTGGGGGAGTCTCTGATATCTCAGGAGGCCAGTTAAGAAGAGTCCCCTGCCCACTACCAGCCCACTACCTTGGCATGGGCCTCTCCTGCCACCAATTAAGCCCCTGCATTAATTCCCACTTAAGGATCACAATTGGCTCACTGGGGAGCAGGCTCTCCAACACCGCCCACAGTGCCATTTTACATTCCCCATGCTTTCAAACCTGCCAGCAGAAGAGCATAAAGTGCAGCCCAAAGTATCTGCAAAACGATATTGATAGGTTAAGTGAGTGGGCAAAAATTTGGCAGATGGAATCTAAGGTGTGAGGAAAGGTGAGGTTGTCCACTTTGGCAGAAAGAGCAGAAAAGTAGAATATTACTTAAATAGAAAGAAAGACTGCAGAATGCCGTGGTACAGAGGGATCTGGGTGTCCACGTACATGAATCACAAAATGTTAGGAGCATGGAACTTTGGAGCAGGAGTAGGCCATTCTGCCATTTGAGCCTGCTCCACCATTCAATAGGACCATGACTGATCTGGTTGTGGTCTCACATCCAGTTTGCCGTCTGCCCCCCATAACCCTTGACTCCCTTGCCTCTCAAAAAGTTGTCTAACTCTGCCTTGAATAAATTCCATGACCCAGGCTCCGCTGCTTTCTGGGGAAGAGAATTCCACTTTCTAACAAACCTTTGAGAGAAAAGATTTCTCCTCATTTCTGTCTTAAATGGTATGCCAAATATCCTCAAGACTGTGCCCCCTGGGTTGAGCCTAACCCACAAGTGGAAACATCTTCCTGGTATTTACCCTGTCAGGTCCCCTCAGGATCTTATGTGTTTCAATTAGATTCAATAATTAGCACACAGGTACAACAAGCAATCCAGAAGACAAATAGAATAGTGGCCTTCATCACAAGGCAAATGGAGTATCAAAGTAGAGAAGTCTTGCAACAACCGTACAGCTCCTCTTCTTCAACTAACTACCTAATTCCTATATTAAAAAAAAATGACTAACCTTCCAAACATTCCAGTACTTAAAACGAACATCATATCTATGAAGGAAGAAAAAGGAAAAAGTCAAAATGAAGCAGAACTGGAAAAGAAATTGGACTTTCTAAACGAGATCCACCAAAGGGTCCAAGTAGCTATTTGGGGCTAAATTAGCGATGAACACAAAAAATCAAACATTAAGATCTGGAATGCACCGTCTGAAAATGAGATGGAAGTCAATTCTAGAGTAACGTACAAAAGGGAATTGGAGGAAGGAATTACACAGTACAGGCAGGAATTACACAGTAAATGGAAGAACCCTTTAAGTGCATCGACGGGCAGAGGGATCTGGGTGTACAGGTCCACAGGTCGCTGAAAGTGGCAACGCAGGTGGATAAGGTAGTCAGGAAGGCATATGGCATGCTTGCCTTCATTGGCAGGGGTATTGAGTATAAAAGCTGGGAAGTCATGCTGCAGCTGTATAGAACCTTGGTTAGGCCACACTTGGAATATTGCGTGCAATTCTGGTCACCACATTACCAGAAGGATATGGAGGCAATGGAGAAGGTGCAGAGGAGGTTTACCAGGATGCTGCCTGGTCTGGAGATTATTAGCTGTGAGGAGAGGTTGGAGAAACTCAGATTGTTCTCACTAGAGCGACAGAGATTGAGGGGCGACTTGATAGAAGGTTACAAAATTATGAGTGGCATGGACAGAGTAGATAGTCAGAAGCTTTTTCCCAGAATGGAAGAGTCAATTACTAGGGGACATAGATTTAAGATGAGAGGAGAAATCTATAGAGGTGATGTGTGGGGCAAGTTTTTTATGCAGAGAGTAGTGAATGTCTGGAATTCGCTGCCAGAGGAGGTGGTGGAAGCAGGTACGATAGTGGTGTTTAAGAGGCAGCTTGACAAATACATGAATAGGATGGGAATAGAAGGATACAGACCCCAGAAGTGCAAAATGTTTTAGTTGACGGGCAATATGATCGGCGCAGGCTTGGAGGGCCGAACGCCTGTACCTATGCTGTACTTTTCTTTGTTCTTTGTTCTTTGTTCTTTGTTCTAGGGGAAAGCTTTGCTGGGCCATGAAGAGAGATTGTGATTAATTGGGTGGGTCTTTCAAAGAGTCAGCACAAGCACAATGGACTGAATGACCTCCTCTTCTGCTGTATCATTCTATGATTCTGTGAGAAATGTAGCTTCAGTCATCGAACTTAGATTATACCCCATTAAACTGACACCCTGGGTAAATTATTATCAGCTAGAGAGGGAGACAAAACTGTTAGAGCCATCTTGCTTAAGTATACCATGTATTCCTCTGTCCCTGCACACAATCCTAATGAGAAAAAGCAGAGAAGTGACAAATTGCTAAAAGAAATGAGAGTGGGGCATATTCTGTCACATTGTTTGCAAGTGAAGTCAGTATAAAAGCATAATCCACACTTGAGGACTGATCCTGTCAAGGGGGTACAGTCTCACATGGATTTTGTGCCATGAGCACTAGGTATAAAGCAATGGCCTTCCTATCGGGGACAAGAAATCAATTCTCAAGTCATGTTTCCCTGACGCACTGAAAGTGAAGTTGCGATTTAAACTGGTGACATATGAAAAACACTTCCCTATAGGGTGAACGAGAAAGGTAAGTTCATAAGCAACTTGTCCTTAGGTGGTTTTCTCTGTGCTCATTAGTTTTAGCAAAAAAGCACCATCAACAGGAACCAGAGTAAAACATTCAGCCCCATGGCCTGTTCCACAATTCTAATACATCATAGCTGATTGTATCTTAACTCCCAAACAAACACTTTGCTTTCATATCCCTTAATACCAAACGAAAATTTATCAGTCCGAGTTTTGGTGCAACAGGCACAAAGGCCTGATTGCCCTGTTCTAGTTCCTATAAACTACAAGTCAATCTCAGCAGCCTTCTCTTGTTCTTGAGATGTGAACATCACTGACAAGGCCAGCATTTTTTTTTTATTCATTCATGGGATGTGGGTATCGATGGCTAGGCCAGCATTTATTGCCCATCCCTAATTGCCCTTGAGAAGATGATGGTAATGGGTTTTATGCTGTCAAGAAAGGTTAGAGGGTGGGGTGGAATTAAATAACAATAATGTCATGGAACAAAAGGCAAAAGAAGTGGAAATGGTACTAGTAAAGAAACAAAGCATTGGTCCAGAGTAGGTACTAATAGCAGAATAAAGGTCAGCTTTGTCTGAAAGCACAAATATGAAAGCAAGATACAAGCTGGCACTTGGCAGAAAAACAAATTTAATTTCTTATTATTCATTAATGGGATGAAGGCATCTCTGGCTAGGCCAGCATTTATTGCCCATCCCAAATTGCCCTTGAGAAGGTGGTGGTGAGCTGCCTTCTTGAACCGCTGCAGTCCACGTGGTGTAGGTACACCCACAGTGCTGCTGGGGAGGGAGTTCCAGGATTTTGACCCAGTGACAGTGAAGAAACAGCGATATGCTTCCAAGTTAGGATGGTGGGTAAACTGGGGGGAGCTGCCAGGTGGCGGTGCTCCCACGTATCTGCTGCCTTGTCCTTCTAGATGGTAGAGGTCATGGGTTTGGAAGGTGGTGTCGAAGGAGCCTTGGTGAGTTTCTGCAGTGCATCTTGTGGATGATACACACTGCTGCTACTGTGTGTTGGTGGTGGAGGAACGAATGTTTGAGGATGGGATGCCAATCAAGTAGCCTGCTTTGTCCTCGATGTTGTCAAGCTTCTTGAGTGTTGTTGGAGCTGTAGTTACCCAGACAAGTGGGAGTATTCCATCACACTCCTAGCTTGTGTCTTGTAGATGGTGGGCAGGCTTTGGGGAGTAAGGAGGTGAGCTACTCGCCGCAGGATTCCTAGCCTCTGACCTGCGCTGGTAGCCATGGTATTTATATGGCTAATCTAGTTCAATTTCTGGTCAACAGTAACCCCCGGGATGTTGATAGGGGGGATTCAGCGATGGTAATGCCATTGAATGTCAAGGGGCGATGGTTAGATTGTCTCTTGTTGGAGATGGTCATTGCCTGGCACTTGCATGGTGCAAATGTTACTTGCCACTTGTCAACTCAAGCCTGGATATTGTCCAAGTTTTGCTGCATTTGGACATGGACTGCTTCATTATCTGAGGAGTCGTGAATGGCGCTCAACCTTGTCCAATCATCAATGACCATCCCCACTTCTGACCTTATGATGGAGGGAAGGTCATTGACGAAGCAGATGAAGATGGTTGGGCCTAGGACACTACCCTGAGGAACTCCAGCAGTGATGTCCTAGACTGAGATGATTGACCTCCAACAACCACAACTATCTTCCTTTGTGCTAGGTATGACTCCATCCAGCAGAGAGTTTTCCCCCAATTCCCATTGACTCCAGTTTTGTTCAAGCTTCTTGATGCCAAACTCAGTCAAATGCTGCCTTGATGTCAAGGGCAGTCAGTCTCACCTCACCTGGGGAGTTCAAATCTTTTGTCCATGTTTGAACCAAGGCTATAATGAGGTCAGGAGCTGAGTGACTCTGGCGGAGCCCAAACTGGTCATCAGCGAGCAGATTATTGTTAAGCAAGTGCTGCTTAATAGCACTGTTGATGACCCCATTCCATTACTTTACTGATGATAGAGAGGAGACTGATGGGGTGGCAGTAGGATGTGTTGGATTTGTCCTGCTCTTTGTGTACAGTACATACCTCAGTAATTTTTCACATGGCTGGATAGATCCCAGTGTTGTAGCTGTGAACGGCTTGGCTAGGAGCACAGCAAGTACTGGAGCAGAAGTCTTCAGTACTATTGCTGGAATATTGTCAGGGCCCAAAGCCTTTGCAGTATCCAGTGCCTTCGACCATTTCTTGACATCATGTAGGGTGAATCAAATTGGCTGAAGATTAGCATCTGTGATGCTGTGGAGGAGGTCGAGATGGACCATGAACTTGGCACTTCTGGCTGAAGATTGTTGTGAATGCTTCAGCCTTATCCTTTGCACTGAAAATTATTGGTATTAGAAGGGACTAGTAAGCCGCCTTCTTGAACCACTGCAGTCCGTGTGGTGTAGGTATGCCCACAGTGCTACTGGGGAGTGAATTCCAGAATTCCAGCAGTGAAGGAACGGTGATATATTTCCAAGTCAGGATGGTGTGTAATCTGCCCAGATGATGTGTTCAATTCATGAGGATTGAACTTGTAACCATCTGATTTAAAAATTTTACTAGCTGAGGCCCTTATCTGTTTTAAATGTGCCCTTCACACCTCTGAATCTTTAGTCCTGATACCTAATGGTTCTGAAAGCATTGGTTTGAGATTTGCTTTCACTATTTCCCTGAATATTTTCATGGATGAATAGTCCTAAGTTCGCCTATCGAACTCCAGCGTCCGTCTCCTCTGCATAGTCTCAAGAGTTTGGGTGGCCTTTCTGTTTGGCCATGGTCAGGAACAAATACAGCGGGGGTGAAATTGGTCAGAGAATAGGCAGGCCTCCCAGGGGGTTGTGTGTGATGTGCATCTCCCGACATTTGGGATCCATTCACTGAATATTGGACGTGTTTTATAACACTCGGCAAATGTAATCCCACATGTTTTGCGATCCTGCCCTTGTCCACCTTCATCCAAATACAACTGGAATATTGCTGTTACAACCCAGTATCCAACTGGAGCTGGGCTTTTCTGTGGATGCATAATCAGGAAATTACACTTGAAATTAACACTCATCTTTGCGTCTAGTTTTGCTGATGTCGATTTGCACCCAAATTCCCTGCCAATGTTAAGCCTCATATGCCAGGACCTAAAAATGCATGTAATTTTGAAGATCAGGGCTTCAGTAAAGTGAAAACCTGACACATTACATCCCTTCTTTAAGCACGGAATTTAAACCTTCATCCATCATTCCTGCTGATGAGGCACAATATGTTTAAGAACATTGCAACCCTGGAAGGGTTTCAACCTTAATGGAAGTTATGCCATGCAAATGCATTCAAAGAAAGAGAAAATTCATAGCAGGTCTCACTGAATTTAAAGTAAAATTGCTTAAAAAAAAACCCATAATAAGACACTCAGAAAAATGCTTTTGTTCTGCTGGACCTCTTGCTGGGTTTGAATTTGCAACCAGCTTGAAAGTGTAACTGCAGCAAATTTGCACCTAGGTCTTTACAGCCTTGGAGGAACACAGCCATGATAATCAGTCAAGAAGTATTCAGGAGGAGAGATCGATAAAGATGGTTGTAAAAGAGTGAAGAAATTCAGGTGTAGCATAAGAATGGGCATAGCCTTGTCTCAGCTTCCTCAATCCTTTGTACTGGAAGTCTGAACGCATCATAATTACATCAGGCCTAAACTGATACCAAATCGCACCTCAAGTGCTTACAGCAGAACCTTGACAGGCAGGGATATTTGACAAAGCAGCCCGCTTAATTGACAGCCCATCCACAATTATTCACTCCGATTACCACTGACGCACAGCGGCAGCAGTGTGTACCATCTACAAGATGCACTGCAGCAACTCATCAAGGCTCCTTAGCACCTTCCAAACCCATGACCACTACCAGCTAGGACAAAGATAGCAGATAGATGGGAACACCACCACCCGGAAGTTCCCTCCAAGCCACTCACCATCCTGACTTGGACACATATTGCCGTTCCTTCACTGCTGCTGTGTCAAAATCTTGGAACTCTCTCCCTACAGCACTGTGGTTGTACCTATAACACATGGGCTGCAGCGGTTCAAGAAGGCAGCTCACCACCACCTTCTCAAGGGAAATTCAGGATGGGTAACAAATGCTGGCCCAGCCAGCGATGCCCACATCCCATAAATGGCTAATAAAATAAATTGAATTTGTTTTTCTGCCAAGTGCCAGCTTGTATATTGTTTTCATATTTATGCTTTCAGACAGAGCTGACCTCTATTCTGCTTTTAACACCTGCTCTGGACCAATGCTTTGTTTATTTACTAGTACCATTTCCGCTCCTTTTGCCATTTGTTCCATGATATTATTGGTATTTAAATCCCCCCCTCCCTCTAACCTTCTCTTTTGCTCCACCTGCCCCTCCCACCTTTTCTGACAACATAAAACCCATCACATTTCTACGCTGCTGCTCCTGTTTCTTATGTTCTTATGTTCTCTCTTCAGTTCCGAATAAGAGTCATGTTGGACTCGAAACTTTGGCCAGAATTTTCCCTTCGGCGATTTGGGGGCGGGGCCCACTCGCCGACGGGAAAATGACGCAGGATGATGTCAGGAGGAACCCCCGAAGTCATCCCGGTCCATTTAAATGTTGAGGAAGGTGGGCGGACAGCGAAATCAGCTGTCCGCCTGCCGACCTGTCAATGGCCAATTGAGGCCATTAACAGGCTAATTAAAGGCCCTGCCCGTCCAATCTTAAGGCTGGTGGGCAGGCCAGGAGCCCCAGGGGGCTTCTGATAATACATGAAACCTGATCCAGTGGCAGAATGAGTTTTCATGTCCGTTTTTAAAAAGTTTAATAAAGTTTATGTCCTTTTTATTAACATGTCCCATCTCCTGTGACATTGTCACATGAGGGGGACATGTTAATAATTTTGATATTTTTAATGTTTTTTATACTGTCAGTGATCTCCCTGAGACAGCGCTTAGTCTCAGGGAGCAGTGCACTATTTCGCACGCGTGTGTGAAAGAGCGCACTTTGACAGCTGGGGATTCCCCCCCTCCCCCGCACAGTAAGCGCATATTCCCATCGGGCAGGCCGCTGGGTGGGCCTTAATTGGCCCGCCCACTCAAAATGGCGGCGGGCCCCGTTTTGGCGGCGGAGTTCGGCAGCCTGCCCACTACCGAGCTGGTGGGGCCCGCCCATCCAGCAAGGACAAAATTCTGGCTATTAACTCTGTTTCTCTCTCCTCAAATGTTGCCAGACTTTCCAGCACTTTCGGCTTTTATTTCATGACAGGCACCTGCTGTCTGAAAAATGCTAATGGTCTGTTATGACCATTTGTACCTTCCGTAGACTCATTTTTTGTATCTTTATTGTCCCACTCCCCTTTGCCTTGCACCATCATCCTTTCGTCATTGAATCACTCCTGGCCTTCACCCTATCACAGATCTTCCCTTTTCCTCTTTGCTTTCCCTCGTACCACATCTGTCCTTCAGAACTGCCATACCTCGAAATTCTTCCAATTCTGATGAATGGTCATCGGCCTGAAATAAATGTACGAACGTACAAATCAGGAACAGGAGTAGGCCATTCAGCCCCTCAGGACTGCTCAGCCATTCAATAAGATCATGGCTGATCTGATTGTAACCTCAGCTCCATACTCCCACCTACCCTCGATATCCTTTGGTTCCCTCATCAGTCAAGAATCTAATTACCTCTGCCTTAAAAATACTCATTGACCCTGACTCCGCAGCTCTCTTGGGAAGAGATTAATGACCATCTGAGAGAAAGAGATGCTCCTAATTTCAGTCTTAAATGGGGGGACCCCCTAGTTCTAGTCTCTCACTCAAGGGGAAACATCCTTTCAACATCCACCCTGTCAAGCCTCCTCAGGGTCTTATATGTTTCAACAAGCTTACGTCTCATCTTCAAAATTCCAGTGGATACAGGTCCAGCCTGTCCAACCTTTCCTCAGAAGATAATTCCCCCATCCCAGGTTTTAGTCAAGAGAACCTTCTCTAAACTGCTTCTAACATTTTAATATCCTTTCTTAAATAAGGAGACTAAAACTGTACACAGTACTCCAGGTGTGGTCTCACGAATGCCCTGTATAACTGTAGCACAGCATCCCTACTTTTATATTCTATTCCCCTTGCAATAAACATTCCATTTGCCTTCCTAATCACTTGCTGTACCTGCATACTAACTTTACCCGCTTCACGTATCAGGACACCCAAATCCCTCGGCGGAGAAGAAAAGAGTTGACGTTTCGAGTCCTCATGACCCTTCAACAGATCGGTTCTGTTCAAGGGTCATGAGGACTCGAAACGTCAACTCTTGTCTTCTCCGCCGATGCTACCAGACCTGCTGAGTTTTTCCAGGTAATTCTGTTTTTGTTTTGGATTTCCAGCATCCGCAGTTTTTTTGTTTTTATCACCCAAATCCCTCTGTATCTCAGAGTACTGCAATCTCTCTCACTTTAAAAAATAAATTGCTTTTCCATTCTTCCTGCCAAAGTGAACAAGTTCACATTTTCCTAATTATACTCCATCTGCCAAATTTTTGCCCACTCCCTGAAAATGTTGACTCTGTTTCTCTCTCCGTAGTTGCTACCAGGCCTCTGATGAAAGGTCATTGGGCCTGAAACAAATGTACGAACATACATGATGAGTGTATATTTCTATCATTTTATTTAGTTTTTATTTACAATTTCCAGCATTTTGTTTTTGAGTTCTTTGAAGCACGTTTGCTGCCTTCCTTAACTTCACAGGCTGCCTGACTTTGGTGTCATCTGTCAATTTAATGATTTTGCGCTGAGCCTAGATCATTAATCCCAGGGATAGGGAGGGAGTCCCATCACAGACCCTACTCATGTCTGTTTTCACGGCACCGTAGCTCTTTATTTTTAGTTTGTTGATTCGTAGGGTGTGAGAGTTGCTGGCAAAGCCAGCCTTTATTGTGCGTCCCTAATTGCTCTTGAGAAGATCGGGGTACAACTGAGTGGCTTGCTGGGCCATTTCAGAGGGCAGTTAAGAGTCAAGCACATTGCTGTGAGCCCGGAGTCACATGTAGGTTATCCTAGGCGAGGTTCACAAGCTTCCTTCTCATAGGCGCGTTAGTGAACTAGAATGATAATCCAATAGTTTCATATTCATTACTACTGATATTATCTTTTTATTCCAAATTTATTTAATGAACTCAATTTAAATTTCCCCAGCTGCCTTGGTGGGATTTAACTCACCTTTACTGGATCATTAGTTCAGACTTTCAGGTTGTTAGTCAAGTAAAATAGCCATTAACCTGTAGACTGCCCTCTGGTTTTGCTTCCTTCCTTTAACTGCACCTCACGTTATACAAAGAGGCATTTTGTTCAGGAGAAGGCGATGGTACAATTAAGGATTTGCAGAAAACATACACCAGGTATTGGAAATTGTCACCTGATGAAAAGCCTGACATAAAACCCTTCCCTTCTGATCTGTTGAGTCGATGGGTCCAGGGTCATCATTTGCAATCAGGATAGCATGTTTGCAGTTGGCTACAGATCACCAGACAATGACAATGAACAAAGCGACAAAGGAGGAATGTAAAGTCAGTCAAGCAGCGAAAAGCTAGAATTCTGATTACCGTTCAAATTGGAAAATAGAATGTCCATAAAGTTGCCTCCCAAAGGAAATCTAAGACGGGCATCAACTTTAAACAATGTCTTAGAAACACTCAGGAGAGACACTGCGCTCATCAATGCATGAATCAGCTCACACTGTTTTAATGGAGAAACTGGTGTTTCCTACTGCTCAGCATGAGCACTAACCGAGGCCCCAGGGTATTGAGCTGAACCAGAGATTATTCATTTGACTGGTGTTAGCCCATAGCGCAGACACCAAAAGGGTGAATATAAAAGGATTGAACAGTGTAGATATAATGACAGGCATTCAAGTCCTTCCTAAAACAATAACTATATAAAAATGTACAGCAATGATTTCAATTTAAATGTAAGAGTTGGAGCAGGGTGGTGGGGTGGGGGATGAAAATTGCATAACTGCACATTTAATTCACTGTCTTCAGAAAGGCACCATCATAAACATAATGTTTAATTCAGTGCAATACAGAGGGGTAATACTGATTCAGTCCAAGATGTAGCTTTTGAGTGATTGGTTTTATTTTTTACAAGGCACTGAGAACCAGACTGTCTATTCACAAATTGCTGCTGCAGCAAGATACTTACTGTGGCTACATCATTATTCAAAGCCCCAGTGATCTCTGTACAGTCGCATGGCAGGAGGAGAGGAGACAGCAGCAGCAGCAGCATTCTAAGCAGCACTGGAAGTGTGCAAAGAGATGCTCCGTGTATAGCAGACTTTGACAATATCAGCACGCATCATTCCTTTTTTTAATTCACTCAGGGGATATGGGCATGGCTGTAAAAGTCAGCATTATTGCCTTAATTGCCTTTGAAAAGTTGGTGGCAAGCTACCTTCTTGACTGCAACTGGGTAGCGTGTGTGGTGATATGATGTGCATATACCTTTAAGGGAGCATACCTTACACACCTGCCAATCATTACTACCTCGACAGGATATAATGTATTAGTCTCATGACTTGTTAGACAGTCAGTGAGCAGCAAGGTAGAGATCAGGGCCGAGATTTTCTGACCCTGTCGTGAGTGGGACCCGCCGTGGGCGAGGTGGTGCCCCAGGCAGAAGTCCATTGACTTGCGGTGGGACCGGAAGATCCCAGCAGCGGGCAGGTGCAGAAAATCCCATCCTAGATGTACTGTGTTCAGCCTCCTATTAAATCTTTGTATATAGTCGTATCTTTAAATAAGGAACCCTCATCATTACTTTATCAACCCGTGACCTATGACTTGCATGTTTGCATTAATGAGAAGAGGAATGTAATAGCGTGCTAGACTGTTTCTGGATGGCAGTCAGGGGTGAAGCACATTTCTGTGGGTCTGGAATCACACGCAGGTCCAGCAACCTATAAGTGGGGGATGGTAGCACAGTGGCAATCTTACTGGAGTCCTAATCTAGAGGCCCAGACTAATGTTCTAGAGATATGAGCTTAAATCCCACCCTGACAGTGGGAGTAATTTAAACTAAATTGGTAAACCTGGATTAAAATGCTAGTCTCAATAATAATGATAGTTACTGGATTGTCATGTTCTTCAGGGAAGGAAGTCTGCCATCCTTACCTGGTCTGGCCCATAGCAATGTGGTTGACACTTAAATGCCCTCTGCAACAGCCTAGCAGGCTCACCACCACCTGCTCCGGGGCTAATGGGGATAGGCAAAAAATTGCTGGCCTTGCCAACAACATTCCCATTCCAAAAACAAATTGTAAAAAAGACACGATGAGGACGGCAAATTTCATTCCCTGCAGAACATCAATGAACCTGATAAGTTTTTGCCACAATCCAGTAGTATCATGGTCACCATTACTGATAATAGTTTTTTTTTAAATTCCAGATTTATTTCTTTAATTGAATTTAAATTCCCTAATTGTCACGGTAGGATGAGATGGTATGATCCCAGATTATTCGTCCAGGCCCCTGGATTACTATCCATCAATATAACCACTGTGCTAATATACCAATGGAGTGTAAGGTAAAATAAGTGGGAATTAGGTTTTAATGTAAACTAAGAAATAGATTGCTAACAACTGGCACTGCAATCTCTCAGACTATTTGAATCATATATTGAAATGCAACATGGAAACAGGCTAGCAGCCAAATCGGTCTGTGTCAGTGTTACGGCTCCACCTCAACAAATAATTTAATCGCTTTCACTCGATCTTTGTCTGTGTTCCTTCAAATCTATTTTTTTTTAACTCTCATCCACTGAGGAATGAGTGGCTTCAGCTCTGTGTAGAGACTATTGAAAGAGCGAAGAGAGCACAGAAAGGTTAACATTTCAGAATCTAGTCGAAGTTGCTTCCTCAGCTGTGATTCAGTGGATAATACTTTCACCACTCCGTTGTAAAGGCTGTGGATTCTAATCCTACGACAAGGGCTTGAGCACAAAACTCCAGGCTGATGCTCCAGTGCTGTTCTGAGGGAATGCTGCATTGTCAGATGAAACGTTCAGCCAAGGCTTCCTCTGAACCCTCAGGTGAAAGTAAAATAGCATTTTGAAGAAGAGCAGGAAATTGCACCCCCCCCCCACCCCCCCCCCAATCCTTGGCCAATATTTATCCCTCAGTCAACATTACCAAAACAGATAATTTAGTCGTTGGCACATTGCTGTTTGTCAGAGCTGCTACATGCAAATTACTCTTGTGATTCCTATATTACAACAGCAACCCTCACCCACCACCCCCCAACACCCCCATTTAAAAGGTTAGATTTGGCTGTAAAGTGTTTGGAATGCCCTGAGATTGCGAAATACACTGTGTAAATTCAAATATTTATTTTCCTTTTGTGCTCTTCATTCCATCACCAAAGACCTGGATGCACACTGGAGGTGATAACTTGCCCTCAGGCCTTTGCCTAATTTGGGACATAGGCTGAGATCCCTGTAGCTTTCATTCATTCCAGGCTACTCTGCTTTGCTGAAAAGGCAGGCAGTAGCACAGTGCTTTGGTCACTGGATTGGTATTCTCGTGACCCAGGGTAATGCTCTGGGGACCAGGGTTAAAATCCCACCACGGCAGATGGCAAAATTTGAATTTGATAAAACATCTGGATGATGACCATGAAATGATTGTCATAAAACCCCAACTGGTCCATTCATATCCTTGAGGGAGGGATATCTGCCGTCCTTACCTGGTCTGGCCTGCATGTGACTCCATACCCACAGCAATGTGGTTGACTTTAAAACACCCTCTGAATAAGGGTAATTAGGGGTGAGAAATAAATGCTGGCCTAGCCAGTAACACCCACATCCCATGAATGAATATGAAAAACAAGTCTTCACTGATGTCACAGAGAAGGATATTATATTCTCCCGCCTGTCAACTATGGCATATTTTTGCCAAGGCTTCGCAGGATCCTCACGTGAGTTTGCTGGCACCATTCTTTCATGAAAGCCATTAGAATTGTTTGCTAGAGTGGAGCCATAACACTAACACTGATTGGGCCTCGGAGATTGTCATCTAAATGATTTTTCAGCCAAGGTCAGCATTTCCTCAAACTCAGTTCTAGAACAAAATTCTCCACTTTCCCTTCCTCTGACTTCTTTGTGTGTTGCACAACACACATTCTTCACTAGTGCTACCTCTATGCTCCCAAGTGACTATCTGGGCTAGTGGATGTGAGTAAGAAGGTGAATATTATTGGTAGGTGAATTGCTACCAATGTGCTATTGAAGATACTGTCCAGATTCTTACCTCATATCAGGTGAACTGCTTGCCCAGGCCTGACAGCTCTTTTCAAGTATTGAGATGAAACACTTAGACCAATTTTGATTGATGATTGATTCTGCACTGATGCGCCAAGGGAGAGAGTATTAACTCGCAACATCATTTCCTGGGATTGTATATGGTGTAAAACAAATCCTACATCATAAATTAGACTTTTCTTCTTCAAAGCGAAATGTTACGTAACAATATATTGATACATTAATTGTAAAAGTTCCTTTATACTCTTCTCGGTCATTGCACCAGTGGTGGTAAAGCTGGTATGAGGTGTGGAGAAGCAATTGCCAGTGATTGGTAGATTTTTGTTAGGTAAGGATATCAAAGGATATGGAGCAAAGATGTGTAAGTGCACTTGATGCACAAATCAGACATAAATAAAAGCTGAATGCCACTCTCCTGTTCCTAAGAAAACCATGCAACATGGAATGATAAAGTTCTTATCCTTGTTCCCCAATCCCTCCATGTCCTTGGCTGTCCCTATCTCTGTAATCGCCTCCAGCCCCACAACCCTCCGAGATATCTGTGCTCCTCTAATTCTGGCCTCTTGTGCATCCCTGATTTTAGCTGTTTCAACACTGGAGGCTCTTCATTCAGTTGCCTGGGCCCTAAGCTCTGGAATTCGATCCCTAAAGCTCTGTGCCTCTCTACCTCACTTTCCTCCTCAAAGACACTCCTCAAAATCTGTCCCTTGGAAGCAGCTTTTGGTCACCCATCCGAATATCTCCTTATGAGGCTTGGTGTCAAATTTTATCTGATCATGCTCTTGCATTATTAAATCAAATCTTATCAAATCTTCCTACGTTAAGCTGCTATGTAATTAGAATTTGTTGTTGTAATTTTACTTTACTAGAAAACTTGAACAGATTATAAGAACATAAGAAATAAGAGCAGGAGTAGACCATTCAGCCCCTTGAGCCTGCTCCACCATTCAATAAGCTCATGGGTGTTGTTCTTGTGTTTCGATTTCCACATTCCCATCTAACCCCAATAACCTTTGATAAAAGATCACCTAATCATAGAATGATACAACACAAGAGATCGTTTGACCGCTTGTGCCAACTCTTTGCAAAAGCAACCTATTTTGTCCAGGCTCTGCCCCTTATAGCTCCACTTTTCAAACATATATCCTGTTCCCTTTTGAAAAGTGCTATTGAATCCAATCCTCCCAACCTTCCAGATAGCGCATTCCAGATCAGCACATCAACAGATATCATTTCTTTCGCTAACTATCACATCCTGACTGTCCGACTGTCTAAAATTGTCCGCTGTGGCTCAATATGTCGCACTCTTATCTCTGAGTCAGACGTTGGGTTCAAGTCCCACTGAACAGACTTAAGTACAAAAATTGAAGATGGTGTTCCAGTGTCATAGGACCATAGAAAAGTTGCAGAAAGAGGCCATTCAGTCCATTCTGCCTGTGCTAGCCAAAAAAAACTAACTGCTCATTTTAATCCCACTTTCCAGTACCTGGTCCGTAGCCTTGCAGGTTACAGCACCTCAAATGCAGATCAGAATCACAGAATCACAGAATCACACAGTGCAGAAGAGGCCCTTCAGCCCATTGGGTCTGCACCAACACATGAGAAACATCTGACCTACTTACCTAATCCCATTTACCAGCACTTGGCCCATAGCCTTGAATGTTATGACGTGCCAAGTGCTCGTCCAGGTACTTTTTAAAGGGTATGAGGCAACCCACCTCCACCACCCTCCCAGGCAGCGCATTCCAGACCATCACCACCCTCTGGGTAAAAAGGTTTCTCCTCACATCCTCCATAAACCTCCAGCCCCTCACCTTGAACTTATGTCCCCTCGTGATTGACCCTTCAACCAAGGGGAACAGCTGCTCCCTATCCACCCTGTCCATGCCCCTCATAATCTTGTATACCTCGATCAGATCATCCCTCAATCTTCTCTGCTCCAAAGAAAACAACCCAAGTCTATCCAACCTCTCTTCATAACTTAAATGTTTCATCCCAGGCAACATCCTGGTGAATCTCCTCTGCACCCCCTCCAGTGCAATCATATCCTTCCTATAATGTGGCAACCAGAACTGCACACACTACTCCAGCTGTGGTCTCACCAAGGTTCTATACAGCTCCAACATGACCTCCCTACTTTTGTAATCTATGCCTCGGTTGATAAAGGCAAGTGTCCCATATGCCTTTTTCACCATCCCACTAACATGCCCCTCTGCCTTAAGAGATCTATGGGCACACATGCCAAGGTCCCTTTGTTACCCAGAACTTCCTAGTGTCATGCCATTCATTGAATACTTCCTTGTCAAATTACTCTTTCCAAAGTGTATCACCTCACAATTTTCAGGGTTAAATTCCATCTGCCACTTATCTGCCCATTTGACCATCCCGTCTATATCTTCCTGTAGCCGAAGACACTCAACCTCACTGTTAACCACCTGGCCAATCTTTGTGTCATCCGCAAACTTACTAATCCTACCCCCACAAAGTCATCTATGTCGTGTATATAAACGACAAATAATAGGGGACCCAGCACAGATCCCTGTGGTATGCCTTCCAGTCACTAAAGCATCCTTCTGTCGTCACTCTTTGTCTCCTACAACTAAGCAAATTTTGAATCCACCTTATCAAATTACCCTGTGTCCCATGTGCATTTGCCTTCTTTATAAGTCTCCCATGTGGGACCTTGTCAAAGGCTTTGCTGAAATCCATATAAACTACATCAACTGCACTACCCTCATCTACACACCTGGTCACCTCCTCAAAAAATTCAATCAAATTTGTTAGGCATGACCTCCCTCTGACAAAGCCATGATGACTATTCCTGATCAAACCTTGCCTCTCCAAGTGGAGATAGATTCTCTCCTTCAGAATTTTCTCCAATAGTTTCCCTACCACTGACGTGAGACTCACTGGCCTGTAGTTCCCTGGCTTATCTCTACAAACCTTCTTAAATAGCGGAACCACATTAGCTTTTCTCCAGTCCTCTGGCACCTCCCCCGTGGCCAGAGAGGAATTAAAAATTTGGATCAGAGCCATTGAGATCTCCTCCCTTGCCTCCCTCAGCAGTCTGGGACACAAATCATCCAGACCTGGAGATTTGTCCAATTTTAAGCCTGCCAACACCTCCAAAACCTTGTCACTCCCTATGTCAATTTGCTTAAGAACCTCGCAGTCTCTCTCCCTGAGTTCGATACCTTCGTCTTCACTCTCTTGGGTGAAGATGGATGTGAAGTATTTATTTAACATGCTAGCGATGTCCTCTGGCTCCACCAATAGATTGCCCCCTTGTTCCCTTATATGCCCTATTCTTTCCCTGGTTATCCTCTTCCCATTGATATACTTTGTCCATAACAAACTTAAACTGTACCATTAGTGGTCGCTATCGCTAAAATGCCCCCCCACCACCACCTCAGCCACCTGTCCAGCTTCATTCCCCAGAATTAGGTCCAGCACTGTGTCGTCCCTTATTGGACCCTCTACATGTTAACCTAAAAGGTTCTCCTATGCACATTTCAAGAGATCCACTCCATCCTAGCTCTTAACATTATGTCTATCCCATTTAATGTTGGGAAAGTTGAAATCACCTAATATAATTACCCTATTGTTATTGTTTTTACACGCCTCCGCAAATTGTGCACATATTTGCTCTTCAATTTCATGCTGACTATCTGGGGGTCTATAATAAACACCTAACAATGTGGCTGCCCCTTTTTCATTCCTAAACTCTATCCACAAAGCTTCATTCGATGCCCCCTGCAAGATATCATCTCTCCTTACTGCAGTGACTGACACCTTAACTAATAATGCAATGCCTCTACCTCTTTTACCCCCTTCCCTGTCTCGCTTGAAGATTCTATATCCCAGAATGTTGAGCTGCCAATCCTGGCCCTCCCTCAACCACATCTCAGTGATGGCTACTATATCACAATTCCACGTGTCAATGCTCACCCTTAACTCAGCCATTTTACCTGTAATACTCCTGGCATTAAAGTAGAGGCCATCCAGCCTTGCCTTACTCCCTTGAAACTTAATGTAGCTGTACTGACTTGATCGTTTTACTGTATTATGATGTGTCTTTTTTCTGCTCACATTCTGTGTCCTCTCCCCATGCTGAATTAATTTAAACTCCTCCCAACAGCACTAGCAAATCCACCTGCAAGGATGTTAGTCCTGCTCTGGTTTAGATGTAGACTGTCCCGCTTGTACAGGTCCCACCTTCACAAGAAATGGTCCCAGTGATCCAGGAATCTAAAACCCTCCCTCCTGCACCAGCTCTTAAGCCATGTATTCATCTGCGCTATTCTCCTATTTCTGAGCTCGCTAGCACTGGGAGTATTCCAGAGATTACAACCTGAAAGGTCTTGCTTTTTAGTCTACTGCCTAACTCCCTGAATTCTTGATGCAAGACCTCATCCCTCCTTCTTCCTATGTCATTGGTACCAACATGTTCCATGACCTCTGCCTTATCACCCTCCCCCTTCAGGATGCCCTGCAGCCGTTCAGTGACATCCCGGACCCTGGCACCAGGGAGGCAACATACCATCCTGGAGTCACATTGACGGCCACAGTAATGCCGATCTGTTCCCCTGAGTATAGAATCCCCTATTACTATTACTCTTCCTCTCTTCCTCCCCTCCTGTACAGACAGGCTGCTTGTGGTGCCAGAGGCTTGGCTTTGTCTGCACTCCCTGGAGGAACTAATGCTCTCATCAGCAACCAAAATGAAATACCGATTTATGAGCGGGACCCCAGGGGACTCCTGAATTACCTGCCTGTTTCTCTTGGACTGCCTGGTGGTCACCCATTCCCTTTCTTCCTCAAGTCCCTTCAGCTGTGATGTGACCAGCCCTCGAAATGTGCAATCCAAGATGCTCTCAGACTCACAGATGCTCCACAGTGTCCCCAGCTGTCGTTCCAGCTCTGAAACCTGAGCTTCCAGGAGCTGCAGCTGGACACACTTCCTGCACACATGCTGGTCCTGGCCACTGGAAGTATCCCCTGCTTCCCACATGGAGCACAAGGAGCACACCATGGCTTTGCGCTCTCCTGCCATGACTTATCCATTTAAATTACACCTTTTAAATCAATTACTCTAGGACCATTCTTCCCTGATCCTCGTTAGTATAGAATATACAAACTATAAACCACAAAAAGACCTAAAATTATAAGCGATTAAAGTAGTAAATACTTACCCGACCTAACCCACTACCTACCAGTTATTCCTTTCCCTTGTAGCCTCTACTGCTGCAACAGGGCAAGACCGCTCTCTGAAGATTTAAGAAGTTGGATATCCAAGAAAAAATGCAAAGAGCACCTCTTTCCCTCTGCATCGAATTCCTGCTGTGCACCAAATTGCCAATACCCACACTCACTCTGGCTGTGTCTCACTCACGATGAGCTCTTTCCCCTGTTTGTGTGGTACCTTTTAAATGAGTTGAACATTTCAGCCTCAATCACCAACTTCGGCAGTGAATTTCAGATGCCCATCACCCCCTGGGTGAAAAAGTTTTTCCTCATGTCTCCTCTAATCTCTCTACCAATCACCTTAATTCTGTGCCCCCTGGTAATTGACCCCTCAGCTAAGGCAAACAAGTCTTCCCTGCCTACCCTACCTACACCCATCGTAATTCTGTACGCCTCAATTAGGCCACCCCTTAGCCTCCAACCATCGAAGGAAAACACCCCTAACCTATCCAATCTCTCCTCATTGCTGCAATTTTCAAGCCCTGGCAACATTCTTGTAAATGCCCTCTGCACTCTCTCCAGAGCAATTATGTCCTTCCTGGAATGTGGTGAGCAGAACTGTGCAGAAAATTACAGTTGTTGCCTAACCAACATTTTATACAGTTTCATCATTACATCCCTGATTTTGTATTAAATATGTCACCCAATAAAGGAAAGCATTCCATATGCTTTCTTGACCATCTTCTTCGCTTGTCTTGCCACATTCAAGGACCTGTGGACATGCACTCCAAGATCTCTCACTTCCTCAAACTATCTCAATAACTTCCCAATTATTGTGTATTCCCTTTCTTTGGTTGCCCTCCCCCCATATTTAAGGGAGTGCTGTGCTTTTGGAGGTATTCCCCTTCAGCTGAGTTGTTAGACCCAAGCCCCCTCATGTGGATGTGAAACCTGGGTGGTGCTATTCTGAAGGAGGGTGTGGTAATCTGATGTGTAATATATCTTTAAGTAGAATGTTATAATGGAAGATCACATGAATCTTAGTATCCAATAGCAGAGTAGTACGTGCTAGATCAGTGGTCAGTAGTGAGTAGTCTAGAGTTAGAGTCTGTAATGTAGAGACAGGGTTTGAGTTGTAAGCACACAAGCATAGCTGCTGAGTTCCTTTGTAAATAAATAGAATGTGTTCTACATAAGAATTGTCTGCTGCTCTACTGTCTATTGTACCAACTCGGCCATCCTGAAGCAAGCGTGCAACCCGGATCCATTAGTTTGACAAACCTAGTGACCAGGATCCAACAGAGGGATAGGGTGTCCTAGCTAATATTAATCCCTCAATCAACATCATTAAAATATCTAGCCATTGTCACAGCTCTGTTTGTGCAAATTCCTTGCCATGTATGAAATGCCTTTCCTATGTTAAGACAGTGACTTCAAAAAGTACTTCACCGGCTGTAGAATTGTTTGAGATGTCACAAAAGATGAAAGTCTTTACTTTTTTTAAAAATGCAAGCATTTATTCTCTTCTCAACGATGATGGAACCTTATTGAGCAACTGATGCCTTTCTATGGGCTTTTACTGTTGCATTATGCAGGTGATGAATGAAAGAGCGTAGAACTTTTTATCTATGTTAATGAACTCGTTGAATTTGTAGCTGGGTCAATTTATGCTTTCATAGAATTCTATGTATAATTGGCTGTTTTCAATTCCAGTTGTACAAGCTATGTCATGAGCATTTCTGCCACAGAGTTCGCAGCCTAAGCAGTTGGCTTCGCAAAACAACCTTGCCATTATTATTGCTCTTCCCCAAGCGAAACTCTATTATTTCAATGAGACTGCTCAAATCAAACCTGAAGCCTCTTGTGTTAGTGAAACTGCTCTTTCTTCCCTTTCTAATTAGTCCCATTATGGCGGTTCACGCATCAACGATCGATAACATCCTGAATAGAACAGGCTCAAAGTATGAAACAGCTTGCATGATCAATAATGCACAGCCTGTAAAGCACAAGGTACAGAATGAGAATTCAGGAGGAAGTCAGCACAGGGCAGTCTGGTAAATGAAGACTGCTTGCTCGCTGCAATTATGTTTCCAAGAAGTCAGATAATTTTAATAATTTGGTAGAGAAAGGTGGTTGTGCCTGAAAATTGGTGGATAACTAACATTATTCCAATATTTAAGAAGGGAGCCAGAATAGATCCAGGGAACGATAGGCCAGTTAGATTAGCAGTGGTGGGAAAAAATAATGGAATCCCTATTAAAGGAACGAATAGACAAACACCTGGAAACCAAAAAATACAATAATGAAGAGTCAGCATGGACTTCAAAAGGAAAAAACTTGCTCGACCAACCAACTTTTGAAAAGGAGAGTAGACAATGATAATGCAGTAGATATGATTGATCCAGATTTTTAAAAGGCTTTTGCTAAGATACCACATGACAGACAAACGAATAAGATCAGAGAATGTGGAGCCGGGGACAAGTGTCGGAACGGATTGCTAGTCGCTTCAAGATAGAAAGCAGAGAGCGGGAATGAAGGGCATTTACTCAAGATTGGTAGAAGCAGTATTCCACTAGGATCAGCACTGGGATCATTGCTGTTCAAAACTTACATCAACAATTGGACTTTGGAATCAAAAACACAATATCTAAATTTGCAGATGATGCCAAATTGGTCGGGGGGGGAGGATGGCGGAGGGGAAGGGTTGAGGGTGCAGGGGATAGGCAATGCTGAGAACTGCAGCAACAAATTAAAAGAAGATGGGTGGAATTTTCCATGCCCGCTGTTGTCGGGCGTGCTCTGTGGCGTGAGCGGACAATATGGCAAGAAAGCCAAAAATCAGCTTCACGACATCATGAAATCAGATTGCGATCATCCGCTCAGCCAATCAAAGATGGGACATGTTCCCCGTGACATTGGGAAACTCATTGTAATGCATCGGATATCATTATGAGGCCAGCCCGCCGGAATCACCCCACACCCCGCGCCACCCACCCCCCAACACCCGCTGGATCGTCCGCCCACGTTGGTGTGTTCGCACACCAGTGTAGAACAATGTCTTGACAAGAGTGATGGGCAGAAGTCGGGACTTACTACAAGGGCCTTGCTTATATTGCAAACATCCGAGGAGCAGGAGATGCTGGAGCCCAACAGCAACAACACACTGGAAGAACGTCCATGGCACGCTGGGTGGATTCTCATGAACATGGCTCTGTTGCGAAGCAGCCCATGGAGAGTCTGCTCCGAATGGATGATGGCCAAGCAGGTGGAGAGGAAGGTCCAGCTGTGTTGGGGAGAGGAAGATATGCCGGGGGCTGGGAGAAGAAGGTCTAGGGAGAGGAAGACGTGCCAGGACGGGGTGAGGTTGGGAGGGGGCAATGTAGGTGTCGGGGGGAGGGAGTATGGGGGAAGAGGGGCTAACAGGGGAGAAGACAGCAACTGGTGGGGTAGGTATAAGGCGGGTACAAGGTATAAGGGAAGGAGTTCAGATGAGGGAAAGAGTGTGAAGAGGGGAGAGAGTCTGGGGGAGGAAGGAGTGTGGAGGGGGAGGGAGTAAGGCTGGTGGAAGAAGTAAGGGTGGAGGAAAGAGCCGGGAAGAGGGAAGGACTAATGGTGGAGGAAGAAGTAAGAATGCCAAAAGGACTCAGGGAGGGGGGAGGAGTAAGGCTGGAGGAACGAGTCAGGCGGGAGGAGGACTAAGGGTGGCCAAAAAAGTAAGGGCGCTTGAAGCGGGTGTGGGGACCGGTGGGGGGAGGACCAAGCAGGGGTGAGTCCGGGGGGGGGCAAGGGATTCCAAGGAAGGGGTTCCAAGGGGGGAAGGGGCCTGGTGGGGGGAGAAATATCCAGATGAATGTGCAAGGGAGGGCCCTGATGAGTCCTTGACTGCCCCCTGAGGGTGGGCGTGGAACGAGCGAATGGTGAGTATGACCAAGGGCAGAGTGAGGCAGTAGGGTGGGAGGGTGAGGGTCCCACAGTAACGGTAGAAGGGACGGCGAGGGTGGTTGCTGAGGACTCGGAAGCAGACACGGACCACGGGGGTGGGAAGGGGGGAGGTCAGGGAGGTGGGTGTGGAGGGAGTTGGGATTTTCAGGAAGGAAGGGAACGTACATGTTCACCTGGATATCCCCAAAGGAAAAGGGCTGCGGCTGGTCGGTCTTGGTGGGGAGGTGGAAGATGATGCCAGAGGAGTCAACAGTGATGGGGGAAAGGAAATGGGTAACTGGGGGACAGGAAAAGATGGAGGAGCTGACGATAAAGTGAATCAAGACCGTAGTGTCTAAATCGAAAGTGAAACAATAGCCCGGGTGGGTGAGATCAGGTGCTGCATGGGAGTGCGATCAGTGGGTGGGCAGAGATGCAGGTCAGCTCAGATGGACAACTGAAAGCGAACCCCAGCAGGCAGCATTGAAAATGCTCAGGACAGTGAGATTAGTGTAATATGTGAAGGATCCGCACGCGTGGGAGAGATGAGGCTGAGGGGCTCGCAGGCAAAGGAGACTCAGAGAGAGAGGACACCCTCTGAGATTCCTGAGTGGGTGACCCAGGGGTGTCCAGCTGCTGCCCCTCCTCTCATCGGCTGCCCGAGGGCCCCAACTTGACTCCTTGATGGGAAGGAGCACCTGGAGGGACATTGAGGTGCCCCGCTTCCTTCTCGCATTGCCACTGCAGGAACTCACCCACAGCTCCCTCGATAGAGTGCAGGTCTGCACACATCTCCACGTTCTGCTGGACCAGGGGCCCCATGGCATCTGCCATCCTCCCCAGGTGGCTCTCCAAACGTGCAAATGGGGGCACCACTTCATCAGGGAGCAGGCGGACACACTCCTCTTACTCAAGCGCCACTCTGTTGGGGGCTTCCTACAGCTCTGCATGACGTTCCCACACCTTCTGGTGACTCTCCAGGATGAGTTGGAAGGCTGAATCCAGAGGCTCATCATCTGACTAAAACCTCACAGATGTCTCTTTCCCAGCAGCCCTCCGAGTGTTGGGGAGCTCGACTGAACCTGCCTCCTCCTGCTGCAGACATGTGACCATCAGGGTTGTGAACCCGAGCCTGATGTAGATCTAGGTCCCCCACAGATGTGTATCTCTGTGCTGGTGCAGGGTGTGGGTAAGCGCTGTGACGGGTCTTCCTTTTCTTCAATGGAGGAGGTGTCCTCTTGGTTGGAGCTGAGGGACTGGCTAGCTCAGGGTGTCAGTCCCTTGGCAGAGCTCCCTGTGAATCAAAGTAGAGATATTTAGTGCATGGCAGCAGAGTCAAAAGCAGGAGAGAGAGAACTCACATGTGAGTTGAGAGAGGGAAGATGTGGCGCAGGATACTCACGTGGGTGTTTGCCACCGACCTCATCGTCACCGCAGGCACCGTCCATGTCCTGACCAGTCAGTGTGAGGCACGCTCCTCATAGTGAGTAAGGGGCCTAATGTGGGCCACTCCACCCCCGGCCTGGGACCTCTCCCTGCTGATGTGAGCCAGCTTCTCCTGCATGAAAACGGACGGAGAGAGTGTGTGCAGGGCACATGGCACTGTGTGGAATGTTAGTGTGGTGAGCGGAGCCATGGACAGGATGAGGATGTGAGCTCCAGAGGATATGAGCCTGATGGAGATGTGAGGGTGTGTGTGAGAGTTAGTGGTGACGTCCCTTGAGATGTGAGATCTCTGTGGATGTGTGATGGGTTTGTGAGTGTGTGAGTTGAGAGCGATGAGAAGAGTGAGTGACCCTGGCAGAACAGATGAGACCATTCACCCTGTAGTGGCACTGGGCGGATGTCCTCTTTTGCAGGGCATTGGCGCTGACCACGGCTGCCAACGCCTCCCATGCTGGATTGGTGATGCAGCTGCCTATCCTGTGGTCAGAGCGGGGGGTAGAGCACACCGTGGCGGGGCCTCCACAGTGTTCAAAGGCGCTCAAGGGATGCATTTCCGAAGCGGGGGGGGGCTGCAGTCTTTTTACCTTCCCGGGCTGTCCTGACTTCTGCGCAACAGTTCTGGGCTGGAAACACCACGTGGTGTGCGCGCGGCTTCACTTTAAACATGGCGTCCGGCGTGATGAAGCGGCGCGGTGGCGGCGTGATCGGTGAATGAAAGCCCGTCTGCCATGGAAACGGCGCGTTTCCCGGAAATGTACAATTAATGCGGCGGGTTTGGGACGATATGGCGTGAGAAGCCGCCATTGCGGCCCACGGGTAAAGTGTCGTTTTCCGAGCCGCTACCGCGCTTAGTGCAAATCTGGGATGATTTTGCCCATAAACAAACATGCAGAACGGGCGGATAATTGACAAATCATTCCAGCATAGATAAATGTGAGGTATTACACATTGCTAAGAAGAATAAGGAAGTTGAATATCATTTAGAAAATAAGTATCTAAATGGGGGGGTGGGTGGGGGAGCGGTGAAATGGACTTTGGGAGCCCAAACACACAAGTCGCTAAACCTAGTGACACAGGTTGACAAGGCCATTTAAAAAACACGAACGAAGCTCTAGAGTATATTTCTATCATTTTTTTTTCAAAGATACAGGGCGGAACTTTACGACAGCGAGATATTACAGTTCTACTGAAGTCAATGGAGTTCAGAATGCTCACCGCATTTTACTGCCCTGTCCCCACCACAATGGGGCTGTAAAACTTTGGCCATAGAGATGGAACAAAGAAAAGATTTACAAGGATAACACCTGAACCAAGAAACAGGAAGTGCTGCAAAGCCTCAGCAGGTCTCACAGGACCTGTGGACAGAGAGACAGAGTTAACGTTTCAAGTCCAGTATGGCTCTTCCTCAGGATCAAAGGTGCTTTTCTTGGTCCGAAGAAGAGTCGCATTGGACTCAAAATGTTTAATCTGTTTCTCCCTCCGCACCTGCTGAGTTTTTCTAGCACTTTCTGTTTTTATTTCAGATCTCCAGCATCTGCAGCATTTTGCTTTCACAATTCCAGAAGTGTTGGGATAACCTATCAGAGGAGGATGAACAGGCTGGGGCTCTTTTCTCTTGAGGGTTGAGCTAATGGACATCTTTAAAATTATAAAAGGTTTCCATACAGTGTACACAGAGGATGGGCTGACTTTTTACTGAACAAAACAGGCAGGTTGCGTCGGGTTGCGAGAGTATTAAAGTATCAGAAATCTGATTCCCAAACCAAAACCCACTTCCAACCCATCCATTTTCAGCTTTAACTGAAGCCAGACATTGTGGGGGGGGCAACCAGCCTGACTCAGAGAGGTGGACTGGGACTTTAAATACGATAATGAGTCTGTGAGCCTCACTGACACACACCTTTTCAATATGAACTCAAGCCAAGCATGTGTCTCGAGTGGGGAATCCAGCAGCTTCCCTAGGCCGAGGGCTTGGTGGATCCAAGAGGTCAGGCCTTTCTCAACCACTCTGGTCAGCCCTTGTTCCCGGCACAGGCTTACCTCCCGCTCTGGCCATCAGGTCCCCCACCTGACTGGAGGCTCCAGGTGTCAATCAAGTTGGGCCACTGGGTGAGGAACTGATTTGTGATGTGACACCGTCAGGTCAATGAAAATTCTATTCCATGTCTCCCCGTGTCGGGGAGAGTGAAACCAGAGGCCAGCAATATAAGATAGTCACCGAGTAATCAAACAGGGAATTCAGAAGAAACTTCTTCAGCCGATGAGTGGTAGACCTTGCCACCACAGGCGATGGCTGAAAGGAACGGAATTTGAGGGTAGGCTGGAAAAGCGTTTGAGGGAGAAGGGAACAGAAGGATATACTGATAGCTATAGAGGAGTAAAGATGGGAGGAAGCTGGAAAAGAATGCAAATGCCGGCATGGAGTGGTTGAGTCGATTGGCCTGTTTCTGTTTTGACTATTCGATGTGGATTCAGGAGGATCCAAGATGCTGATGCTACATAATAGTCAACATCTTGTCTACCGTACACAATGTGGGTATAAATGTGAGTATAATCTGTACATATAAATCTGTACATACATCGCTCAAAATTTCTCAGTCACATAAATATATATTGCTGAAAAAAGAACAACAGCTACTATGCAGCGGCTATGCTAATGTTACTTTACACCAATCAGGATTCTACCGTAGTCCAAAAAAACATTCTGCCTACCACAAAACTTAACAATGTTGTGTATAAATTTCAATGGCAGTGCAATGCCAGCTATATAAGCCATACATCCCAGCGATTGGCTGATTGTATCAAACATCATTTTCCTTCAGTTTTTTGTAATATACAGATTACAGACTGTACTCAACCAGCCTGTGCCTGCAAAACCCAAAACAAAACATCTACTGTTAGATGTGATCCTGCGATTGGGCAACACTTGCTGAGCAATCCTGAGTGTGCTAATAGCTACACTAACAACAAATTTAAGATAATCAGTGCAGCTGATAGCTATGGCTCATTTACGCTTGTTAGAACTGATATACATTCATACTCAGGAAACCATTCTCTCTAAGCAAAAGGAATATGATCGAGCCTTGCATCTTTTTTGAATTACCTGGGATCTTGGGGATCCTATAGTTCTCTATTGCTTTCTCCATGGCAATGCCTCAGCCAATCAGAGTCAACTTGCCAACCAATTAGCACCCTTTCCTCTTGTAGTGTAAATTGTTGTGACCATTTGAAATTTGGCACTTTTGCATTTGTCCTGATAATTGCAAGATGAAAAGATTTAGGATCATTTCTCTCTTTTCAGCAAGACTCAAGTTCTATACTTAAATAGATATTAGAGAAAAAGTAACTAAAGCTTGATCGAAGACATAGGTTTTAAAGAGAATCTTGAGGAAGGAGACAAAGGGAGAGAGGCAGAGAGGTTTAAAGAGGGAGTTATAGAGCTTAGAGTCTAAGCAACTAAAAGTAAAGTTAGCAGTGGTGGGGTGATGCATAAGAAGTCAGAATTGAAGGTTCCCAGAGATCTTGGAGAGTTTTATCCATTCACGAGATGTGGGCATTGCTGGCTAGGCCAGCATTTATTGCCCATCTCTAATTTCCCTTGAAAAGGTGGTGGTGAGCTTCCTTCTTGGACCACTGCAGTCCATGTGGTGTAGGTTTTCATGACATTGAATCACAGCCCTGAATTATTTATGGACATATTGAACATTTTAAATAAGACTTTTTTTTAAAGGCATACAAGCAAAAACTGGCTGAGAATGTTAAGTAACCACTTGTTGGAAAATTCATATGTGGATTACACTTGATTGACTAGTCCATGAATGTTGCACCTAAAATGGTGTCAAGGCCTACTTCAGACAGAGACACTTGAAATACAAAAGACTGAACTTTAATCTCCCATGGTTGCGGAGACAATGAAAACTACCAAATCTCAGCAGAAACCATCTCTTGTTGAGTTACACCTCAGAATGAGGAAATGGCCCGAGTTGAGAGAAAGCAGATTCTAGGCAAAAATATGTTTGTTTTTCCCTTCCAGGAACACACAAGAAAAGGGGTTAAAAGCCAACCCAACTGCAAACCTGACGTATGAGTTCTAGTTCTTATGTGCTAGTGTGTGCTGTGATGGGTCACAGCAGAAGAACATCAACTAGACATCCCTGCAGTTTGCAGGTAAAAATCTCTATCTTTCTCCCTCTCTGGCTGGAGGCAATTCAACAAAGCCACAGTCAAAAAGGAAATGGAACAACTCTTTCAGCTAACCTGCAGAACTAGTTGTCTCTAAACCAAATACTCAAATGTCAAAGTCAGCTCTATCTGAATCACCCAAATTAACAGCCACAACGTTTTGCCATCTACTCCTCACAGACAAGCCAAAGACTGATTCGTATATATTTTTAACTTGTATTTTTGGGCTCAACTTCTCATTTCTGATCAGTGTGTATGTGTGTTGCATTTTTTTATTATTTTTCCTCAGGTTTATAGTAACTAATAAACTTACTCTTTCTTTGAGTCAAGAAAGCCTGGTTAAATTGGCTCCTTCGAAAACATAAATATTTTGGACTGGATAAAGGTATCCATGAAGGAAGGGGTCCCTTTTAAATTAACCCTGTTGCGACCAACTAAGGGGGATTGAACAAAGAAGGAGAGCCAGATCATTCCTCCTCACCCAGAAGATAAAAAATTGGGGTCCTGCTTGGGAAGTTAAAAATTTGGGGTATCTCGTCTGAGATCATAACAAATTGCGGGGATGGGGGTGCAGTAAGCAGGCTTGCTCAAAGACAGATCGAAACAAGGTATGCCCTCAGTGCTGCTCGAAAGAGAGTTCCAGGATTTTGACCCAGAGACAATGAAGGAATGGTTATATATTGCCAAGTCAGGATGGTGAGACACTTGGAGGGGGACTTCCAGGTGATGCTGTTCACATGTGTCTGCTGCCCTTGATTTCTAGATGGTAGCAATCATGACTTTGGAAGGTGCTGATTAAGGAGCCTTCTGGAGTTCCTGCAGTGCATCTTGTAGATGCTACACGCTACTGCCACTGTGTGTCGGTAGCGGAGGGAGTGAATGTTTATTGATGGAGTGCCAATCAACCAGGCTGCTTCGCATCAAGCTTATTGAGTGTTGCTGGAGCTGCACTCATTCAGGCAAATGGAGAGTATTCCATCACACTCCTGACTTGTGCCTTGTAGATTGTGGACAGGCTTTGGGAAGCCAGGAGGTGAACAGAATTCCTAGCATCTGACCTGCTCTTGTAGTCACAATATTTATATGGCAAGTCCAGTTCAGTTTTTAGTCAGTAGTAAACCCCAGGATGTTTATAGTGGGGGATTCAGTGATGGTAATACCATTGAATGTCAAGGAGCAATGGTTAGATTCTCTCTTGTTGGAGAGGGTCATTGCCTGGCACTTGTGTGGTGTGAATGTTACTTGCCACTTGTCAGCCCAAGCCTGGATATTGTCCAGGTCTTGCTGCATTTGGACATGGACTGCTTCAGTAAATGAGGAGTCACGAATGGTACTGAATATTATGCATTCATCAGTGAGCATTCCAGTTCTGATCTTATGATGGAAGGAAGGTCATTGATGAAGCAGCCTAGGACACAAGAAAATTTTCTACACCAGTATGCGTCCAATACAACAAGAAAGGAGGCACTGTTGGACCTGGTTCTTGGAAATGAGGTGGGCCAGGTAGATCAAGTGTCAGGGGGGGGACACTTAGGAGCCGGTAGTCATTGTATTGTCTGTTTTAGGATGGTGATGGAAATCCAGAGCATGAATAATTAACTGGATGAGAGCCGACTTTGATGGGCAAAGAACAGAGCTGGGCCAGATAGACTGAAACTGAAAGATTGGTGGGAAAAACTGTAGATGAGCAACGGGCCATCTTCAAAAAAGACTTGGTTCTTGCACAGTCAAGGTATATTCCATCAAGAGGGAAAGGTAGGGCAAACAAATCTAGAGCTCCCTGGATGAGAAAGGAGATAGAAATTAAGATAAAGAAGAAAAAGTGTGCTTATGACAGGTGTCAGATAGAAAATATAATTGAGAATCAGGAGGAACACAGAAGGTTCAGAGAGTAGGTGATAAAGCATATTAGAGAAGTGAAGAGGAATTATGAGAAAAGACTGGCAGCCAACATAAAGGGGAATCCCAAAGGTTTCTATAGGCATATAAATAGTAAAAGAGTGGCAAAAGGAGGAGTAGAGCCAATTGGGGACATAAAAGGGAATTTACACATGGACAAAGGGGCAATGGCTGAGGTAATAAATGAATACTTTGTATCCGTCTTTACCAAGGAAGTAGATGCTACCCAGGCCATGGTGACAGATGAGGAAACTCTGTCACTAGAAGGGTTCAAAATTGATAAGGAGGAAGTGTTGACTAGACTGTCGGTACTTAAAGTCGACAAGGCACCGGGACTAGATGAGATGCATCCAAGGATATTGAAGGAAGTGAGAGTAGAAATTGAAGGGGCACTGGCCATAATTTTTCAGTCTTCCCTAGACTCAGTGGAGGCTCCAGAGGCCTGGAGAATTACAAACATTATGCCCTTGTTCAAAAAAAGGTGATAAGGATAAGCCCAGCAATTACAGACCAGTCAGTTTAACTTCGGTGGTGGGCAAGATTCTAGAAACAATAATTTGGATAGAATTAGTAGTGACATGGAAAAATATGGGTTGATAAGGAAGAACCAGCATGGATTTCCAAAGTGGAAATTGTGTTTAACTAACTTTTGGAAGTTTTTTTGAAGAGGTAACAGAAAAGGCCAATGAGGGTAATGCTGTTGATGTGGTGTACATGTACATGGACTTTCAAAAGGCATTTGATGCAATGCCACACAACAGACTTGTGAGAAAAGTTATTGCTCATGGAATAAAAGGGACAGTAGCAATATGGATACAAAATTGGTTGAAAAATAGGAAGCAGCGAGTAATGGTCAATGGATATTTTTCGGGCTGGAAGAAGGTTTGTAGTGGAGTTCCCCAGGGACACTTGCTTTACCTGATATATATTAATGATCTAGATCTTGGTGTGCAGGGGACAATTTCAAAGTTTGCTGATGATATGAAGCTTGGGAATGTTGTGAACTGCGAGGAGAATGGTGTAGGACTTCAAAAGGACATAGACAAGTTGGTGGAGTGGGCAGATAGGTGGCAGATGAAGTTCAACGTGGAGAAGTGTGAGGTGATACATTTTGTTTGGAAGAACATGGACAGACAATATAAAATAAGGGGTGGAATTTTCAAGCAGGTGCAGGAGCAGAAATACTTGGGCGTATGTGTGCATAGATCATTGAAGGTGGCAAGACAGGTGGAGAGAGCAGTTGATAAAGCATATAGTATCCTGGGCATTACTCATAGTAGCATAGAGTTAAAGAGCAGGGAGGTTATGCTGATTTTATATAAAAAAAAACTCTTCAGACCTCAGCTGGAGTATTGTATACAGTTCTGGGCACCACAATAAGGAAGGATGTGAACACACTGGAGAGGGTGCAGAAGAGGTTTACAAGAATGGTTCCAGGGCTGAGAAACTTCAGCTATGAGGATAGATTGGAGAAGCTGGGATTGTTCTCCTTGGAGAGCAGAAGGCTGAGAGAAGATTTGGGAGAAGTTTTCAAAATCATGAGGGGGCTGGACAGAGTAGATAGGGGGGAGCTGTTCCCACTTGTAAAAGGATCAAAAATGAGAGGGCACAGATTTAAAGTGATTTGCAAAAGAAGCAAATGTGACATGAGAAACAACTTTTCCACACAACGAGTGGTTCGGGCCTGGAAGTGTGGTGAAGGCAGGTTCAATCAAGGCATTCAAGAGGGCATCAGATAATTATTTGAATAGAAACAATGTGCAGGGGTAAGGGAAAAGGTAGGGCAATGGCACTAGGTCATAATGCTCATTTGGAGAGCCAGTGCAGACACAATGGGGTGAATGACCTCCTCCTGTGCTGTTAAAATCCCATGATTCTGTTGGGCTGTAGGAGGTTATAGAGATAGGGAAGGGGTGAGGCCATGGTGAATTTAAAAGTGGAAGTTATTTGAAAAGTAATTAATTGGTTGGAAGGTAGTTTCAGACATTCTAAAAGGCTGTATAAATACAAAGAGCTAACTTTGAATCTTCACCCCCAGGCAGAAAACAGGTTGACCCTCTGTCATGTCTTGTTGCTTCTAGAAGTTCAAAATAATACTTTTCAACTAAAAATGCTGGAGATTTATCAAATTTATTTCTTACCGTTCTCCATTTTAACCGTGGCGTGCCGTTCCCGACGGCGTAACAGGAGTTGTGTACCGCTTCCGCTTGTCCTTTCCTATTTCCCACTTGATTCTAAATAAACATCTAAACGCTGGTGGCGTGCACGGGAATCCCGGTGAATTCATAACAGGGGAAGCTTTACATTGGTACATTGAAACTTGCCATCACCGGCTAAGCTGTAATACCGTTGGGCTAGAAAGGAGCCTCCTGGAGAAACAGACTCTGCATCACGGCCACAACTTTGCTGCCAAATGCCATCTTCCATGAGGCCTTCCCTGGATGGCTGCACCTTGAACAGCACCTCCCCTCTGGTGCTGCTGGCTGCTGGTGTTGATGCTTCTGTTGCTAGTGTTAAGACGTGGTAGATGATGTGTGCCAGATGGACCAAATCCACAAGGGAAAGTTAGTCGTCCTATCACAACGATTTTGTAATTTGTACTTATTACGAGAAGGTGTGTGCACTGAATTCAGAAGTAATGGCCTGAATTTTACTCTTGGCGGGTGCATGCAATCGTTGGGCCTGGGAGTGGCCTGGAAACAGACTGCTGACTGTGATAGGCCCCAAACTATGATTTCATGCCTGCTGGCCAATTAATGGCCAGCCAGCATGAAATGTGTGCTGGAAAGGCATTAAGGGTCTTCATGGCAATGCCACTACCAATCAGAGTCCACTTGCCAACCAATCAACCCTCTCTTCTCAGGCAGTATAAATTGTTGTTCCCTTTACATTTGGTATTCTTGTAAATTGTCCTGATGAGTGCAAGATGAAATGCCTCTGAAGAGGATATTTCCTTCAATCCTGCAGCTACCACATAGGCCAGTTGAAGAGGAGAAACTACAATCCCCGATCACACAGTGACCACAGAGACTCAGGTTTCCTTCAACTGGTTTTATTCAAGCATATGCATGGGAACTGAGATCATTCCTAAGAATGAAAACTCAGCTCCCAGATTGATTACACTTCATTACTTTTGTACTTTTTCTTATCATAATATATTTGAGTACATTTGAATATATCCAATCGGTAACCGACACACAGATACCATGTTAAAACTATCCTATTGAGTACATAAGCATGTGATTCTGCCAACCAATTATTCTAAAGGGTGTATACATAATTATATTATCCAATCAAAATTAAAACACGTACACAAAGACCTTGATTCTCATAACTTAGAACTGTTTGTGTTTTATCAAAGCCCCCTCTTGTCTTTGTATGTCCTCCCATATCTAAGCTAAACCATCTGCCCAGTCCCTATCTGAGAGAGGAGTATACCTAATCAAACTTTATGTTATGTTTTATCTCCAGTCAGGCTCTCAAGGCATCATCACATTGTTGCACCACTTGAATGGTTCTTCTTGTGCCTGGACATTAGCTCATCTCTTGAAACGTTGTAAATGACACAAAACTCAAAGCTCCTTTGTGTGCAATGTCCATCTGCTTACCCTCAGCTGTCAATAGGTTTAGCATCCATGGCTGTTTGGAGATTTTAAGTGTTCTTCAGTAAATTCTTACAGTGTTCTCATTTAGCATTTTTAATTTTCCCCTAACAGACTCAATAATGTGGCTTTTCTCAGCAATACTCTTTACCAATAATATAACAATATAACATCCCCCTTCCCAGCGCAACACCGCCCACCACCGCCCCCCCCCCCCCCCCCCCCATTACAAACACTGTTATTCAGGTCAAAGAAAGGAATACTGTGCAGGAAGGAAACAAAGAATAACCGGTGATTGATTCCGACCAAAATCCCTCCGCCCATCCCACCATCACAGAAAACAGATTAATCTCTCTAATCCTTCATCTCGTTGTAGTTATTAGACATTGTATTGGACACATTGATCAATATACAGTGAGATATACCAAGAAACAGTGTGACCAGATGCTATGTGAATGCAAATTATTTCAAAAAGATATAAGTTTGCATTCATACTCGGAATGTGGGTGTTTTTAGCAAAATTGGCATCTGTTGCCCATTCTTTATTGCTCCTGAGATGGAGCTAGTGGACCTCCTTCTGGAACCATTGCAATCCATGTGGTACAGCAGCTAGCACAGCACCTGTTCAGTCTTTCTTGGAAGTTGGACCTTTTTCAGAACAATTTTCAGAGACTACCAATGTAATTGTATGAGACTGTATGCAATTAAAAAGAGACCAGTCCAGAGATATGGATGTCGTTAGCAAGACAAGGATTTATTGTCAATCCCTAAATGATCTTGCAAAGTTGGTAGTGGACCTTCTAGAGTTGCTGTAATCTATTCCGTGAAGTTAGGCAGTTCCAGGATTTTGACCCAATGATCATGAGGGTGATTTATTTCCAAGTCAGGATGGTAGGTGGAGGAGATGGATGGGAACTTGCAGCTGATGGTGTTTCCTGCTGCTCTTGTCCTTCGAGGTGATAGAAATCACAGATGTGGGAGATGCTGTTGAAGAAACCTTGGTGAGTCACAACCTGTGGAGAGCACAGGCTACAGCCACAGTGGACTAGTGATGGAGGGAATGAATATTTTAAAGAAATGGATGAATTGCCAACCAAGTGGGCTGTTTTGGCCTGGATGGTGTCTTGATGCTTGTCGGTTGTTGCAGCTACACCCTTCCTAAGTGGCAATATTCCCCTCATGTTACTGACTTGAGCCTTGTCAGTGATGGATAGGATTTGAGGAGGTCAGTACGTGAGCCAATAGCTTTGAGTATCCAGTTTTTGCTTGGGTTGTAGCCACACTGTTGATATGAAGGCTCCAGTTAAGCTTCTCGTCAATGCTGACCTCCGATGTTGATGGCTGTGGACTCGGTGATGATGAGGATGTTGAAGGCTGAGGGAAGTTGCCTTGGATTCTCTTATTGGAAATGGATATTATCTGCTCCATAAAGTGTGAAAAAGTGCCTGATACTTTCCAGCCCAAGAGATGTGGTTCTAGGGAAAAAGCCAATTCAAATTACTTCTGCTATGTTACTCATTTGATTATTCCTTCAGTGTGCGAGAGGTCTGATTACTTGGGTTTTGCATTCAATATTTTCGATCAGAGCTTCTCAAGTATAAAGCATCCCAGCCAATACCAGATTATTGAGTCAGCGCTAGTACATGTAAATATATGGCTTTGAGCGCTTTTATTTCTTAGACTCAGGTATTCAGAGTGAATGATTCACTGCTAAAATTTGACATTTTTCATATGAGATCCCAGCTTATATTTTTGCAACTGTCACTCAACAAATTTCCCCTTTTAAAAAAACAGAAACAAGAAGGAAGCAATAACAGTGCAATGCTCCTGGCTATCCCTTCATTAGTGAAAATATTCACTACTCTGTCGACCCTGACTGAGGGCAGACGTAAAGTTTACAGAGAGGTTACAATGAATTATAGCAACGGCCTGAGAATGCCATTGCTCCCAGTAACACTGATGTGGCTTTCGAATCACCTTCATTGTCAATGTCTTAAATGCACAGCTACCCTTTGCTAACCTCCTCTTGCCAGTGGGAATTTAAAAGTCTGTTAAAACTCTCATGCATCGGTGCTTGGGCTGGCAACCCTCCAGTAATTCAGCATTAATGTACTGGGTGAAAAACCACTGAGGCGTTAAGAAAAATGGTACTTCTTTTCCTATAATAAACTCCCGTTCCTCTCGTGACATTGGAATTGGGGACAATATTAGTCTGGGTATTCCAGCTGGAGGAAGGAGGTCATGTGAATATGTCGAGCAGGAGTTGGTGACCTGACCTGACTTTAGCAATGCATCAGCTGAGGCCATTACTAAGCTCCAAGGTGTACTGTTTCATCACTCCATTGATTTTCATTCTGAAAAGCTTTGCATGGAGGTGCTGCTCAATGGGGAAATTGCTTAATTCCCCTGAGCTGGTTATGGCACTCAATCACAATCACCACAGATTGGCTATAAATTGTTTAATGTGCTGCACTGGTGTTGCAAATGTGATTATCCTAACGTTGTACAGCGTACTGTTCTAGTGTGCTCTGGCTCATTCCCTGATATGATATTAAGCTAACCTGATCTCTGAGCCAGATGATCTGTCAACATATTGTGTTGTTTGAGCAACACCGCTTATGGCACCAGATGTTGATAATACAGATGCTCAGAAATGTGCACCCTCTGCTCCACTAGCAAAGTTCATTCTCTGTTTGTTGAGTTCCCAGATGTGGGCATTCATGGTTGTGATACATAGAAACATAGAAAATAGGAGCAGGAATAGGAAATTTGGCCCTTCGAACCTGCTCCACCATTCAATATGATCATGGCTGATCCTCTATCTCAATGCCATACTCCCACGCTCTCCCCATCCCCTTGATGCCTTCAGACCGAAGAAATCTATCTATTTCCTTTTTAAATATATTCAGTGACTTGGCCTCCACAGCCTCCTATGGTAGAGAATTCCATATGTTCACCACCCTCTGAGTGAAAAAGTATCTCCTCATCTCAGTCCTAAATGGCCTATCCCATATCCTGAGACTGGGACCCCTTGTTCTAGACCCTCTCAGCCAGAGGAAACATCATCCCTGCATCCAGTCTGCCCAGCCCTGTCAGAATTCTGTATGTTTCAATGAGAACTCTTCTCATTCTTCTAAACTCCAGTGAATATAGGCCTAGTCGGCTCAATCTCTACTCATTCAACAATCCTGCCATCCCAGGAATCAGTCTGGTGAACCTTAGCTGCACTTCCTCCAAGGCAGGTATAGCTTTCTTAGGTAAGGAGACCAAAACTGCACACAATACTCCGGGTATGGTCTCACCAAGGCTCTGTACAGCTGCAGTAAGGCATCCTTGCTCCTATATTCAAGAATTTTTGCAATAAAGGCCAACATATCATTTGCTTTCTCAATTACTTGCTGCACCTGCATGCTTGCTTTCAGTGATTGGTGTACAAGGATACCCAGGTCCCTTTGTACATCAACATTTCCCAATCTATCACCATTTAAATAATACCCTGTGCAGTAATTACGGTTTTATTTAGTGGCAACACACCTTTAAGAGTAATGCGTGTTAAGGAAGATCACATGGTCTGCAGTAACCAATAGGAGAGTGGCGCAGGCTACCTCCGTAGTTAGTCGTGTAAAGATAGAGTTTGAGTTGAAAGCACACATGTAGCTGCTACTGAATACCTTGTAAATAAGTTTGAAGTTTCCACCTAAGAAGTGTCTACAGATCAACTCTATCAATTGGACCAACTTGGCCACCGCTCACAACGAACTGGCGACAAGGATAAAACAAGTTTAACAGAAGAAATCAAGTAAAAAGAAATCGGCACTGTACCTCATCCGTGATTGTAAGTAGAAAGGTCCGTCACAACTGAAGAAGATTCCTCTCTCAAACTGTCGCTGTTCGGGAGATTTGATCCTTTCGATCCAGCCACGGACGATTGGTCTCATTACATTGAACATCTCAAAGTCTTTTTTCAAGCAAGCGATATTATGGGGGAAGAGAAGAGGCCAGCCATCCTCTTAAGCACATGTGGAAATAAAAACCTAGGGTTTGATTCAAAGTTTGATGGCACCCAGTGTCCCTGATTCGAAAAATTTTGATGAATCGGTGGACCTCGTGAAGGGACGTGAAGCCCTCAGTAACGATGCAAAGGTTCACGTTTAATTCAAAAAAAAGAGCCTCAGGTGAGGCAATTCTAGGCCAAGTGGCAAATTTGAAGCAGCTAACGGAACACTGTGAATTTGGTACATCTGTAAACGACATGCTCAGAGATCGTTTAGTGCGTGGTGTGAATGAAGACACTATTCAGAAAAGATTATTGTCTGAAGTGAATCTGGATTTCAAGAAGGCGCTGCAGAGAGCTCTGGCCATGGAAAGTGCAGTAAAAGATCCAAAAGCAATACAGGCTGTGTAAAATTGCGCCATCCTCCACATCGGGTGGGAAACCCCAGCCAAAAAGGGTGTGAAAATGCAAGACTTTGCCAAGAAGCAAGAAACAGCTAGCCGGAGAATAAGAAAAAGTAATTTAACAGTGAAATCGAGGATTTCAATAGAAATGATTCTAATGATTGGCAGTTTAAAAAAATCGAATGTCAGTTTTGTCACAGAAATGGGCATATAATGAGGCAGTGCAAGGAAAGATTCAAGCAGGCTTGTAAACAAAAGAAGAAGCCCAATGAAATCTACAATGTAGAAGATCCTGAAACAACAAATTCCGATGTTTACTCATTGTTTAACGTGAAATTTGGAAAAACTGAACTAATGTTTGTCACAGTGAAAGTAAATGGCGGACCTGTTATAATGGAAGTAGACACAGGAAATTCCACTACAGTAACTGGGGAATATACTTTCAGATATCTAAATAATGGTGAACACCAATTAGATTTAGAAGAAACAGCTTCCAAACTAAAAACATATACGGGTGAAGAGATTCAAGTAAAAAGCTTGAGCAGAGTAACTGTCCAATCGGCAAATCTACTCTTGATGATGATGGCAGGAGATTAAATTAGAGTGGGCTGAAATTTTTCAGCTGAGAGCAACTGGGTTACCACTTTGAAAGTATTCCACAGTCTTTGAGGACGAACTTGGGGAAAATCCAGGGGCTGTAGGCAAAAATTCATGTGGATCAAGAAGCAATCCCTCGCTTCATGAAGGTGAGACTGGTGCCAAACACACTGCAAGAAAAAGTCGACACCGAACTGGACAGACTAGAGAAACTGGGCGCTATACAACCTATGCAGTTCTCAGAATGGGCAGCACCCATAGTCCCAGTCCTTAAACCCCATCAAAGCATCCGAATTTGTGGACATTACAAATTGACGGTTAATAGAGTAGCAAAGCTTGACAGGTGCCCCATTCCAAAAATTGAAGACTTGTACGCCAAGATGACAGGTGGAACCACCTCGAAGGTGGAACTAACACAAAGCTTGACACGAACATAAAAACAAAAAACTGTGGATGCTGGAAATCCAAAACAAAAACAGAATTACCTGGAAAAACTCAGCAGGTCCGGCCGCATCGGCGGAGAAGAAAAGAGTTGACGTTCCGAATCCTCATGACCCTTCAGCAGACAATTCTGTTAAAGTGTCGTGAGGACTCGAAACGTCAACTCTTTTCTTCTCCGCCGATGCGGCCGAACCTGCTGAGTTTTTCCAGCTAATTCTGTTTTTGCAAAGCTTGATATGAGTCAGTCTTATCAACAACTAAAGTTAGATAATGCCTCCCGGGGATTTGTCATAATTAATACCCCCAAAGGGCTGTACCAATATACACAATTGCCTTTTGGCCTCTCCTCAGCTTGTGCTATCTTTCAGAGAACATTGGAAAGTTTACTGTAGGGACTGCACCTTGTTGTAGCCTGTTTACATGATGTATTGGTGACAGGATTCACTGAAAAAGAGCATTTGGCAAACTTAAAAGAAGTCTTAAAACATTTATTGAAAGCTGGAGTGCGTTTAAAAAAATAAAAGTGCACGTTCCAAGCAAGGGAGGTAATCTATTTGGGTCACTGGGTAGATTCACAGGGTCTCCATCCGGTTGAGGAGAAAGTGAGAGCCATTAGAGAGGCACCTGCTTCAAAGAACGCCTCAGGGCTCAAATCATTCCTAGGATTGATCAACCATTCTGGGCAGTTCTTACCCAATTTGTCTACAGTGCTGGCCTCCCCGCATTCTCTACTCAAGATGAACCAATGTTGGTCTTTGTAGGAGCCCCAGAAAGAAGCTTTCATAAAGGTAAAGCAATGGCTGCATTTGTCCAATCTATTAGTGCATTACAACCAGATGAAAGAATTGGTGCTGACATGTGATGCGTCCCCCTACAGAGTGGGAGCTGTGCTCTCTCATTGGATGGACACTGGCTCTGAATGGCCAATAGGTTACATATCAAGAATGCTCATTACAGCGGAAAAGGGATACTCACAGATAGAAAAAGAAGACCAGTCCATTATCTTTGGTGTCAAGAAATTTCACCAGTACATACACGGCCACCATTTTACAATAGTTTCAGACCACAAACCATTGCTAGATTGTTTAGTGGGGACAAGGCTATACCAGCCATAGCCTCATCAAGAATACAACATAGGCCTGGAAATCAAATCGCAAATGCCGATGCCCTTAGTAGTTTGCCTTTACAAGATAATGATGAGCATGTCCCAGTTCCACAGGAACTTGTTTTATTGTTAAATTTCTTAGATTTCGTGCTGGCATGCACTTGATAGAACAGAACCAAGACAAGTTGGGACCCAGTCCTATCTCAGGTACGAGAACAAGTGCTACATGGTTGGCCATAAGAGCCTGTATCTGATGAAATGAAACCGTACTTCAACAGAAGACATGAAATAACCAGCCAGAATGGCATCTTATTGTGGGGAGCACGAGTGATAGTTCCTCCAAAGGGAAGGGAGCCGCTTTTAATTGAACTACACAGAGCCCATCCAGGAATTTCCCGAATGAAGACCATAGCACGCAGCTATCTATGATGGCCTGGGATGGATGGCGAAATAGAGAGTTTGCTGAAGAATTGTGTGCAATGTCAGCAACTGCAAAAGTTACCTTCAACAGCTCCGTTACACCCTTGGGACTGGCCAGGTAGACCCTGGGTGCAGTTACACATTGACTATGATGGATCTTTCCTTGGAACAATGTTTCTGCTCATTGTCGATGCCCATTCAAAATGGATGGACATGTATGAGGTGAAGTCACCAATGTCTGCTACAATTGAGAAACTATGTCAAAGTTTTGACATTCATGCACGACCAGAAGTAGTCATTTCTGATAACGACAAGGCATTTACGAGTGCTGAGTTTCAATGGTTTATCAGCCTCAATGGTATCAAGCATGTACAAACTTCACTGTACTACCCTTCCTCAAACAGAGTGGCCGAAAAGGCATTTCAAACATTCAAGGCGGGCATGAAAAACCTAACTGGTGATTCCTTAGCACGCTTTCTTTTCCATTATAGGACCACCCCTCACACAACAACAGGTGTCACACCTGCCGAGTTATTGTCGTCTCAAGGTGAGATTGAGCTTAATAATGCCAGATTTGGAGGGGAAGGTGGAAAGGAGTCAGGGAAACCAGAAAACTAGACACAAGTTGCATAGTCGTGAGAGAAAATTTACCGTGGAAGAGACGGTACACATGAAGATCTTTGGAGAAGGACCAAAGCGGTTACTGGTTAGGTACACTGACTGTATCTTACCTCTATCTTACCACGTGAAGATGGGAGGCCGAGTCATACGGAGACACGTGGATCATTTAAGAAGAGAGAAACAGAGCATCAAGAATTGATTCCACCAGTGTTCACAACCAGCCAGCCTTTCCTGTTGTGAGTACTCAGCCCAGGAGTGACACGTCTGATGTTCCTGTAAGAGTTGAGGATACAGAACTGCAAGTGCCCACTGAAGCACTTCATGTTCAGGCAACTTTGGAAAAGGAGGTTCCTGACAAAGAATCTGAAGTTGTGGAGCTGTGACATTCCACACGTACCAGGAAACCACCTGAAAGACTGAACTTGTAAATTCCTTAGCCAGTATAAATATTTTGTTGTCTTGAGAAATTTGTACTTGCAAATATAATAGGTATATCCGAATAAAGGGGGAGGGGTATAGTAATTATGGTTTTATTTAGTGTGTAAAATACCTTTAAGAGTAATGCATGTTAAGGAAGACCACATGGTCTGTAGCAACCAATAGGAGAGTAGCGCTGGCTACCTCAGTAAGTAGTTGTGTAGAGATAGAGTTTGAGTTGAAAGCACACATGTAGTTGCTGCTGAGTACCTTGTAAATAAACTTAAAGTTTCCATGTAAATAAACTTAAAGTTTCCACCCAAGAAGTGTCTGCAGGTCAACTCTTATCAATAGTATCAACTCAGCCACCACTTACAACACTGCCATTCTGTTTTTCCTACTGAAGTAGATAACTTCACACTTATCCACATTATGCTGTATCTGCCATATATTTGCCCACTCGCTCAACCTGTCTAAATCACCTTGAGCCTCTTAACACCCTCCTTACCACGCACATTCCTACCAGGTTTTGTGTCATCACCAAACTTGGAAATTACATTTGGTTCCCTCATCTAAATCATTGATATATATTGTGATCCCTGGGGTACCCCAGTAGCCACTGCCAGCTACTTTGAAAAAGATACATTTATTCCCACTCTCTGTTTCCTGTCTGTTAAAGAATTCTCAATCCATGCCAACATATTACCCCCATTTTATATACCAACCTCTTATGTGGGATTTTATCAAAAGCTTTCTGAAAATCCAAATACACCACATCCACTTGTTGCCCCTTATCTATTCTGCTAGTTACATCCTCAAAAAATTCCAGTATGTTTGTCAAACATCATTTCGCTTTCATAAATCCATGTTGACTTTGTCTAATCCTGTCGATATTTTCTAAGTATCCTGTTATCACATCCTTTACGATGGACTCTAGCATTTTCCTTACTATTAAGGTTGGGCTAACCAGTCTGTAAATCGTTGTTTTCCCCCATCCCTCCTTTTTTAAATAGCGAGGTTACATTTTCCACTCTCCAATTTGCCAGGACTGTTCCAGAATCTACAGAATTTTGGAAGGTGACAAACTAATGCATCCACTGTTTCCATGGCCACCTCCTTTAGTACCCTGGGATGTAGATGATAGGGCCCTGGTAATTTATCGGCTTTCAGTCCCATTAAATTCGCCAGCACTGTTTTTTTAGTAATACTAATTTCCTTCAATTCCTCCTTCTCATTAAACCCTTGGTTCTCCAGTACTTCTGGGAAGTTATTAGTGTCTTCCTCTGTGAAGACAGAACTCTAGGTGACTCTATGGAGCAGGCTGGTTTCATCAAGGAAATGTTAAACTTTATTACAGTGTCATTTTCAGTGCTTGCACACTCGACCAGATCTCTCATCAGAAGAGTGCCACCCCATGGATTTCCTGTACTAAGAGCTCACTGGTTGGGGCCCACACAGTACGTCACATGACCCATGATTGGCAGGAGGAAGTGACGCTACATCCAGTTACCACAATGGTCACCTTCAGTATTTTAAAATAGGCATCAGGAAGTTTCAGGACCCCTGTGGCTTGGGTAAGAATCAGAACGCACAGGATCAAGGGAGGTTAATATCAAGTGTCAGCTTTGTTCAGTTGGTAAAGCTTTGAACTCTAAGGACATGAGAATTGCCAGACAAGATAAAGAGCAAGATTCACCTAGCATACTGTCAACATCCTGAGGGTTACCATTGACCAGAAACTGAACTGCAGTAGTCATATAAATACTGTGACTACAAGAGCAGGTCAGAGGCTAGGAATTCTCTGCACCATAACTCACCCCCTGACTCCCCAAAGCCTGTTCTTCATCTACGAGGCACAAGTCAGGAGTGTGATAGAATACTGTCCACTTGCCTGGATGAGTGCAGCTCCCACAACACTCAAGAAACTTGACACCATCCAGGACAAAGCAGTCCACTTGATTGGCATCACATCCACAAACATTCACGCCCTCCACCACCGATGCACAGTAGCAGCAGTGTCTACCATCTACAAGATGCACTGCAGCAACTCACCAAGACTCCTTTGGCAGCACCTTCCAAACCCACGTCCTCCACCACCTGCAAGGACAGGGGCAGCAGATGCCTGGGAATGCCACCACCTGCAAGTTCCCCTCCAAGTCACACGCCATCCTGGCTTGGAACTATGTTGCCGTTCCTTCACAGTCGCTGGGTCAAAATCCTAGAATTCCCTCCCGTACAGCACTTTAAGTGCACCTACATCATATGGACCGAGAGGGTGGATCACCACCACTTTTTTTTAAAAGCAATTAGAGATGGACAACAAACGCTGGCTTAGCCAGTGATGTCTACATCCTGTGCAAGAATACGTAAAAGAGGTTTTGCCTTTTACCATCCTGGCAGTGGCATGGTTCAACAATAATGAAGTTGTTCATTAATCACTGTAATCAATCTCTGTGAGTTAGTTGTCATCAAACCCAGACATGAGGGCAGGGACTAATCTCCCTGAAGAGCTTTGGGAATCGTTAAGTCCAAAGTCACCTGCTTCTCCCAAACACACGAACTCACCAAATGACACGTCTTATCACCACTTACATATTATACCCCAGGCTAATAAATTCTGAAATAAATCTATCTAATTTGAACCTGAATGAACCAATATTAACTGTTTCTGCAACCTCCGTCGGTCCTCAGATGGAATATAGGGTGCACCTCTGGGCAGCGGACTAGAGGGAGAATGCCAGGACCCTGGAAAGTGTACAGAGAAGGTCTGCTAGGATGATGCCATGGAAGAGGCGCTTCCATGGGGTGGAAAGATTTGAGAACTTGGGGTTTTCTCCTTCAAACAGAAGAGGATCAGGGGAAAATATTGAAATTTTGAGGAATTTTCATGGAGCAAGCTTGGGGAAAATGTTTCATTTGTTAAGCGGGTCAGGAACGAGTTGTCACAGATTTAAATTAATTGGCAGAAGAGCTAAATGGGAGGTGAGAAGAAATCTTTTCACACAGAGGGGTTGTGATTATCCAGAACGTGTTACCTAATTACTTGGTGGAATCAGATTCCTGAAAAGCATTTAAAATTTCAATTGGGGAGCTACTTGAAGAAAACTGATTTGCAGTGCGATGGGGAAAATGTTGGAGTGTGGGACTACAGTTTAGCCCTTGCAAAAAAGGAGCTTGACAGGCCAATTCTGTACTGTAAAATTCTATGAATCTATCAATCTCCTGAGGGAAACTGTTCCATAGATTAGCCAATCTCTCACTAAGGCAAAGGGACCAATTTAAACTTCACTTTCCCATCTAAAAATTTTGGATCCTGTGCAACACAGGTCTTGTACCCAGCCCCTATTCTACTCTCCCACAAAGTCAAAGAAGAGTATCACAGAATCGCAGAACCACACAGTGCAGAAGAGGCCCTTCGGCCCATCGAGTCTGCACTATTGGTAGTGTGTAAAACTGACATGCCAGCACAGTTTGTTGGCAATTTCAACCCAGCTTGCTAGACAGTAAACCCACGGAATTTTTATTATTATTCATTCATGGGATTCAAGCATCACTGGCTAGGCCAGCACTTATTTCCCATCTCTAATTGCCCTTGAGAAGATGGTGGTGAGATGCCTCCTTGAACCATTGTAATCCATGCAGTGTAGATACACCCACAGTGCTGTTAGGAAGAGAGTTCCAGGATTTTGACCCAGATGAAGAAGCAAAGTTTATAGTGAAAGTTGAAAGGGCAATTAAGGATGGGCAACAAAATCTGCTCTAGCCAGCAATGCCTACATCCTGTGAAAGAATAAATAAATAAATAAATCTCTTGACATCCACACTCCTATCTTCACCATCCACCAATGTGCTAAAGGAAACCCAATTTTAATGATGGCAAAAGATCCAAAGATGACAAGAAGAAAGACTTTTTATCCAGCAAGTGCTTACGATTTGAGATGCACTGCCTGAGGGTGTGGTATTGGCAGTATTTTGCTTTCACGTGCCTTTTTATCATTTGATTTAATCAGCTGTAGATTTATTAATAACTCCCTTTTACAGGGTGTCCTGAAATCTGGGTGTTCTGGTACATGAAGCACAAAAAGTTCGTATGTAGGTACAGCAGGTGATTAGGAAAGCAAATGGAAGGTTGTCATTTATTGCAAGGGGAATGGAATATAAAAGTAGGGATGGTTAGCTACATTTGAATAGGGTGTTGGAAAGACCACATCCGGAGCACTGTGTATAGTTTTGGTCTCCTTATTTGAGAAAGGATATAAATGTGTTAGAAGAAGTTCAGAGAAGGTTCACTTGACTGATTCCTGGAATGAAGGGGTTATCTTCTGAGGGAAGGTTGGACAGACTGGGCCTGTATCCATTGGAGTTTAGAAGAATGAGAGGTGACCTTATTGAAACCTATAAGATTCTGAGGGGACTTGACAGAGTGAATGCTGAAAGGATGTTTCCCCTTGTGGGAGAGACTAGAACTAGGGGACACAGTTTAAAAATAAGGGGTCTCCCATTTATGACGGAGATGAGGAAAACATTTTTCTCTCAGAGGGTCTTGAGTGTTTGGAACTCTCCCCCAGAGAGTGGTGGAGGCAGGATCATCAAATATTCTTAAGGTAGACAGATTCTTGACTAACAAGGGACTAACAAGTGGAGTTGAAGCCACAATCAGATCAGCCATGATTTTGTTGAATTTCGGAGCAGGCTCAAGGGGCTGAATGGCCTAGTCCTGCTCCGAATTCATATGTTCATAAGCTTCCCTTACCAGAATGTACTTAATTTCTATCAGTTTCATCACCAATTTAACTCTTTTCCATTGATGGGCTTCAGTTCAGTTTGGCAAATTATCCTTCAATTTCATCTGATCCAGCACAGACACAAAGGACCAAATGGCCTCCTTGTGAACTATATCATTTATGACCAAAGTCCTCATTTGTCTGGTTATAATTGATTTTTTCAAGGCAAGAACCCATACTTTCCTTTTAAAACAAAACAGCAGTGGGCCATTCAGCCACTCAAGTTCCAGCCATTCATCATGGCCGATCTGCTTCTCACTTCCATTTACCCATCTTTGATTCCTATCCCAATGTCCTAAACTAAAATCTGTTCATCTTAGGCAATTTTAATTGACCCAGGATCCACAGGCTTTTTGGGGGGGAAAGGTTCCGAGGCCAAAACTGAACCTACTTATCTGGTAGTCCACGTTTCCCAAATGTTCCCTTATTTTTAAGCTGCCTCTGTCCTCCGTTGCTTTACTCAGATGTGAAGAAAAACTGCACTGAGGCTGCAATCGGACACAATTTGGCACAAGCCAAAGATCTATCGGGAGGGGTGGCTATAAGCTTGGTCAAAGAGATCGGTTTCAATGACCCTGCCTCCATTCCTCTGTGAGGAAAAGAACTCCAATGACTCAAGACCCTCAGAGAGAAAATATTTCTCCTCGTCTCCATCTTAAATGGGACACCATTTATTTTTAAACTGCGTCCCCTAGTTCTAGTCTGTCTCACAAGGGGAAACATACTTTCAGCACCCACCCTGTCAAGCTCCCTCAGGATCCTATATGAACGTAGGATGCACAGTGAGGTGGACATGCGGTGAGGTTTGGGGAAGATATTCCAAAACTCCTGATCTAAACGACTGAAGGCCACGTCTGAACAAGAACTTCAATCTGGCCATGATCAAATAAATTGTCAAATATCATAAATCTACCTTACATCCATCATACCATTAGTTACATGATCTGACGGGTGTTGACAGGGTGACTGTAGAATGGTACAGAAAGATGAGCTAGATGGGACAAGTGCTCAGGGCATGATGGTAAAATAGCCTCCTTTTGTGGCGCATGATTCTATGAAAACCCTTCTGAACAAAACTGGACAAAAAAACTTCCCACTTCATGCACACTTCCCTGCCTGCTTTTATACAACTAAAAACTCCTCAAATTCATGTTTTTGTTAGAGGCATAAAACCTCTAAGGAGGACAGTTCAGGGTGAAGCATCGGCAAACAATAAGCCAAGGGCCTGCCTTCGAGCAGAACACACATGAATTAAGTAATTGAATAATATTATTGACATGTATGTCTCTTCTTCAGGATTGGGCCTTGTTGCTTTCCTTTCCCTAACCCCAGCAATGATGGTGAAACCCTTGGCTCCTTTTGCTAATCTTCCAATGTCTCAAACGTAAGTCCAGTGGGTTTTGTACCATGCCCAACTGCTCCATAATATCCATCTCATGCTAAATGTGGATCCCTAACCATCCAACTTCAATATGTTTCAGCCATTAATAAGGGAACTGGCAACAAATTGGGTAACATCCATAAAATTTTCTTTCCCATCAAAGGCATCTTTATCATTCCTTGCATGTCCAATTCTGATGAGGAATATGGTGAGTTGGCTGCAATTCCTTCTCTAGTGAGCTTCACAAGAATGAAAACAAAAACAGAATTACCTGGAAAAACTCAGCAGGTCTGGCAGCATCGGCGGAGAAGAAAAGAGTTGACGTTTCGAGTCCTCATGACCCTTTGACAGAACTTGAGTTCGAGTCCAAGAAAGAGTTGAAATATAAGCTGGTTTAAGGTGTGTGGGGGGGGCGGAAAGAGAGAGAGAGAGAAGTGGAGGGGGTTGGTGTCGTTGTAGGGACAAACAAGCAGTGATAGAAGCAGATCATCAAAAGATGTCACAAACAACAGAACAAAAGAACACATAGGTATTAAATTGGTGATATTATCTAAACGAATGTGCTAATTAAGAAAGGATGGTAGGGCACTCAAGGTATAGCTCTAGTGGGGGTGGGGAGAGCATAAAAGATTTAAAAATATTTAAAAATAATGGAAATAGGTGGGAAAAGAAAAATCTATATAATTTATTGGAAAAAAACAAAAGGAAGGGGGAAACAGAAAGGGGGTGGGGATGGAGGAGGGAGCTCAAGACCTAAAGTTGTTGAATTCAATATTCAGTCCGGAAGGCAGTAAAGTGCCTAGTTGGAAGATGAGGTGTTGTTCCTCCAGTTTGCGTTGGGCTTCACTGGAACAATGCAGCAAGCCAAGGACAGACATGTGGGCAAGAGAGCATCCGCCCTCACGCCTTCTCCTCCCTCCCAGAAACATGATAGGGTCCCCCTTGTCCTCACTTATCACCCCACCAGCCTCCGCATTCAAAGGATCATCCTCCGCCATTTCCGCCAACTCCAGCATGATGCCACCACCAAACACATCTTCCCTTCACCCCCCCTATCAGCATTCCGTAGGGATCGCTCCCTCCGGGACACCCTGGTCCACTCCTCCATCACCCCCTACTCCTCAAGCCCCTCCTATGGCACCACCCCATGCCCACGCAAAAGATGCAACACCTGCCCCTTTACTTCCTCTCTCCTCACCGTGCAAGGGCCCAAACACTCCTTTCAAGTGAAGCAGCATTTCACTTGCATTTCCCCAGCTTAGTCTACTGCATTCGTTGCTCCCAATGTGGTCTCCTCTACATTGGAGAGACCAAACGTAAACTGGGCAACCGCTTTGCAGAACACCTGCGGTCTGTCCGCAAGAATGACCCAAACCTCCCTGTCGCTTGCCATTTTAACACTCCACCCTGCTCTCTTGCCCACATGTCTGTCCTTGGCTTGCTGCATTGTTCCAGTGAAGCCCAACACAAACTGGAGGAACAACACCTCATCTTCCGACTAGGCACTTTACTGCCTTCCGGACTGAATATTGAATTCAACAACTTTAAGTCTTGAGCTCCCTCTTCCATCCCCACCCCCTTTCTGTTTCCCGCTTCCTTTTCCTTTTGTTTTTTTCCAATAAATTATATAGATTTTTCTTTTCCCACCTATTTCCATTATTTTTAAATATTTTTAAATCTTTTATGTTCTCCCCACCCCACTAGAGCTATACCTTGAGTGCCCTACCATCCATTCTTAATTAGCACATTCGTTTAGATAATATCACCAATTTAACACCTATGTGTTCTTTTGTTCTGTTGTTTGTGACATCTTTTGATGATCTGCTTCTATCACTGCTTGTTTGTCCCTACAACCACACCAACCCCCTCCACTTCTCTCTCTTTCTCTCTCTCCCCCCCCCGCCCCCACACACCTTAAACCAGCTTATATTTCAACTCTTTCTTGGACTCAAACTCAAATTCTGTCAAAGGGTCATGAGGACTCGAAACGTCAACTCTTTTCTTCTCCGCTGATGCTGCCAGACCTGCTGAGTTTTTCCAGGTAATTCTGTTTCTGTTTTGAATTTCCAGCATCCGCAGTTTTTTTGTTTTTTGCACAAGAATGGATATGAACAGTAATAACAACATAGGAAGCACTCCCAAGTTGATTCACCGAGAGTGCAATCAGACACATTTTGACATATGCCAAAGAACTATTAGGAGGGGTGACAATAAGCTTGGCTAAAGAGGTTGGTTCAAAAGCAGGGTGTAAACATAGGAGAGCGTGATGGACATGTAGTGAGGTTTAGGGAAGATACTCCAGAACTTCGGGTCTAAATGACTGAAGGCACATCTGAACAAGAACTTCAATCTGCCTCTCATCAAATAAATTGTAAAATATCATAAATCTAACTCACATTCATCATGCCATTAGCTATATGATCTGATGGGTGTTGACAGGGTATAGAATGGTATAGAAAGATAAGCTATATGGGGCAAATGAACCGGAGTAGACCCTTTAGCCCCTTGAACCTGTTGCACCATTCAATGAGATCATGGCTGATCTGTGACCTAATTCCATATATATAACCTTGATTATCCGTGCTAATCTTTGCAAGGAAGCAGAGGCTGCAAAAATTGTACACTAGTAATCTCCCACAAGCAGCCATAAGTAAAATGCCTTGTGAGTAGTTCCCAATGTATTCTGCCCTATCTCTGAAGTGTCACTTATCCCAAAAATCAACATTTTGAGAATTAAATTCTATTCATTAAAGAACATTTTTGCTTAAGGACGATGACAGCACAGTTGCCGCTTCACTTGCAACTCTTTTGTATCATCAATGCTTTAAAAAAAATATAATCCAGCACATAATACATGTGACACTAATGATAAAATCACAGCCAAATTTTAAGGGCTAATAATATTCTCTATTTAAACCTTTTAAACACTGGGGCCTTGAACAGATATCTAACGGGCAGCTTGTGGAAGGTAGCATGCACCTTCCAATACGTGTCAGGAGCTTTACCCCTTTCACATACCGATTAGGAAGTGCATGGTATCCTTCAAAGCCTTTATTGAGTTACTAGACATTTCTGCTTCTATTAGGAACCTCATCATTCAATGTTCTGTATAATTTCAGGTTTACAAGATGAATGTAAGGGATTGCAGCAAATGAATGTGTGCAGTTTAATAGGTTTTTTTTACAGTGCAGTTACGTGCTGTCTGAATGAATCAGTATATAGTTATAAATTACAGCTCCTATTCCACAAATTTATTTTGTGCCAAGCTTCAGATTCTTAAGCAGCCTGATAGCTACGTCAAGCATCAAAAATACACACTTAGTGAAGGAATCAGTTTTACTGCTTCTTACCAGTGCTGAGTGAAGCAGAAAAGGAAAATTGACTTGAGATAGTCTACGACTCAATACTAGGTCCAGTGTTAACTCCTGGCCAGCCCCATCCCTCTAGCCCTATCTGGCAGGAACTGGGCAGAGGGGGAATCACTTAAAATGAGGGCAGCCTTCCTGCTGTGCCCTGATGTTGGCCTCACCTTTTGAGCAGATGAGTTGGACACCCACAGAAAGGAAATGTGTCATCCCTTTATGAATGGGCACCTAGATCCAACCTGCAATTTTAGTTGGAGCCCTGAGCCTTATGGGGAGGAACCATGACATGGTGGCAGTCTTACTGGGCCAGTAATCCCGAGGCCTAGTCAAATGCTCAGGGGGCATCGAGTCTGCACCGACACATGAGAAACACCTGACCTATCTACCTAATCCCATTTACCAGCACTTGGCCCCATAGCCTTGAATATTATGATGTGCCAGGTGCTCATCCAGGTACTTTTTAAAGGATGTGAGGCAACCCGCCTCCACCAGCCTCCCAGGCAGTGCATTCCAGACCATCACCACCCTCTGGGTAAAACATTTTTTCCTTGCATTCCCCCTAAACCTTCTTCCCTTCACCTTGTCACAAAAACCGTCTGGGTCACCAATGCCCACCTTACCTGATCTAGGACTTTCAGGCCTAGAGCAATATGGTTGACTCTTAAAGGCTCTCTACAATGGCCTACAAGCCTCTCAGTTATGGGTGGCTCACCACTGCTTGCTCAAGGGCAATTAGGCTTGGGCAATGGCTAGTAGTCCATGAATGCATAAATAGGTAGATGGTTGGTTTATTGAAAAATCATCATGGCGGCAAGTAATCATAATTCACAGAAGCACAGAATTGTTACAGCGTAGAAGGAAGCCATTCAGCCCATCATGACTGCACATGCTCTCAGCTGAGCAGTTTACCTACTACCATGCCCCTGCCTTCTCTTTGTAGCCCTGCACATTCTTTCTTTTCAGATAACAAAATAATTCAGGTAATTCATAACATAGTTATAGACAATCATTAAAGTAAAATACAAAATGATAAAAAGATTGCACAGATATGACTAACTCAGCATGCAAGTCATCAGAAAATGTTGCAAAATACAGGTGTCCTTAATTTACTGAATAGATATGAAAGGTCGGCTGCACTCTCCATTTTGTAATAAAGTTCTTTGATTATGTATTGTCCATCTGGTTGACTTACTTAAATTCTCAATCATTTACATACTATTTAAGAGTTTTATAAAATAAGGGTTGGGCTGCCTCGTTGTCTATTTGGTCTGTATCTTACTTCCAGAATGGCGTTTTTTTCTCCTGAATTCCTCCTGAATACTTTCATGTGATTGTGGTAAGAAAAAGTGGTAATGGGAGGTGGGATTCAAGAGCTTTCTGGTGAAGCCCAGACGGGGCTTTTTCCACCTTTCAGTGGGGGAACATATATTCAGTTGTTTCGTTATGTCAGGGTAGCTTTGGTCCACATTACCTGAGATCGGTGCTGAGCTCCCCATCAAGTCAGGCATATGGGGAGAAGGATCATGGGCAGCCAGGGAAATAATTATATTTAATTTTGGGTTTCCTCATGGGCTAGGTTGAACAGGGGTGCTTCTCACGACCTCAGATGGAAGATTTGAGCCTCCCATAATTCGGCTTTCAGAACACTCACAACTCACCGTCACTGCTTGCTTGGATGGCTACAGCCAACTGCAGGCCAGAATTGCTTTCCCAACAGCCCATATACCAGGTAGCAATCTGGCCAGGTTCACCTGGGGCAGCGTGTCAATACATGGTAATGGAGCCCAGTTGTTAAGAACGCCCAGGCCTCCACACTCCCTACCCTTTTTTGATAGGTAGGAGAAATGGTCCCATTTTAAGTTAAAGAACGATGTAGAATTCACATTAAGTCCAACCAGTCCATGCCGGAGTTTATGGTCCACTTGTGCCTCCTCCCACCTTTTCTCATTTAATCCTACCATCGTAATAACATACAAAATGAGGCTTAGCTGAGAGATCAGACATCCATTACTCCTGATGAAACCCCAGGGAAAACATTGCTTGATTACCCCTCTTGCTCTCTGATCTCTGTGGTCAATTTCACAATGTTTATTTACATAATGTTCAGTGGTTTCAAGGGTTTGTGGTTTCTGTTTTTGATGCTTTAAAGGGTCTGGATGACTGGCACTTTTATTGCCTTGTTGTGAAATGACTTTCCCTAACATAGTCGAAAGTAATGAATGAATGAATGACAGATTTTGAATCTTTTTTTACACATCCTACTGTCACTATATGATTCATTGGCTCCTCTGGAGGTCCCCAGCATCAAAGATGCCAGTCTTCAGCCAATTCAATTCACTCCACGTGATTTCAAGAAACGGCTCAAGGCACTGGATAGTGCCAAAGGCTATGGGTCCTGACAATATTCCGGCAATAGTACTGAAGACTTGTGCTCCAGAATTTGTCACACCCTTAGCCAAGCTGTTCCAGTACAGCTAAAACACTGGCATCTTTACGGCTATGTGGAAAATTGCCCAGATATGTCCTGTACACAAAAAGCAGGACAAATCCAACCCGGCCAATTACTGACCCATCAGTCTACTCTCGATCATCAGTAAAGTAATGGAAGGGATCATCAACAGTGCTATCACAAGGCACTTGCTTAGCAATAACCTGCTCAGTGACGCCCAGTTTGGGTTCTGCCAGGACCACTCAGCTCCTGTCCTCATTACAGCCTTGGTTCAAACATGGACAAAAGAGCTGAACTCCCAAGATGAGGTGAGAGTGACTGCGCTTGACATCAAGGTCGCATTTGACTGAGTGTGGCATCAAGAAGCCCTAGCAAAACTGGAGTCGATGGGAATCAGGGGGAAAACTCTCCACTGGTTGGAGTCATACCTAGCACAAAGAAAGATGGTTGTGGTTGTTGGAGGTCAGTCATCTCAGCTCCAGGACATCACTGCATGAGTTCCTCAGGGTAGTGTCCGCGGCCCAACCAACTTTAGCTGCTTCATCAATGACCTTCCTTCCATCATAAGGTCAGAAATGGGGATGTTTGCTGGTGATTGCACAATGTTCAGCACCATTTGCGACTCCTCAGATACTGAAGCAATCGGGTCCAAATGCAGCAACACCTGGACATATCCAGGCTTGAGCTGACAAGTGGCAAGTAACATTCACACCACACAAGCGTCAGGCAATAACCATCTTCAACAAGAGAGAATCTAACCATTGCCCTTGATGTTCAATGGCATTACCATCACTGAATCCCCACTATTAACATCCTGGGGGTTACCATTGACCAGAAACTAAACTGGATTAGTCATCTAAATACTGTGGCTACAAGAGCAGGTCAGAGGCTAGGAACTCTGAGATGAGTAACTCACCTCCTGACTCCCCAAAGCCTGTCCACCATCCACAAGGCAGAAGTCAGGAGTGTGATGGAATATTATCCACTTGCCTGGATGAATGCAGCTTTCACAACACTCAAGAAGCTTGACACCATCCAGGACAAAGCAGCCCGCTTGATTGGCACCACATCCACAAACATTCACTCCCTCCACAACCGATGCACAGTAGCAGCAGTGTGTACCATCTACAAGATGCACTGCAGAAACTCACCAAGGCTCCTTCGACAGCACCTTCAAACCCACGAACACCACCATCTAGAAGGACAAGCGCAGCAGATATATGGGAACACCAGCACCTGGAAGCTCCAAGTCACTCACCATCCTGACTTGGAAATATATCGCCGTTCCTTCGCTGTCGCTGGGTCCAAATGCTGGAACTCCCTTCTTAACAACACTGTGGGTGTACCTACCCAACATGGGCTGCAGCAGTTCAAGAAGGCAGCTCACCAGCACCTTCTCAAAGGCAACTAGGGATATAGTGGGTCAATGAGCATGGAAGTGCCTGGCATGTGGGCATGAGGAAGCATGGATGGTCGACAGCATCCTTACCTTGGCATGAGGGCATGAGGAAGAGCTTTTGAACTCATCTTTTTAAAGATCCACACATGCAGACAAGGATTCACAACTCTTTGAAACCATGGCCCAACTGCATAAAAGTTGCACAGATATAGGACATGCCTATCTCCGCAATGGTGCCAGCCAGGTCAGTAGTGCCAGGTTCCAGCTTTTAACAGGAACTAGTTTGCACTCCTTTAAATCAGTCAGCCAGGAATGGGGTCGGAAATCCCTGAATTGGGGGCTGCCCGCTATTTTTAAAGTGCTCCTGAGTTCTCCCGATTCAGCCCTTTATCTTTTTTTTTATAATATGGTGAGCAGACTGTACACCGACCAATTTGTGGTCTAACCAAGGTTTAATTTAAGTTCAACGTAACCCTCTGCTTTTCAATTCTAACACTCTAGGAATAAATGTCATGCTTGCGTTATGGCCTTGTTAACAAGTGTCACAACTTTCAGTGATTTATGCATTTGCACTTCCAGGTCCCTTTGTTCCTCTACCCTATTTAGATTCTTATTTTCTAAGCGATATGTGACCTTATTTTTTTTCACCTCCCCGAATGTAATACTTCACACCATTCCATGTCAAAATTATATGCCCATTCTGCAAGTTAAATAATTCACAACTGGTTAATAAGATCTTGGAAATGGTCAGTTCTGATATGTGGAAATCCTGAGAGTGCCAGCACATTAGCAGGAGCAGAGGATTGCGACATTATCTGCAGTAATAATGTTTTTGCACTTCTCAAGCAGTCAGCTAGCTGACTGAAATATCAGAGAGGCCGTTTAGAGCAGATGAGGCATGCACAATCCTTCCACTAAATGGTTCAGCGAAATTGGTGAGAAGCTTGCATTGCTGAGCAGACGCTGAACAGACAGGTCAGGCAGGATTTTAATGGGAGCAGCGCAGGAGTCCAATGTTGCTGGGGAACCTGCAAATATGAAAATGGCACCTCTCTGCGGATTTTTATCTCAGCCACCTTTTAATAATTTTCCTTCCAGATTTCTTGTCCAATCAGTGACAGCAAACATGATGCAGACCACCCCTGCCCCCTCTCCCACCAAACCCCCCCCCCCCCCAACCCACACCAATGATGCAGCCTGAACTGCAGTATTTAAAGGGACACTCCAGACATGTACGTTGAAGGAGTTGGAGTTCACTGTCAGGGAGTTGAGATGGGAAATGGCTGCACAAATTTCACAAACTCCTCCCTGGATGTGCTGCTGGGGGCTGTGAAGGGCCAGAAGTAAATACTCATCTCTGACAATGAGAGGAAAGAAGCTTGCAGCCGAGACAAAGAAGGCATGCTTGGAGATTGCCAAGGGTAGCAACAGCAGCAGGAATGTGTTGTAATGCTTCCGGATTCCATGTAGAAAGTGGTTTAATAACCTAAGCAGGGCAGGAAAAGTAAGGGTACAATGGCACATTCACCTGCACCCTGCTACATGCATCTCCCTCCCCCTCATTCTGCCTCGTCACGCCAATTTCATCACATCTCTCCTCATACCCGCTTACTTTGAAAGACAGCTTCTTCTTTTGCACTGACTTCCTCACATCCCCATTTATCCAGTCACCACCCCTACTCACCTTCATCATTATGCAATGTCATGCCTCACCAAATGCACTCATTCCACTGGATCAGCACGTGCCATTAGATTCATTTATCTGCCTCTTCCTTCCCTCATTGCAGGAGAAGAGAGCGGAGAACACCAGAGCAGGGGCAAGAGAACTGGAGCTGCTCCTCCACATATCACACTGTAGGTAAGTGCAAAGGAAGAGGTATTATGGACCAGTGAAGTTATGGCACCCTTGACTGTCGCTGATCATGGGCTCCCAACTACCTGATAACATAACTAAAGGAGCCACCCACTTGGCAAACAGTCATTGTTTTTTAATTTATTCTTTCATGGGATGCGGGGGTAACTGGTCATGCCAGCATTGGTTGCCCATCCCTAATTGCCCTTGACTTGCAAGGCCATTTCAGAGGGTAGTTAAGAGTCAACCACATTGCTGTTGGCCTAGAATCACGTCGGCCAGGCCAGATGAGGATGGCAGATTTCCTCCCCTAAAGGCATTAGTGAAGTAGTTTTCTTTTTTAATGACAACTGTCGAGAGTTTCACAGTCACCATTACTGAGACTAGTCTTCAATTCCAGATTTGTTTATCATTTTTTGACTTGTTGACTTGATTTCAACAACGAGTGAAATATGATTATCTTTATAAGATAAGTTGCATTATTCCCACAGAGCCCTCACATGTGCAGCAGGAGTCAGTGGGTTCGGGGAGAGCGTTGGGGCGGGTGGTGTGGAGAAACAGGAGCTGCTAGGTTGGAGGGGCAGTTGGTAGGTTGGGGGAATTGGGTAGGGGTATGGGGAGACAAGTCTTCAGAGAAACTGAGTCCTTCTGAGAGTGTAGCATTATTCAGGCCATGCACCAGCTCAGGTACTCACACATCAGTGGACCAGTAAAACAAATAGCATATGTGACCCCCCTGCTGCTTCTGTTCTGCTTTGTCTTTGAACATAAGAGCAGTCTGGATTAAGACAGAGTGATCTGATCCATCCAATTTCTTTAAGCAAAAACTCCCTTTGCCCATCGAGGCATCTATGATATGGTTAGCATATCCATGCTAACTCTTACGCTCACTTGTCTAGCTCATATTAATAAATATTTCACAGCTAATTTCCTTTATCTCCCCCGTGTATTGCACATTGTCTGCTGCTGTTCAATGACTTTCCTCTTTCTCTGTACTGCCTCCCTGCATACAGCTCAGCAGATCTTGGAGAGGGCTATGGCCTCCGATGCAAACTCTCCATGTGTTGCTCCGACCTCCACCATTTGCTCTTATTCACTGATGAAGCATGCGCCACCAGCTATCTGTTTTACTGGCGTGTGAGTATCTGAGCTGGTGCATGGCCTGAATGATGGTGCACACTCAGAAGGGCTCAGCACCTCTCAAGACTTGTCTCCCCACACCCCCACCCCCTTCCCCCAATCCACCAACTCCCTCTCCTAACCCACCAACTCCTGCTGCACATGTGAAGGCTCTGTGGGAGTTAAATGATATGAAACAGCCCTGGCAAGCTAAGAATATTGCAACTTATTGTGTTGAAGATAATCATATTTGACTTACCGTTGAAACCAAGTCAACATGACTGTTTGATAGGTGGGTGGTTTCTTTAATTGTGTCACCCCAGGCTTTATTAACAGAGCGATTATGTCAAACTTGTATAAAACATAGGTTCAGTCTCAACTGGAGTATTGCATCCAGCTTTACTTGCCACACTTTAGGAAGGATGTGAAGGCACAAGAGAGAGTGCAGAAAAGATTCATGAGAATGGTTCCTGGGATGAGGAAGTTCAGTAACGTAGATAGATTAGAGAAGTTGGGGCTGCTTTCCTTGGAGAAGGCTGATTTGATAGAGGCGTTCAAAATCACTGGGGGTCTGGGCAGAGTAGATAGGGAGAATCTGTTCCCCTTGGTGGGAGGGTGGAGAATGAGAGGACACAGATTTAAAGTAATTGGAAAAAAAACAATGGAGACACAGAGAGAAACCTTTTCACTCTGTGAGTGGTTACAATCTAGAATGTGCTTCCTGAGACTATGGTGGAGGCAAGTTCAATTGAGGTATTCAAGAGGGAATTGGATTATTATCTGAAAAGGAAGAACATGCAGATCTATGGGGAGAAGGCAGAAGAGTGGTACTCATTCAGCGAGCAAACATGATGGGCTGAATGATCTCCTTCTCTGCTGTGATTCTATAATCCTATGATTCCATCCATCCCCTTGGCTCCTTATAACCACTATGCCAACTCATGGCCTTCCCCACCCATTGCCATGGCCCTTTACAGCCCCACTGTCAATTCACCTAGTGCCCACCATGGGCAGACCTTAGACATCATGCTGAGGTAAAGTAAAATAAAATTCTAAGTATCTATTATAGACCTCACTATGTAAAAAAGCATTCTCATTCATAAAAGCCCATTCAATACATTCAAAGTCATTCAAGTATTTAATCCATTATAAAAACAAACAAATTCATTCATAACCCCTATCAAAGACAGCTAATCCCTTAACAAACTCTTGGAGTTGTCAATAAAACCATGAACTTAGAGTCCATGCACCCAAATCCCTGCCAACTGTGATAATGACAGATTGAGGAAGCAGTCAAGCAGTGATAATGCTATAATGATGGCACTTAAGGTTATGCCAACAAACAGCTATTGAAACTGCAGGCACAGTATTTTTTCAACCCACAGATACTGGTGGGCTTTTATTTTTAATTTAAAGGGCTAGCCATTTAAATAATTTTACAACTTGGCAGTTCCATTACGCACTTTACAGGCATTTATATCTACCCTAAAAAATCATCACTCTCACACTGTAGGGTAAGGCCCTCGCTCCAGTGAAAAAGGGATCTTTGAGTTCAAATAGGCCTGCTGGGTTTGGGTTTCCCCCATGTGTGAGTCACTTCCCACCCCTGTTCCCCTATCGGCAAAAATAGGATCTCTCAGAAATAAGTATGGCTCTTCCACACCCGGGGTCCTGGCACAACTCTGAACAAGCTGTGGAGTCTCCATGACTCTACAAAAATCTAGGCTATTAACTCTATTTCTCTCACAATGTATAACTAACATGGTCTTCTTAAAAAGAAATGTGAAAGCTTCAACAACAAAAAAATCTTGAATTACATAATATCCCAAGGCACTTGACAAGAGTAATGCCGATAGATACATTTTTGACACTGGGCACCATTAGGAAATATTAGAGCAGATGACTAGAAGTTTGGTTATAAGAGATAGGTTTTAAGGAAACCTGTTAAATGAAGAGAGAGAGAGAGAGGTAGAAAAGTGAAGGGCATTCTAGAGCTTAGGACCCCAGGCAACGGAAATCCCAGCCACCACTAGTGAAGTGAGAGGGCAGAGTTGGAGGAGTGCAGAATGGAAGGTGAGTGGATAGCCAGGAATATGTTTGGAAGGGTAATGTCTAGAGAAAGGCATGGATAAGGGTTTCAGCAGCAGTTGGGCTGTCTAGAAACTCAGGTGCCTGAATGTCTGAATAGCTACACAACCTACGCAGTAATAACATGCTTTACCTGATAAATTTAGATCGATAGGAATGTTAAGCAGCATAGTGAGTGAATTGAGCAGATGAGTAATGACAACTGAAGTTATAAATAACGCTCTGTGCTGGCATTGGAATGTGCTTCTGTAATAATATATAGAAAAAGGCTGCAGTCCTTGACTATATTGCTGGAGGCAGAAGTTACACTCTGCTAGCTTCATGTATCGGCTATGGCTCAATGGGCATCACGCTAACAACTGAGTCAGAAAATCCCCCATGGGTTCAAAGTCTTACTCCTGTCACATAACCTAGGCTAACATTGCAGTGTAACAGAGTGCCACACAGTCAGAGGTGCCACCTTTTAGATGAGACGTTAAGCCAAGACTTTATTTGCCCCCTCGGGTGTATGCCAGAAATTGCAAAGCATCATTTCAAAGAAGGGCAGAGGGCTATCTCCCAGTCCTCGGAACAATATTTAACCATCAAAAACCTGGAACAGATTACCTGGTCATCATTTCACTGCTGTTTCAGAGCTTGCTGTGCACAAACTGGTTGTTGCGTTTCCTACATTGCGCTACACTCCAAAAAGTGATTTATTACTCAGAGGCATTGACTTGTATAACCATCAAATTTTACATTACTGTCAACTGCGAGTGAAAATTAAGATTGAGCAGAAGGGATAATTTAGTTTACTTGGAGTTAGTTATACCTTCAATGGGGTTTGTGTAAACTTGCAGACCAGGAATTGGCCAGATAGATTTGGATAATTATGGAATGCTTACAGCACAGACGGAGGCCATTTGGCCCATCATGCCTATGCTGGCTCTTTCCAAGAGGCAATTCATCCAATCCCACTTCCCTGTCCTTTTCCCCTTAACCCAACACATTCTGGGCCTACATCCCACATGCTACCCTCCATAAACTTGAGCTCATCCAAATTTTGTCTGCCCACTTTCTTGCTTGTATCAAATCTCATACACCCATCACCCGTGTGCTCGCTGACCTACCTTGGCTCCCTGTTAAGCAGCATCTTGATTTTAAAATCCTGGTCCTTGTTTTCAAATCCTTCCATGGCTCCGCCATTCCCTATCTCTGTAACCTCCTCCAGCTTTAAGCCATCTGCACTCATCTATTTCTGGCCTCTTGTCCATCCCCGATTTTAATCAGTCCACCATTGGTGGTCATACCTTCAGGTGCCTTGTCGTTAAACTCTGGAATTCCCTACCTAATCCTCATCACCTCTCTACTTCACTTTCCTTCTTTAAGACACCCCCTAAAACCTACTTCATTGACCAAAGGTTTGGTCACCTGACCTAACAACCCCTTATGGTGTCAAATGGTATTTTATGTTTGCTCCTGTGAAGTGCATTTGTGTCTAATGGAAATGATGGGGGTCACGATCACTGGCTGGAGAGCCCAGTGTCACCTCCTTTGGGGAAGTTCCGCCATATTAAGTGCCACTCAGGCACTTAACCGGGCAGCTGATGGCCTTCCCCAGGCTTAAGACACTGGGGGCAGAAATCCGGCCCACTGAGAGCTGTGAACCAATCAGAACTTGGCAGCTCCACTGAACGACAGCGCCACAAGGGAAGGTGTGGGCTGCTGCTGGTACAACACCCACCCAAGATTGAGTATCATTGCTGGATGACTAAGATCCCAGAGGAAAGAATAACGAGGGTTGTAAATAACACTTTAAACTCAAACTTACAGAAACTTAAGGATTCAGAAAATGAAAGTAAAACTCAAACTAAAGGAAGGAACTAAACGAGTGGCTAGAGATTGGATGAAGTCATTGAGCAGAAAGGTAAGTCAACTGCTATAAAAAGAGTGAAAGGAATATTAAATAAAGACAGATTAAACTGTTGGTTCAGCAATGTGCATAATATTCAAACTAAATGGATGGGCTGGAGGCAATAATTTGTGGAGAGGATCCAAATGTAGTAGTGAGGATTAAAACAAAATTGGCAACTAAATATTGCATGTCGAGCCACATTTAGGAACAAAATGAAATAAAAAGGAAGAAGGGGTGGTTGGGTAGCTGCGCTAGTTAAAGATAACATGATGGCAGTAGGGTCAAGGATATAACAAGCGTAAGGATAGATTTAGAATCCACGTGGAAGGTAAGAAGGGACCCATCACCCTAATAGAGACATACTGGAGGCTGCTAAATGCTGGAAGACAATTGGAGGAAGAAATATGCAGGGAAATTGACAAGGTGAGGAACAACAACAACTTGTGTTTATATAGCGCATTTAGTGCAATAGGCGGTGGGTGGGTAGGCCATCCACAGGCGCTCCTGCCCCAGACTGAATCAGGGTGAAAGCAGGAAGGCAGCAGGTTCCTCCCCCATCACCACCCCACCTGATTAATTCCCCTCCACCGCCAAACTCACTAAGGATGAGAAAATTAAATTCCGCCCATTCTCTCTGTATCCACTCTATCAAAACCTTGCATAATTTTAAAGATCTCCATTAGGTCACCACCTCAGCCTTCCTTTCTCGAGAGAAAAGAGACCCAGCCTGTCAATCCTTTCCTGATATGTATACCCACACATTTATATAACGTTTATATAATATCCTTTATAGAATGTGGTGACCAGAACTGAACACAATACTCTAAGCAGGGTCTAACCAACGTTTGATAAAGTCAAGCATAACATCCCCACTCTTCAATTCTATCCATCCAGAAATAAAACCTAGTGCTTGATTTTCTTCTTTAAGGCCTTGCTAAGCTGTGGCGCAGCTATTAGTGTTTGACGCATTTGTACTCCGAGATCCCCTTGCTCCTCAACCCCACCGAGAGTCACACCTTCCAAGTTATAAGTGAAATCCCTATTCTTCCTACCTCACATTTACCTGTGTGGAAATTCAATCGCCAATTATTTACCCATTCTTCAATTTTATTAATGATCTCCTGTAATTTGTTGTCGCCCTCCTCAGTATTGACTAACCTCTCCCAAGTTAGTACCGCCCATGAATTTAGAAATTGTGTTTTTGATTCCAAGGTCCAAATCGTTCATGTAAATAAAAGTGTGCAACACAATCCTCAGGACTCTCCAATCTGACTACAATGAATACTACCCATCTGTCTAATTATAGAACCCCGATTAACTTTAGCCTTTCTACTCCCCTTGGTCGGCCTACTTGTTATGCAACTGCATTTTCTGCTGGTGCTCCTTCATGACCTCTCCTTTCCCGGCTGGCCAACAGCTGCACTGTCTCCTTTCTCCACCTGAGCTTTCCTTGAGTGTGTGACTATGCTCTGGAGTCAATTTAGCCAGTAATTCCGCCTCCTCCTTGATGTGGCAGAGTGTGCCTCACTCAGGTTCCAGTTCAATGACTTTCGGCCGGTGTCTCCAGGCGTTTCTTTCAGCTGTAGCAGGCTCCTGCCCACAACCTCCCACATATTACAATCCTACAACACCGTGGTTTTATTAATTCATTAGTTAATTCATTAATTAATTTGTTAGCTTATTCCTTGAACTAATTGGCCACTTCAGGTCTAAATTTATTAAATAGGTGGATAGTGCTTGATGTTAAATAAATTAATAATTAGTTACTGAGATTAATTACTTTGCTATTTATCTATTATTAGAATTGTGTAATGCGGTTAGTTTTTAATCATTTAACTCATTTTCCTTTGACTTACAATTACTTACACTGATTAAATCCTTACTAATTCAAGCTTAACACTAAGCACTGAAGATATTAAACATGCAACCAAATGTGTAGACATATTTATCTTAATTTCTGTTGTTATTCTCCATTTTGATTATGATCTTGGTTTTTCTATTTTGTCCAGTGTGATTGTTTAATTATTCATTGTTGCTTCTTGATTTAAATTATTTAGCACCTCCTTCCCCCTCTGCACCTAATTCCCATTGGCATTCTGTTTACCGAACCACTCCATTTCTCAAATTCTGACATTTAATAAAGGTCCTGAAAACGATAGAGGGGTTCGATAGGGTAGGTGTAGAGAAGGTGTTCTCACTTCTGAGGAAGGCCAGAACAGGGTCCATAAATATAAGCGCCATTGATTTAGTCATGAATCTCGCTGCCTACAAGGGTGGTGGAAGCGGAGACAATCAACGATTTTAAAAGGTATTTGGATGGGCACTTAGGGGGAACGAACTTGCCGGTCTACAGGGATAGAGTGGGGAGTGGGGCTGACTGGATTGCTCCACAGAGAGCTGTCATAGACTCGATGGGCAGAATGGCTTCTTTTGGTTCCACAATGGGCGGAATCTTGCGTTCTGGAGTCTGAGTCCAGTGGCGGGCGGGCGGGAAAGTCGGCACGATTCACGGCGGGTGGCGGGACGGCTGAATGCGTGGCGATGCTCAGCTCATTAATTATGCATCCGCGAGGAGCACTGTGAATCTCGTGATGGCGCGGGCAGGAAGTCGCCCACCATGCCATTATCTCATGGGGTCAAAGGTCCTGCCAGCATATATTAAATGGTATCCACACAGCCCTTCATTCAACGCAGGCCAGGAGCTCTGCACTCTCACCGGCCGGGAACTTAACTTGGAGGGCAATCTTAATTCCGACAAGGTGGCCTTTGATGAGCATGCATGAGATGCTAATACATGCAAATGGGATTCCCTGCGTTGGTCATTGGGAAGCTCGATCCGCCTTTAACTCGCCTTGAAAGCCGGGAGAACAAAATCCCAACAGTTTTTCCCGCCGACGGGAAACAGACGTTTTGCCTCCTGCCAAGTTAAGCGCCCCCGACCGCCATGATCCCCTCTGCCGGCAGGACCGGAAGATTCCGCCCCCTGAATCCCAAAGAGGAATTCTTCACTCACAGAGTGGTCAGAAGGTTGAGGTGAGTGCCATTTAAGAGGAAGAATGGAACAGAAAGAGATGGTGGAAAGGTTTGATGAGGTAGGAATGGCTTATGTGAGGCGTAAACACCAGTATAGACCAGTTGGGCCAAAAGGCCTATTCTGTGCTGTGTAAATCTATGCCAATTACTCCAGACCTCTCCTGTCTTGTCCCATGACTCTGCAATCTGAAAATGTTCAATTCTGAAGAAGAGCCATTTTAGACTCAAAACGTCTGAAGAGGAGTCATTCAGTCTCAAAATGTTAACGTTGTTTCTCTCTCCACAGATGCTGCCAGACCTGCTGAGTTTTTTCCGGCAGCTTCTGTTGTTATTTCAGATTTCCAGCATCCAGTATTTTGCTTCTGTTACCTGAGAATATTACCTTGTGTTGACCAAGAAGCACCTGACCCATGCATAGAATGGCCACCCTGAGATTTTCTTATCTGAAAATGATAGTGTTAAAGAGGACTTGGCTTGAAATGTCAGAGCAGAGATGCTTAAATCATCAAAAACAAGCAGCATGCTTAAAAGATTTCACTCCGCTGTGGTCTAGACTTAATGAAAATGCAGTTTCCTATGATCTTTCAACATTCAGAGTCATTTTGTTTTAAGCAAAACATAAGTCTGTATTGATTATTCCTGACACTAGGTTATTAACTTGATGGTGTCAGACTGTATGGATCAGAAGGTATAAACTTCCATTCAGCTGAGGCAAGGAGTAGCTTGGCTACAGATCTCAGGAGAAGTGACAGGCAGGCCGCCTTTCGGAATGCAGTTTTACATCTCAGATTGGAAATGAAATCTTGGCTCTTTACGATTAAAGGTCAGCCTGTCTGTACTGCAGCTTTTTTGGGCTGATGGAGTGGGTCAGGCAATCATTCTGCCTTTAGTCCCCCTCGTTAATAACATGATAAGGGCACAGTTAGGAAACTGCTGGGGGGAAAAAAAACTGACAATCGTAGAAGAACCAGCTCAGGTTTCTGTGGATATGTGGCAAAATATTAATCACTGATCCGTGACATCCTTAGTAGCTAGTGTGTTTTACGTTTTACCCATCATCCCTGTGCTCACTGACCTACACTGGCTGCAGGTCTGTCAATGTCTCAATTTTAAAGCTGTCATACTTCTTTTGAAATCCCTCCTTGGCCACACACCTCCCTTTCTCTGTTACCTTCTCCAGCCCCACAACCCTCCAAGATTTCTGCACTCGTCCAATTCTGGGGCTCTTGCGCACCCCTGGATTTAATTGTTGCACCATTGGTGGCCATGGTTTCAGCAGTTGAGGCCCTAAGCCCTGAGTTCCCTCCTCAATCCTTTCTGCCTCTCTACCTCCCTCATTTCCTTTAGGACAGTCCTTAAGACGCCTCCTTGATCAAGCTTTTGGTCACCTGTCCAATTATCTCCTCATGTGGTCTTTTGGCATTTTTAGTCTGTTCCCGAGCTACAAGCTTCACCCCTCTCCCTAGCAACAGTCTGACATTAAGATGGTTTCTTCAAGTTTGACCTTGAGATGAGTTTCCAACCTCATTTTCGTGCCATCACTAACGCCGTTGATTTCCACCTCTATAGTATTTCCTGGCTTCACCCAGTCTCAGCTCACCTGCTGCTGAGACCCTTATTCATGCCTTCATTACCTCTGGACTCGACTATTCCAACACACGCCTGGCTGCTCTCCCACATTTCCTCAGCTCTGCAATTCCTTCCCCACACCATTCTGCCTCTTCTACCTTGTTTTCCTCCTTTAAGACATTCTTGAACCTCCTTGACCAAGTTATTCATCATCTAACCTAGTACCAGCTTATGTGACTCAGTGTCATATTTTGTTTTATACTGCTCCTGTGAAGTGCCTTTGGACATTTTATCACATTAAAGGTGATTTATAAATGAATGTTGTTTTTATATATAAAAATGCTGGCTAGTGTTACATTGCAAAGGTCAGTAGAAATCTGTTACGTAGAATTGCAGCAAGGGTTGGGTAAGTGAACTTTCTGATCGACGCAAGCTTGGAGGATCCACAGCACGGCCCCCACTGTAAAACCCCACCCAAGTGAGTGCATAGGGCATAAATATTTAAAAATAAGGGGTCGCTCATTTAAAACCCAGGTGAGGAGAGATTTTTCCTCTCAGAGGGTAGAGTCTTTGGAACTCTTTCTCAAAAGGCAGTGGAAGCAGAGTCCCTGATTATTTTTAAGGCAGAGCTGGATAGATTTTTGATTAACAATGGGGCGAAAGGTTATCAGGGTTGGGCAGAAATGAGGGATTAAGGTGACAATCAGATCAGCCCTGATCTTATTGAATGGCGGAGCAGACTCGAGGGGCCGAGTGGCCTAAGCCTGCTCCTAATTCGTATGTTCGTATGTATGTTCGTATGATGGCTCATCTGTGGTGTCCAATCTCCATGGCCAACTAGCGTGCTGCTAATCAAACTGTACATGAAAAATAGACCTTTCAGCTTTGTGCTAGGGAATGGCTAGAATTAGGAACACTGGGGACAGGACCATTATTGCACCATTAATTCCATCCTGGGTTAAACTGCACCTCACTTCCAGTTTCCCTCCTTTTCTCCATATCCTATGATACCCTTACCTAACAAAACCCCAGCTGGAAAAGGTTCCCTTTAGAAAGTGACTGTGAGCATTGACATTGTGACTATCTCAGGCACCTTGTTTTACTGTGAAACCCCTTGCTCCCCCTCTTTTATCCATCTACCTGCTGTTGTTACCAGATAGGCTGAGGGGAACGCCAACCCAAGTTGTCTAGTAGGCAAACTGGTGGAGAAGGAAACTTCCCAAAAGGTGGGCACTACAATCGGCAAGTGACCTGGTTGTAAAATACCCCCGGTGGGCCTTAATGCCACAAGGTCGTAAGGGCTATGGGTAAAGGGATGTGAATTGGGGCTAACTCTTTGAATGAGCCAGCATAGACATAATGGGTCGAACAGCCTCTTCCTGTGCTGTAAGACTTTGTGAGAGTCATAGGCAAAAATATTTGATCGAGAACCTTAAATCGATATTCTGATTTACTCACTGTAGAATTGCAAACACTAAATCGAATTTTAAAATGCCAAAAGGGTAATTTATTAGCCTTGAGATAATATGTTCTCCTTTCTGCCTCTTTCACACCTAGCTTCTAGGAATTCGAGCTGAGATGTTGAGCTGTGGTGATTTTTTTTACCTCAATAACAGGGGCTGACATTGATTCTTTTAAAAAGCTACAGATGCTAAGGTTAATGACTTACCAAGAAGTTATCCACTAGTGAGTAGTTTTTACCTTAGCTTTCGATTAAACAAAAACAGATTGCAAAAGTTACTGGAGAGCAAGTAGAAAAGAGACCAAAGACAGGCTGGTGTGCATCCTAGGATACTGAGGGAGGCTGGGGAAGAGATAAAATGGGCAGAATAATCGTTATTTTCTAAATATCTACGGAAATGAGAAATGCAGTTAAAAAGCCTGAAGACCTTGCTCATTAAAAAAAGGGCAAAAAACCTAACCAGGTATTTTTCTTCAACTGTTCTCTCTGGTTGAAAGCAGAAAGTAAATGTCTGTTGATCTGTGGCACCAGGACCTAGTTATTGTTATAATGGTTTTGATTACAGACCATGTCTGTTAAGGAAGTCTTTGTAGCCTTCTGTATGTTAACCACAATTCTTTATTAACTACTTATATATATATATTTATATAGTAAAGGATGCAGGCAAGGAGCTATCTCCATTTCTAGATCTTAACATGTCTCAGACCAACAACACACTGACCCTAGGTCTGGTTCATGTGCCTTCTTACACCACTATATGGGCAGAACTGTACTCAATCCCACATTGACCCTGTATATACTAGACCCTTATACTACACTTCCCCCCCTAAGTCTTTTTCCCATGGATATAGAATTGCATTAGTTTACCTCAGTCTTACATCATGCATTTATCTTATTGTTACAACCATAATGCTATTCTAACATTATTGCTGTAACTGTATTAGCATTGACAACATTCTCTCAATTTTTTCTCCTCCCTTCAAGTCCTTGAAGTTAGAGGTTCAAGCAATCTGGAGGCCTTACAACGCTTCTACATCTTGTTCATCCTTCTGCTGGAAGAGTGGTAGGCTCTAAAAACAAAAAAACTGCGGATGCTGGAAATCCAAAACAAAAACAGAATTACCTGGAAAAACTCAGCAGGTCTGGCAGCATTGGCGGAGAAGAAAAGAGTTGACGTTTCAAGTCCTCATGACCCTTCGACAGAAGGGTCATGAGGACTCGAAACGTCAACTCTTTTCTTCTCCGCCAATGCTACCAGACCTGTTGAGTGGTAGGCTCTGTTGCTTCTGCTTCCTGTTGTTGGCTTGAAGGCTGGACTGGAATTTGGGTATTCTTTCATTCTTTTCTTTGATTGCTTAATGTTGACCCACACCTGGTAGGTATGATGGATGACTCATTAATATCCTGTCATGCAATGATGTCATCTGCAATTGGCCCTATTGAGTAAAAAAGCGTGTTTATTTATTCCTCTTATGATTTTTTTATTTAACCCTGAAGCAATGTTGTATCTTGAAAACCTTGTGCTTCAGAGACCCCAATTTTGTGACTGGTCATAGCCTTGGGCGAGAGCCAGTGGAGTTGGAAATATGGAATTGTGATTCATGCTGAAGACTTTTAAAGTACGGGTACAGCTTTAAGAGCTTGCAAGCTTCCGAAATGGTGTAGCTGTTCATTGCAGAACAATGGATTTCTGTATTTGCCGCTTTTGGCAGGCTTTGCAAAATGGTGATGGCACACTTCTGGAAGACAAATGTTTGACAATGGCTGTGTGGGTTAGCTTTCTGTCAATTTGATTTATTCAGCGATGTAGTGTTGTGAGTAGCGAGATGTCTAAATTAACAGCAGGCTTGCTGTTTAAGGATTCCCGGAGAGAGGTTCCCGAGAGTTGAGTCAGCTGATTACGTATTTGTTTCTTTACTTTTCAACTCGGAGGTCACATGTTGAGGCTCGGAGTCAGGAATCGAGATCAGTATCAGGTTTCGTTCAAACGGCACTTCTGACTGAATTGGTAAAAGGGCCTTCTCAGGACTGGCTGCAGCCTGGAAGTTAAAAAGATTTAGCTCACCCTTGTAGGCTATGGACTCTGCGTGTTGAAGCTGGACTTCCGAAGGCATTTCTATGGTGGTCTTCTGCTGCAGTAAGACTTCTGCCTATAGCTTCCAGGTTCTTTTGTCTGGAGCCCTTTCTGGTGAATTTTCTCAATGCCTGTACTTTCAGTTGGGAACTTCTTTCAGTCAGATTCCATTGAAGGTTTTGTTTTTCCTAGTTTTTCAGCATTCTTGTGAGGTTGAAGATTTTTTGATCTGCTGCCACCATGTTATAATGGTGTTGGGTACAGCCCATGCCTGTTAAGGAAGTCTTTGTAGTCTTCTGTATGTTAACAGCAAGTCTTCATTAACAACTTGTAACTATATGCATGAATACAGTAAAAGGAGTTCAGGCAAGGAGCTAACTCCATGTCTGGATCTTGAAACGTCTATGGCCAACACCATGCTGTCCTTAACTCTGGGTCATGTGCCTTCTTACATCACTGTGTGGGAGGTAATGCACCCTGTCCCACATTAACCCTGTATATATCAGACCCATATACCACAGTTATCCTGGTTTTGATTTTGCATTTCCAGGGTTCCTCTGAAGGGTAGTGGATCACTTGATCTTGGGAAGCTTCACAAGAACACAAGAAATAGGAGCAGGAGTAGACCATATGGTCCATCAAGCTTGCTCCACCATTCAGTCTGATCATAGCTGATTTTGGGCTTCATCTCCATTTTCCTGCCCATTCCCTATATCCCTTGATTCCCTGAGAGACCAAAAATCTGTTTGTCCCAGCCTTACATGTATTCAGTGATGGAGCATCCACAGCTATATGGGGCAGAGAATTTCAAGCACTCATGACGCTTTGAGTGAGGTAATTTCCACGCTCCTTAGTCCTAAATGATTGGCCCCTTATCCTGAGATGTGCCCCCCGTGTTTTAGATTCCACGACCAATGGAAACAATCTCTCAGTGTCCACCCTATCAAGCCCTTTCAGAATCTTGTACATGTCAATGATATCACCTCTCATTCTTCTAATCTCCAGAGAATATAGACACAATTTATACAGCCTCTCATCATAGCACAACCCCTCATCCCAGGGACAAATTTAGTGAACCTTCACTGTATCACCTCCAATAAAAATATATCTTTTCTTAAATGTGGAGACCAAAACTGTACACAGTACTCCAGATGTGGTCTCACAGAAATCCTGTACAACTGTAGCAAGACTTCTTTATTCCTGTACTCTAATCCCCTTGCGATAAAAACCAATATGCCATTTTCCTTTCTAATTGTTTGCTGTACCTGCATGCTAACTTTCTGTGTCCCTTGTATCAGCACAGCCAGGTCTCTTTGAACGACAACACTTACAAGTTTCTCACCTTTTAAAAAATATTTTGCTTTTCTATTCTTATGACCAAAGTGAATAACTTCACACTTCCCCACATTATAGTCCAGCTGCCATCTTGTTGCCTGTTCACTTAATCTGTCGCTATCGCTTTGCAGTCTCTCTGTGTCCTCCCCACAGCTTACCTTTCCACCTAGTTTTGTACCATCAGCACAGTTAGATACATTACTCTCCGTCTCTTCATCGAAGTCATGAATGTAGATTGTAAATAGCTGAGACCCCAGCACTGACCCTTGTGACACTGCACTATTCACTACCTGCCAAATTGGAAAAGTCCCATTTATTCCCACTCTCTGCTTCCTATCTGTTAACCAATCCTCTGTCCATGCATTCTGTCCTATTTCCCAAACACTCTGCTATTGATGCATCATACTCCTAAAATGTGCTACAGTGGAGGCCATGGTTCCTCACTTTAACTTCCTCCACTTAGAAGAAATAAGATCATAGCTGGTGAGGCAGTTAGAATAATAAGAGTGGCTTACACCCCCATCAACCCCACTTCCTTACCATTGTCTTCCCATATTAACATGTTTAACAATGGTGTAGATTTCTCAAACCCACCCCTATGGAGTCGATGATATATGTTACCTTGAGACTGCTCTACCATAGAGGAGCTCTGCTTACATCTTCTAAGGCAATACCACAGTTGGTTGTGCCAGTGGACTAGTAATCGAGAGGCCTGGAATATTAATCCAGAGAACACGTGTACAAATTAGGAGTTTGAGAACTTGAATTCAGTTCAGTAAAAAATGTTGGAGATCAGAAGCTAGTATCAGTAAAAGTGAAAATGAAGGTGTCAGATTGTTGTTAAAAAACCTGTAATTGGATCACTGCTGAGGTTCCCAATTGCTGTCCTTACCTGGCCTGGATCTATATCAACTTCAGTCCCAAAAGCAACGTGGCTGACTCTTAACAGCCTTCTAAACTGACCTAGAAAGTCACTTAGTTGCGTCAAACTTCTGGAAGACCCATCATCACATTGTCAGGGCAACTAGGGATGGACAATAAATACCTGCCTTGCCAGTGACACACGTATCTGAAGAATTTTTGAAATGTGGCATTTGGCCTCAATGCAGTTGACTGTTGTAGTATGCCTTTTAGGGATTGCAGCATGACATCACTAGGAAGGAAGTGTGTCATGCAAACCAGCTTTGCTTTCAGCAGGGCACAAATGCACATTTCTGCTTTATATCCATGTAGATCTGTTCACACGTGCTTAGTCTTAATAAATTAATCCACAGCCAGTATACCCAATCCCTTATGAGTGATCGGTGCCTTTATATCATTATAAACACAGGGCATCCACTCCTTCCACCACCGATGCACAGTGGTAGCAGTATGTATCATTTACAAGTTGAATTGCGGGAACTCACCAAGTCACCTTAGACAGCATCTTCCAAATCCTCGACCACTACCACCTGGAAGGACAAGGGCAGCAGACACATGGGAGCACTGCCACATGGAACTTCCCCTGCAAGTCACTCACCATCATGACTTGGAAATATGTTGTCATTCCTTCACTGGCGCTGGGTCAAAATCCTGGAACTCCCTCTCGAACAGCGTTGTGGGTGTACCTACACTGCATGGACTGCAGCGGCTCAAGAAGGCAGCTCACCACCACCTTCTCAAGAGCAATTAGGGATAGACAATAAATGCTGGCCCAGCCAGCGAAGCCCACATCCAACGAATGAATTTAAAAAAAATATTGGCTTGCCACTCCTGTTCTGACCCTGATGGATGTGTGAATGTGGGCTGCAGGGCTAGATTCAGTGGGTTCGGCCATGGTCAGTGTGGATAAACAGTCAGCTGCCATTCAGTGTCTTGGCTCTCAAACAAGGATTGGTCACTCAGAGTAGGTGCCAGTGCCCCCAGAACCGATGTTCAATTCTGTTCACTCAGCACAGAAGCAGAGAAAACTGAGACGGGAAGCTTCCTACATTCCAATAACTACACTTCAAAAGTATATATTGGCTGTAAAGTGCTTTGGAACATCCTGAGGTCAAAATGGGACTATATAAATGCAGGTCTTTCTTTTTTATTATATTTTTGATTATATTACAAACATCTACATTTATTATTTTATATTACATTTTTATTATATTGCATTATTACATTACATTTCATATTAAAAATTATTGCATTTTTGATAACAATTAGAAATTAGGAAAAGGTTCAGTTGCTTCATTTTCCCTACTTTATAATAGTGGCCCTCCTTGAAAAGTACTACATTTGTTCTGAAGTTCTTTTCAAAATGTTGAGTCATGAAATGCGCTATATAAATGTAAGTTCTTTCTTCCTATTCCTATATGGTAGAGGAATAAGAGATATAAGTGCACACGTGCAGAAAATAGAGATTGGTAATGTAATGGATGTTAAGAACTGGAATACTTGTATATTCGGTGGGTAATGAGATAAGATGAACTCAACCAAGCAGAAAGAAAATTCAGAAAGAATTAAAAAGGATGTGAATCTCATTCTTCACGGTTCATTAAATTTAGGGTCAGTATCATAAGACTTGGCAAATAGATAATGTTATTTCTGTGTTCAGAAAGGTCAATAATATGATCTGGAACCATAGAGCTATTAGTGATATCTGTCAATGGAAAGACAATTGTGTCTGTTACAAAATTAACTAGATGAAAAGTAATAAATTTCACATACAACATAGGAATTAGGAGCCGGAGTAGGTTGCTTGCCCCCTCGAGCCAGCTTCACCATTCAATAAGATCATATCTGATCTGATTGTAACTTCAATTCTACATTACCGTCTACCCCTGATAACCTATCACCCCCTTGCTTACCAAGAATCAATCCATCTCTGCCTCAAAAATATTCAAAAATGCCACTTTCACCACCTTTTGAGGAAGAGAGTTCCAAATACCCAAGATCCTCCAAGAGAAAGAATTTCTCCTCATCTCTGTCTTAAATGAGCAACCCTGAATTTTTAAACAGTGACCCCTCATTCTAGATTCTCCCACAAGAGGAAACATCCTTTCCACATCCACCCTGTCAAGACACCTCAGGACCTTAAAGGTTTCAATTAAGTCACCTCTTACTCTTCTAAACTGCAGATACAGGCCTAGCCTGTTCAACCCTCATAAGACAATGCACCCATTCCAGATACTAGTCTAGTAAGCCTTCTCTGGACTGCTTCTAACACATTTACATCCTTCCTTAAATAAGGCAACCAAAAATGTACACAGTACTCCAGATGTGGTCTCACCAATGCCCTTTATAACTGTTGCATAACATCCTTACTTTTGTATTCAATTCCCCTTGCAATAAACAATAACATTGTATTAACTTTCCTAATTACTTGCTATACCTGCATACTAACCTTTTGCAATTCATGCATGGGCACACCCAGATCCCTCTGTATCTCAGAGCTCTGCAATCTTTCACCATTTAGATAATATGTTGTTTTATTCTTCCATCGAAAATGGACAATTTCACATTTTCCCACATTAAACTCCATTTGCCAGATCTTTGCCCACTCACTTAACCTATCTATATCCCTTTATAGCCTCCTTATGTCCTCTTCAGAACACTGTTTCCTACCTATCTTTGTGTCATCAGCAAATTTAGCAACCATACCTTCGGTCCCTTCATCCAAGTCATTTATATAAATTGTAAAGTGTTGAAGCCTCAGCACTGATCCCTGTGGCACACCACTTATTACACCTTGCCAACCAGAAAATAACCTATTTATGCCTACTCTGTGTTTCCTGTTAGCTAGCCAATCTTCTACCCATGCCAATATGTTATCCACTATACCATGAGCTTTTATTTTCTGCAATAACTTATGATATGGCACCTTATGCTTTCTGGAAATCTAAGTATAGTACATCTACCAGTTCCCCTTTATCCACAGCACATGTTACTTCTTCAAAGAACTCCAATAAATTGATTAAACTTGATGTACCTTTCACAAAACCATGTTGACTCTGCCTGGTTACTTTGAATTTTTCTAAGTGCCCTGCTATAATGTCTTTAATAAAAGCTTCTAACATTTTCCCTAAGATAGACGTTAAGCTAACTGGCCTATAGTTTCTTACTTTCTGTCTCCCTCCCTTTTTGAGTAAAGAAGTATTGCTATTGTCCAATCCAGGGAATTTTGGGAAATTAAAACCAACGCATCAACTACCTCACTAGCCTACTCTTTTAAGGCCCTAGGATGAAGTCTACCAGGACCTGGGGACTTGTCATCCTCAAGTTCCAACTAACATGGTCAGTTTTCAAAACCAATTCTGTTAATTATTGAAATGAGAGTGTGCAACAGGATTTTTAGGTGACTTTAATAGGTAGGCAATTCAAGAGATTTTGATCTGGTACCTCAACAAGGGGCTTGATGATCAGCTGTAAACTCCGCCTAAAGCAGGATGTTGAAAATTGCCTATAAATCTGTCTAAATTACAGCAATAGCTTGCATTTATATATTGCCTTTATCAACGTAAAATATTCCAAGCCCCATCCAAGGAAGTTGCCAGAAAATATTTAACACCAAGCCAGAGAAAGACAATTGGAGAGGTGACCAAAACACTTGATCAAAGAGGTAGAGGTTTTAAACAAATAGCAATGCTTAGTGACGGTGTTTATAAATGGACACCTGTGATCAGCCACGGAGAAGATGTTGTGGAGCAGCAAGTGTTGAGTTCAGCAAAGCTGCCCTCCTGAAGCAGAGGCTAACTATATGGACTGTGAACTAGAGAATCAGGGCTAGAGTATATATAGTCATATATCCGACCTGCTCGTTTGTTTAGCAAGGCACTGCTTCAAGAGTGCAGGCCCATTGAAACTGATATTTATAATGGGGTCTAAATGGAATTGCGAGTTGGATCCCAGTTTGCAGATAAGAGATGAATGAGCAATCTGGCTATCCCAGTGATGAACAATACCTGCAAGGAGATCATCTCAGTAAAAAGCTCTAACCAATCTTCACTGGGAATGATGGCCTGGGAGTCATTCCAAATTTTCCAGCCAGGAGAGGAAAACAGGTTGTAACAAGAGGTGTACAATTTAAGGAGTGCAGTAACCTTACACCTGAGTGGAGTGAATGAAAAAACGGAGTGGGAGGAGGGATTGGGTATAAAGGAAGCTGATTCCCTTTGCATGGCATCTGCAATGTGTCTTTCTCCAAGGGTCTTCCATACAGCCACAATGGAACATGGCGCCTTCCTCCAGGACTGAGCTCTTTACCCTCCACATGTATTCAGGGTATGACGATTGCATGTGAAGCAGGCACTGAGATGTAATTTAGATTCCAGAGAATCAGAAGTGACATAGCTCTCTCCTCTGAATCTATTTCTCCCCCTTTACACTTGTAGCGAGTCAGGTAGAATTATAGGTGCTAGTGCTTCACATATAAAATCAGTTGCCTGTAAAGGTTAAAGATAGACTTGCATCTCACAACCACCGGACATCTCCAAGCATTTTACAGCCAATTAAGTGCTTTTGAAATATCATCACTCTTGTAACATAAGAAACACGGCAGCCAATTTACACACAGAAAACTCCCAAAACCAGAAATGTAATAAAACAAAATCTGTTTTGTTTTTAAATGTTGACTGAAGGAAAGATATTGGCCAAGGCATCAGGGAGAACATCAGTGCTTTTCTCCCAGAAGTGCCACAGGACATTTTACCTCTACCTGAGCAGGCAGATGAAGCCTTGGCTTAACGTCTCATCTGAAAGCCAGCACCTCTGATAGTGCAGCACTCCCTAAGTACTGCACTGGAGTACAGCCCTGGAGCGGGGCTAGAGCTTGGAACCTTATGATTCAGAAGCAGGGGTTCTATTGACTGAGCTGAGCGCAGCTTACATATGTGCAGAGACCCCTGTAAACACTGACACCCTCCTGGAGAATCCCTGTAAATGTTAACAGACTCCTGAGATTCCTGTGCACAGGATCATGGCCGGGATTTTCCGCACCCGATCGGGATGGGCATCCTCAGTGGCGAGATTGGAAAATCTCGTGAGGAGGCCCCAGGCGCGCTTCCCTGTGACTTAAATCCGGGAAGTGAATGTCCCCTCCCCCCCAGTCAATGGCGGGCCATGTTTCTTGGTGTCAGATGTCGGGAGCTCAATATGAATACATTTGCACATGCCTGGACCACCCCGCCAGGTCAAATTTAAATCCCACGTTGGCATGATTTTAGAACGGCGGGATTTACAACGGCCTTTGAAAGGCTCGCTTCAAGGGGAACTCGGAGGTGAGTGCACACAACCTCAAGTGGCGCTCGCCAGGATCCCAACGCAAGGAAGTGGTTCCGCGGATTCAGGGGGTGTCTATAGTGGCTTCTTTGTGGCTGGCCTTGTGGTGCTGAGGCTAGGGCAACAGTGCTGGAGAGAAGGGAAGCTGGGGGCTAGGGCAACAGCGCAAGGGGGAGTCTAGGCAGCGCAGACTGAAGGTTGCACACTAACAACATGCCGGGGCGAGGGAGCGGAAAACGGCCAGGCAATTGGAAAATCGTGTCAAGGGTGAGCACTCTTCCACGACTGAGACCGTCCAGCCAGAGATGAATTGACCTGCCTGGAATTAGGCCGTTCAAGCAACTGTGCCCACTCAGGCAGCACTAATTCCTCGCAGTGCCTATGATTGCTCTACTTTTATCCCCTTGCGTGCAGGCTTCAAAACTGTATGAGTGCTATGGTGCTGCTGAGGTGATTGGACAAGCTTGAGGGTCCCCTTGGGAAAGGTGGCCATCCAACACTGACGGAGCGGTGCTCGCCTAATTCCTTGCATCGTGTTTAGGTTGCCATTGAAAATTCGCCATCATGGCCCAAGCACACCACAAAGCCTTGGAGTCCAGGTTACGACAATGCCTGCCTCTGAGATGGGAGCTCATGATGCAGTTGAGTGGCCGAAGCTGTCACCGCTCGGTCATGTGGTGTGGGGCAGTGGGTGGGTGGGGTTTTGGTCAGCCATCATGCGCACCAAACAATGGGCATCCATTTGGTGGCCGTGACACTCCAGCATGTGTAAAGGGGCCTTGAGAGGCAGCCACAGGCGATGACCTGACCAAGAGTGGTTCTTAGGAGACAAATGCTGACCCTCGTGTCTCTCTCTTTGATACTGCAGTGAGGGGACCATCAGGAACATGGAGCCTGCTGATCATGCTGCCTGCGTCATTGCTTATGGACAGGAGAGAAGTCAGAGAAAAATGTGACAGAGGTACCAATGGGAGGAGCTGAACCATCAAGGCCACAGGGTGGCGGGGCCTCATCCGCACATAGAGGACGAACCCCTCAGAGCCGTCATTCGTAGGTGCCTCGCTAGACCCAGGGTCAATAGACGGTGCATGCGCTACCTGCAGATGAGCAAGAACCAGTGTCGCTGACGACTGCGCACTTCAAGGACAGTCACATGTGTCACCTTCTGCAGGATTTGGCACCAGGTGGACTTGGAAGAGATCCACTCCCAGTGGCAGTGAAAGTAACCCCCACACTCAATTTCTACAGCAGTGGCTCCCTCCAGGGCTCCACCAGGGACCTGTGTGAGATTTCCCAAGCCTCCACCCACAAATGCATCCAGCAGGTTATGGATGCCATTTTTACCAAGGCACACAACTCTGTCAACTTGGACAGATATCAGGTGAGCCAGGAAGCAAGAGCGGTGGGAGATTTGTTCAGGTTTCCGGATTACCACAGGTGCAGGGCGCCATTGGCTGCAGTCACGTGGGTCTAAAATCTCCCTGGCAACAAGCGGTCCAGTATGTCAACCACAAAGGCTTTACATTCACTCAGTGTTCAGCTGGTCATTGACAATAACAAACAGGTGATGCAGGTTTGTGCAAGATATCCCGGAAGCGTCCATGACTCATACATCGTCAGCAGGTCTCAGACCCCTGACATCTTCCAGGGGCCACACAGGCTGCAGGGTTGGCTCTTTGAGGACAAGGGCTACCCACAGGGGATGTAGTTGATGAAGGCCATGCGGCGGCTTCAGACTCCTGCTGACTCCTAATGAGACTCATGCCACAATCCGGACTTTGGTGGAGCACCACCATTAGGGTCCTGAAATAGAGGCTCCCGTGCCTGGACAGATCTGGAGCAGTGCTCAAGTACACCCCCCAGAGGGTAACATGTGTCACCATGCTTGCTGCGCGCTGGTGATGCAAAGGGGAGAGGACCCAGATGATGAGGAGTTGAAGGAGCTGCATGTCTCCTCTGATGAGGTGAATACTGAGGGGGGGATGAGGGTGGTGAGGTCCTGGAAGATGAGGATGCAGGCGAAGAGGTCTTTGCACTGGTCAGATGAGGCAGATGTGTTCATGAGGCCCTCATTGCCACAAGATTCCACAAGGAGGATGACAAGGTGCATGGGGACACTCCTGAGATCATCATACTGGGAAGCTCTGAGACCTGTCTGGCTGAGGGCAGCTCACTTACACTCTGTGAAGAGGCTCACATAATGGAGATGCTACTGAGGTACAGCTGGCACATGGACTTTAAGAGCACTTGGTCCTTTAGCAGTCTTCATCGCCTGTTCCCCTCAGCACCACACCTTCACCTGTCAGGAATGCTGACAAGATGGGAGGGAGGCAGCCCCACCTCAAAGTTACTGAGATAGTTGCACAGAGAACATCACGGAACCCTGTGACACTTGGGTACGAGAATTCTTGCAGCAAACGCAATCCACCTCAAATTGCAGGCCTCATGGTCTGGAGCGTGACTTTAAAACGAGACAATCACTGCTCAGAAGGTTACAAACTGCACAGAGGTGAGGCCCTGGACGATGACAATTGACTTCAGTTTGTGCAGGAACCAAGGTTTTACATCTGATTTCCATGAACATGCTTATCATAACAAGGAGCAATGGGCAAGGAGACATGATTGGGAGTGTATTTACAATCCTCAACATTCTGTACAAGTGATTAACACCCGTGTCCACGTTGGACAATTACATCTTCTTAGCCTTTCTAACACAGCCGCTAGGTCCTGGTGCTCCCCCGATATTCACAGCGGGGGTGGAGGTGACCTGCTGACTGCTATGCCTGTTGTCTGTGATGACTTTGGCGGGCGTCATCTGGAGGCCCGAGGCCTGGAGAGTCCTGGCCTGCTTTCAGGGTCCAGCTGTGTGGAGGCTGCACCCTCCTCGGCCTGCGGAGCTGATGGGGTCACAGAAAGAGGGGATTTGGATTTGCCGGTCACTCACGGAGTCACCTGGGTGGATGGCCCCAGGGTGTCGAGCTGCTGGTCCTCCTCCCTAGGGGTGCCCAATGGCCCCTGGCTAACCCTTTGGGAGTAAGGGGCAGCTGGAGTGAGCTTGAGATGCCCCCCCCTCACGTTGACACTGATGGATGCCAGCAAGTGCCTCAGCGATGAAGCTCCGCCCATGCAGCAGTGCAGGACCCAAGCCCTGGACCAAAATCTCCATGACGGTCGCCCCTTATCAATGTTCAGCTCAGTGTGTTGGCATGCCGGCGCTATCACCTTGGTCTGAAGGCGGGCGGAATGCTCCATCATGCCTTGCAATCTGAGGAGCACAGCGGGCATCCTTTCCTGATGTTCCCGAGCTTGCCTTTGCAGCTCCAGCAACTGAATAATGACCGAGTCCAGAAGCTCCTCACCTGACTCGGGCTCAGCAGATTCCTGGTCTCCAGCTGTCCTCCGAGTGCCGGCACCCTTGGATATCCCTGTCCATGACCGCTGTGGATCAGGCAGTGCAATGTGTTCACCAGGATGTGACCCCCGAGGCTACTGTAGAATTAAGTCCCACTGAGGGGTGTGTCTCTGCACTGGTGGAGGGTGTGGGAGAGCGCTGAGACTGGACTTCAATGTCGGTGTCTGCAGATTCCTCTTCTGTGGTGTCCTCAGGGCTGGAGTCAAGGATCTGGCTCGTGGACCCTCCTCGCTGATCCCCACAAATGCCTGGGAAAGGAGAGATCATTAGTGCAAGGCAGTCATCAGGAGACATCACTCACAGCATCGTTGGCTGATGGATGTCGCAGTGTTGGATCCCCACTTGGGTGAGTACGACCAACCTCGGCACACGAACGTTCCACACCCTCGACAGCCAGCTGGATTGCTCTATTTTCAAAGTCTGTCAGGATCGTGAGATCGGGTATTCCTTCCTCCACCAGTCTGGGACCTCTCCTTTTTGTTGTGTGCCCAGCTTGTCCTGCACGAAGACAGATGGAGAGTATGTAAGCCGGGGCCCTTGCCAGCCTAGATGGGAAGGATGCTTGGCATATATGGGTGGCGAGTGCTGCCATGAATGGGATGAGGACGTGATCCTCAGGGCAGATGAAGGTGTGTGTGAAAGAGTGAATGGTAATGTCCCTTGAGCTGGCAGTGAGGGAGATTCCTGTGGATGTGTAATGGGTTTGTGAGTGCATGAGCTAAGAGTGATGAGAAGAGCGACTTACCCTGGTGGAAGGAGAAGGTTATTCATCTTCTTTCGACATGGGGGTGGCACTGACTACCCTTGGATTGGTGACCTTGCTTGCCGGTCTTCCCCCAGAGCAGGGGATAGAGGATAGTACGTCTAGTAGGCACTTGAGGTAGGTGTCACTAAATTTGGGGGCAGCGTGTTTCCTAGTTTTGGCAGCCATCAGTTCCCAGCAGCTTCCTGTCCCTTGGACAGTGCTGGCTCTGTGCAGGGGTGGCCTTTAAATATGGCGCGCGGTTGACCGAAGCTCTGGGGTCACGGCGGGGCTGGCGAATCCGAGGCCACCTCGCCAGTGATCCAACATAAAACCCGTGCCTCTGATGTTTTTACACGATGTTCCCACACGGTACGGGGCGAAATTCCGCCATTGCCACCAGCGGGTCAAACGCCGATTTCTCCGGCCGGTATCGGACTTTGCCGATTTCAGGGAAAATCCCCGCCCACCTCTGTGACTCCTGTTGTGTTTTTATAATGATGCAAAGGCGGATCGGGTAGACACATTGTGGGTTCGTTCATTCAGACTAGGCACATGGGATCAGACATACATGGACCAAAAGCCTGAAGACGTCATCAGCAGGGCTGTCTGTACTGTGCCCTTCTTAAACGCAATAGTGGACCCACTACGTGTTTACACAATCCATTATGAGTGACTGGTGCCTTTATATCATTATTAAAAACATGACAACTCCGGGGAAAACAATTCTGAGAGTGTATTTGTAACGCACAGGTAAAAAAAGAAACCAGATGACCTCATGAAAAAACTTTAAATGCTCCATGAACTCCATGGAATCAAGCGTCACCATTCGGACTGAATCAGGTCATTGATATAAATTTAATTTACCTGAAAATTGATGGACAAGTTACAGATGCTTTTAGATGCCTGTTTTTTGAAAAGATTTTTTTTTGCAGAAAGATCCAGATAAAGCTCCTGGGATCTTAACCTCTGCTAGAGGGCTGGAGCACAATCAGTGGCAAAAAAGATGCAACAACTCGGCAAAAAATGTTCTTTGAAAATATATTGTCAGCTTTTTCCCCAATGGCAGCCAGGCAGAACATAAAATATTACGTGTGGTGGAAAAGAATTATAGCGCAGATTGCTTGCAGTGTTCACACAGCTGACACCCGGCCACTTCCAACTCCGATAAAATAGAAATCAGTCGACCTAAATAAGTGTGAAATTGGCCCCCCATCTCCAGCTACTAAATGGACCATTTTTTCTCCCAACGCAGAATAAAAAGAGATGCGTGTGCTTGTCTCCATGGCTGCATCCAAAACTGTCAAGAATTGTTGAGGACTTGTGATAATTGTCCCACATCAATTGGCTAAAAGCAGCAACATTTGCAAAGCTACTCGGTTCGGTATTTTTGGTTGTAAATGCACATGGAATACAATGAAAAAAGGGTTTGGAAACGTTGCGTAGCGTCGATAGAGTAAGGTGAAATGGGCTGGTTAGGGGCTCATACGGGGCATAAACACTGGCGTTGACCAGTCGGGTTGATGGGCATGTTTCTGAGCTGTAAATTCATTGTCAATTCCACAAGATACCCAACTCGTGTTTATATGTATACACAAGAGTGGAATTTGGTATAATTGCATGTTATTAAGTTTTTTTGTTTTGTTTTTGCGTGTATGGAGCTTGTAGATTTGTACTGTGGCTATAATGGTTCTGTTGCTGATGGGAGATCCATAACACCAGGATGTGTGATTCACACCTATTGACTTCTTTTCTGTCAATGCATTCTGAAATGAGACAGTGAAGGCAATCTTGAGATAAGGAAATGGGACAATGGGGCCAAGATGATTAGTCACAGGGTTAATCAGGAACAGATTGGTCATTTGCAAGTTTTGTAGAAGTAATGTCATGCCTGGAGATTCTAGGTACAATAACACATATCATGCCATAATGAATCAGCAAGGACATGCATCTGCATGACCAGAGAGCTATCAAGATTTTTAGCTTTCTTCCACAATTTATAGAGTCATGATCAAGAAGGATTGATGAATGTTATATCTCTACCCAGAGGGGAAATAGGGTCTTATTGTTTATTTCGCTATGGGCTGGGTTTAACAGGATGCCGCTGTCCTCGCACCACCCAGCCAAAAAGTCAATAGGGAGCCCACCTACGATCTGAATGGCTGCTGCGCAGCAATTTAACGCTGGGAGCAGCGTCAATTGCTTTGAGGCAAGACTTCTGCCACTAACTTGGGAGGAAGTAACACCTTAAAGAGAGCTGCTTGCCAATCGAATGGCTGGCAGCTCTGTAGCCCAAGCAGCACCAGCCCAGAAGCAGTAGCTACTGCCGGGACTACGGGCAGTGCCACCACGCCAAAGAGCCCAGGTAAGTCCGGGATCGGGGGGTCTTGGCGAGGGGGGCGAGGGGATGGGGTCACTAGGTTCAAGAGGCTGAGGGGTGATTTAAATGGTGGGGGGGGGGGGGGGGGGGGCGGTGGGGGGGGAATGACCTTTGGAGGGGTGCCTCTGATGGGCCCAGGGATCCCACTAAGGAGGTTTTCTCCCCCTTACCGAATACCAGCCTGCACAGACAACGGTGCCAGTCTTCCTACATGGCATGGGCCACCCCGCGTCTGTTGCACAAAACACCAGTGGCAGGAGGATGAGGCCCATAAGTGGCCATTTAAGACCCTCAATCAGTCCACGTGTGGCTGGGCTACCAGGCACAGCCCCTGCCCCTGCAAAATGTCTGACAGGTCAGGGGTGGACGGGTAGGCAACGGGAAGGATTTTACACGACTCCCCGCCTTCAGGCCTGCCAACGGGGTGGGGGGGGAGGGGGGCCATTCCTCTGGCAAGAAATCTTCAATTGTCAGGTGGGGCAGACGCCTGACATGCCCGAGTGTAAAATGACGCACGGTGACATCAGGGTGAGCGTTCCGATGCCATCGCACGCTGGTGCGATATATCAGTTGTCGGGCACACGCAGGGGGTCGGCATCACGCCCGCCAACAATTAAGCGGCCTTTACAGGCCATTAATCAACCAATTGATTGGAATTTTTCACTGCTTGTCCAGCTGGTCAGTTGGCGGGTGGGAGAAAAGGACAAGCAGGCAGGATGAGGTTTCGACCGGTGACTTAAAAAGGAAAAAATTAAAATTTTTTTACACTGGTATCCAACAAGTCCCTGCTCCATGTGACAGAGTCACACGAACGGACACATTTCCACTGTTTTAAAAATCTTTATTTTTATTGATTAAATTCTTCAGCTCCCGGAGGCAGCTCTCTGGCTCAGGGAGCTTTTACCACCTGCACTCCCGCGCAGGTGCCAACTTCGGCGCTTGCCCTGCTCCCGTTAATCGGCCAGCCAGCATGAAATCGCGGTCAGGGTCCGATCGCAGGCGGAAGGCGGGGGGGTGGGGGGGTGGGGGGGGGGGGGGGGGTCGCTTTTCCCCGCCGCTCCTGGGTACCCCCCGCCCAACCAAAGGCAAAATTATGCCCTTTATGTCTGCGCTGGGCCCGATTTTAACTGTGTAATTGTACAGATTTTGTCCGAGTTAAAATCTAAAAGTCTGTTGTTTACGCCAAAGGGTTCATCAAACACAAGAAAATGCTGAGGTTGCAAACCAGTTTTGGTTGTCAGATCGAAATTGTCTTCAGATCCCTATGCGCAAAGCAAAGGTGGGCAGAGACCTGTTACCCAGTTACCCAGAGACCTCTTACCAGACCTCTGCCCAACCTCTGTGTTGCCTTGTGGGTTTTGAGGGGGTCACTGGGTCGTGGGGAGGGGGGTGCTGGTTCTGTCAAACAGGGTATTAGCCTTCAAATCCCATTGAAATGAGGCAGGGCTGATGCAACGGTTCACCCTCCATCACTTTCCTCTCTGCACGCTCAGCGGCTGCATATTTCGAGGAATATTAAGGGGGGGGGGGGGGGGTGCCCCTTAGCAACTTCCATTCAGGTTGAGGAATCTGGACGAATCACAAGCGAGAAGAAAGCACCTGGAAAAGGATACCTGAGATCACTGTGAAGGCTCGATGGATTCTGTCTGATATCTATGTGCAGGTACAGACCACCTGACCACCACATGGCGGTGGGGGTGGGGGGGGAGGGGGGATGGTGGTGGGTGATGGGGTGGGGGTGTTGTGGGGTGCGAATGAAGTGGATAATTCCGAAAACCATCTCTATGATTTTTTATAAAACTTTGACTAATACAATATTTTGACATAATTTTCAAAGCAATATATATATATATATATACACACTCCCTTTTTTTAACTTCAAACAATTACACCCAAAGCTAGCAGCAATTAGATGCATTTTCTATCTTTCATTGTACCCCTTAGTGCAGAAGGAATTTATCATTTGACGTTCACAGAGTGCAGCCTCACGTAAAAGTGAATAAAGATAAACGACCCCAACATCATTGTTAGGCACTATCAGAACCACATGATTGGGCCTGACTGACTTCAATTTAACAGCAGTGTCTGCTGAGACGTGCACTATGAGTCAGCCATTTTGATTCTCTAGTCCACCACCTTCTCCCTTGCTACTGTTCTCAAGGAATCCACCAGGGCCTTGGAGTTGCTTCCTCTCCGCCGCTGTAACTTTGGCAGAAGTTCAGTAAAGCGGGAGCAGCGCTGAAGAAAATCCCATCCATCCACTCCTTATCAGATAAAAGCTCACCAGCATTGGGTGCCCTCCAATTTCTCGTAGTCACTGTTCAAGTATAAGCCTAGATGGTCAGCAAATGGTCCAAATGCAAAGAGTATCTAAGCTGAGCCTTTTTCTGTCCTTAGTCGGTATGCTTTTCAGCAATCATTTTACCATCTATGTCAGTGACTTAGATGAAGGGACCTATCTCTAATGTATGCCCATAAAATAAAGTTAGGTTAGTAAGCTGTGAGGAGGTTACAAATAGGATGCAGAGGGGTATAGACTGGTTAAATAAGTGAGCAAAAGGTGGTAGATGGAATATAAAGAGGGGGGAATTATCTGGTTTGGTATGAGGAAAAGAGAATTTTTTTCGGAAAGATAAGCAACTAATGAATGTTGGTACTTAGGGATTTGATTGTCCTTGTACACGGATCACATAAAATTAACAAGCAGGTTTAACAAGCTATCAGGAAGGCAAATAGCCTGTTAGCCTTTATTACAAGGATGCTGGAGCATAAGAGTAAGGAAGTCTTGCTGCAATTACGGAGGACTTTAGCGAGATCACCCCTGGAGTACCATTTATAGTTTTATGGTGACATTATACCAGCCCCTGGTTAGCAGGCTAGGAGGCAAGGGACCAGTAAATGCCAGGATGCCACTGCGGGATGGTTCCCCAATGCTATCTCACATCCAGGTCATTTTCGCAATGGCAGAAGCTTCGCCACCCACCAACCGGAGATGGGCAGCCGGTTTAGATAATTAAAGGCCCAACTGAGGGCCATCTTCCAGGCTGTCGGCATGTTTGCCAAGAGTGGATCGTCCCCACTGCCGTGTGAGGGTTTTTATTTTTGATAGACCAAGGGAATCAAGGGTTATGGGGGACAGGCGGGAAAGTGGAGTTGAGACTGCGACCAGATCAGCCATGATCTTATCAAATGGCAGAGCAGGCTCAGAGGACAGACTGGCCTACTCCTGCTCTTGAGTTCCCTCCTGATTCGACTTTGCCCCTCCACCTCTCTATCTCTTTCTCTCTCCCCCTCTCTTTGTCTTTCTATGCCGTCCTTCAAGGCCCTGAGTCAAACCTATCCTGTGGGTCACCTGTCCTAAATTCACCACCTTTGGTTCAGTGTCAATTTTTGATTTGATTGCCCTGCCTCCCCACCACCACCCTTGTCATGTGCCTTGGGACATTTCATTACATTGAATTTGTGAAAGATATGGTTGCTAAATTTGCGGATGACACAAATATAGGTAGGAGAGTAAGTTGTAAAGAGGACACAAGGGCATGAATTTTCATCCTCAAGATGGGGAGTGGGTGTTAGAAAAATTCCCGGCTCGTCCTGCCCGCCTTGGGAGAAAGTGCCCACAAAGGCTGAATCTTCATTGGCAAGGAAAAGATGCCAGCGTAGCTGGAGTCAAACCTGCCAACCTGGGAAGACATTCAGAGCTGTCAGTCAAGGAATATTTTGTCTGGGGTGCTGCCGTTTCAACATGTATGTGTGGCTGACAGCCCGGACATCCATTACTCTTGTGGAAACAGCTGAGCCCCAAGAAAACATTGTTTGGTTAACAGCTCTGGCTCTCTAATCTTTGCGATCAATTGGACAATGGTTATTACACAAGGTTAAGTGGTTTCAAGAGTTTGTGGTTTCTGTTTTTGATACTTAAAAGGGTTTGAATGATTGGTACTTTTATTCCCCTGTAGTGAATTTTTTTAAGTGAAACATAATAACTGAATGAATTTTTTAACTCAGAGAATAATCGATAATCCTTCTTTCTCGATTTGTGAATAATCCTTCTCGGCCGTAGAGAGGGTTTGGATACATAGCCTATTGGTCTTTCCGCATCATCGTCCAACTTGTGAGATAGTACCACTCCCACGCCATCGGGGGGGAAGGGGGAGTCGCAAGTTAGCACCAATTCTTTTGTTGGGCCTTAGTGTACCAACAAGTTCAAAGAGTGCAAGGGCTGTTTAACTTTCATGAAGGTTTTGTCATGACTCACTGGGAATAGTGTGCTGTAATATCAAGCCCCACTGTTCCCTGAACTGTGGCAAATGTGAAAAATTGGACCAAACCACCAGGTTGCCCCAATTCTACCTAACTGTTTAATTTAGGTTAACAGAATACATGCACCAGGTTTGTAAACCTAACAAGCAAATAACTGTTTATTGAATAAATTGTCTTTAGCTAGTGGCAAAAGAAAGAAATATGAACTGCTAACTTCTAACACTATAACATAAAATCTACCCCTTCTTAAATCCCTACACACACACACACACACAGATTTTACAGGTGGGATAAAACAGTTCAATAGCACCAGTTCCGGACTACCCGATTTGCAGGATTGATTTTGATCAATGTTTTCCAAATTCTTTTCAGTTCTTGTTGATGACACGAGGGGTCTTCCAGCACTTTCAGTCTTTAGTTCATTGGTTGAGAACTTGTTTTTCAATGTCTCCAACAGTGGTTTTCCCCTTTTCCTATTTATAGAGGTTTCCTCAGAGAGCGAGCAGGTTATAGAGATATAAGGAAAAGAGATTTTTTAGATGTTTTCTCTTTGCAGGCCAGAAGCTTTCTGCTGTGGAATTACTGGAATCTCCCACACACAGGGGAAAGGGGTTTCAGGTTTTGTTCCTTTCAGGCTAGGAACCTTCTGCACTGCTCTCACACAAAACCCCGGTCACCTGGTCAGGAGCCAATTAAAATGCTGTTGACAAGCAGCTCTCTTGGTCCAGGATTGCTTTCCGGCACCATCCTATCTTTCATGGCACAATCTGTTCCAGGACTGCAATGTTGTATATATCTCTCATCCTGTTCCAGTGGACATGTCCTTCAAACTGCAGCCAATGCAATTCCAATCCACAGTCCAACAGAAAACAAAAAGAGATTTTCCTTACAATTTCTTCTTGAGGTGACTTCCAAGACCAACATTGATTTTTCTTTAATAATGTGTGTAGAGGAACTAGGACCATTAATAGTTTAGGTAGGAATCGACCACAATAATTTACGATACCCAAGAACAATTTGAACTCTGAGACATTTGTAGGCAAGGGTGCATCCTTAATGCCTTTAAATGTTTCTTCTATCGGGTGTAACCCCTGAGCGTCCACCCAATTGCCCAAGTAAACAACTTCACTTGCCTGAAAGGTACACTTTTCCTTCTTGAAGCACACCCCTGCTTCTGAGAATCATTTTAAGGCTTCTTCCAAGTTAGCCAAGTGTTCTGCTTCTGTTGACCCAGTTATTGGTACATCACCCAAGTAGATCACGACTTGCGGTAGTTCTCCATCATCCTCTGTAAAATCACGCAGGCCAAAGAAAAACTGAAAGGCAGACGCATGTATTGATACAACACTTTGTGTGCGTTTATAGTTACAAATCCTCTGGATGTATCATCCTGTTCCAGCTGCTGATTTGCATGACTCACATGTTCATTTAGTGTAAGTTCTCCCTCCTGCTAATTTGGCATACAGATCCTCGATCCTGGGGATAATGTACTTGTCCAGCTTGGCAACCTTGCTTACTGTTAACTTCTAATGCCCACTGATATGGATGGTCTGATCCAGTTTCAAGGCAGGGACTGTTGGTGTTGCCCGTTCTGAAAAGTGAACTGCCTGAGTTCTCTAAACTGTTTAATTTGGTGCCAACCTTCTCTCTCTCAGGGCATAAGGCACAGGCCAGGCTTTAAAAAATGAGGAGTTGCTTCAGAGTCAACATAGATCTTAGCCTGCAGGCCCTTGATTTTCCCCAGTTCCTCTTGAACGACCTTGTCATATTTCTTTAGCATCACTGGCAGTCCTCCAGCTGTCAGCTGGAAAATTTCAGAACAATTTAGTTTAATTTCTTTTAACCATTCACGACCTAGAATGCTTGGTCCTTTACCTTCCAGTACAATCACAGGGAGTGGTGCTGTCTGGTACTTGTAAGAAACAGGTACAGTGGGAATACCTTTCACTTGTATGGCTTCACCAGTATACATTTTCAATTTGGCTGAAGTCTGTTCCATATTCAATTGTTGAGTACCCTTGTTTAAATATTTGAATGTGTGCTCCCCCACTACAGTGACTGATGCACTGGTATCCACTTCCATAATCAAAGGTTTTCCACTGACCTGCAGAGTAACAGTGATTGGCTCTGTTTTCCCTACTTTCACATTAAATAGAGAATAAACATCAGAATTATTGGTTTCTGGTCCTTCCACATGATGCACTTCAATTAGCTTAGTTTGCTGCCCGGGAGTTCATCTCAATCTTGCTTTACATTGCTCCAGTATGTGCCCCCTTTTATGACAATAATGGCACTCCACCTCTTCAAAATGGAAAGTTTCAGGATATGGTTACTTCAGCATCAGTAACAATTCATTTTCAGATATGCTGCTGAGCTGTCTCCTGTATATTTTTATAAAAATTTTCAGGTAGCAGGGACTGTCTCCCGCTTCGTGCCTGGTTCCCTGGTTTTTGCACCATGCCCGACAGTCTGCTCCCACCCCAACCGGAAAACAGCGCCATTTTGTACACTCTGCAAGGCCTGCGAATCTTGTCTGGTACTTTCCATTGCAAGCGCTATTCCCAATGCTCTTTTAAAATCGATATTTACTTCTGCTAATAACCGTCGTTGATTGGCATCACCATGCACACCGTAGACCAAACAATCCCTTAACATATTGCCCAGGGTCTCCCGAGGGCCACAATGTTCAGTTAGCTGTTTCAACTTCACTACATATGTTGCTATGGTCTCCTCTGGGGCTCTTACTCTCAAATTAAATTTGAACCTCTGCATGATTACGGAGGGTTTGAGTTGAGAATGACCCTTTACGAGGTCTACCAACTCACTGAAGGTCTTGAATCGGGACCATTTGGGGCCGTCAAACTGTGGATTAAATTATAAGTTTTACTTCACAGACGCTTAGGAGAATTGTTTTCCTTTTTTCCCTCCACCATTATTTTGTTTGCTTAGAAAAAGAAACTGAGGCATTCTATATATTGACTCCAATCCTCTGTGGATGAGTCAAAGAGGTCGATCCTGCCAAAAAGTGGCGTATCTGGTGAGTATATTTTCCCTTCTTTCTGTTTAAAATAAGATGCTCACATTTACTGGGCGAGAGACAATGCCGGAACCAATTTATCCTCATCACCCGTTGTTATAGATTTGATTTTCCAGACAGGTTTTTCATAAGAAACTTTATTTACAAGGCTTCAGCAGCAGTTACATGCTTCCATCAAGAACCACAACTCAACACAAACTCCACTTCATAGGTTCCCCACACTTTGGGCTGATTCGTTCACACTGTCATGTGATACTACACAGTACAATAAGTCTTAAAGCTACAGTCACTACATTCCTTAAAGCTACACACCGACAACCAGGTTCAGCGAGTCTTCACTGGAAGTACTGCTGAATGCAGGGGAGGAGAGCAGGGTTGTCCTGTACCCGGGGATGAAAGGAGGAGACCCGCTTGACCCACCAGCCCTGCGTGGGAGGCAGTCGCCAGGGTGGTGAGTGCCAACTGCTTTCATCAGAAAACAGCCCTGCAGTGCAGGGAAAGGAAGAATGACCCAATCTACAACGCCTGGGTAAGTGAACCCTCTACTCCCCATTCTCACCTCATTGAATGGGAACTGGCACATGGGCCTCAGTGGAAAGGTCACCATCTGTGCTGCCCATGCATAAAAGCTCGTCTCAACCTGATGTGGCAATGCATCTTAGTCCCACTGCAGTCCATGTAGCTTGCAGATAGAGAGGCGACTGTGGGTCTCTGACTGTGCCACACAGAGAACTCATATAGTGTTGGGGGGGATTGCTGTAGAGGGCACTAACACTCACTGCTGATGCCATGCCTCTGTCAGCCTTCGCCTTCCATCTGCATGAGCTTGCCACTCTGGCGGGTGCTGCTGAAGAACCCTTGTGGACTAGCTGCAGTACATCCTTCACAAGGCAGCTCACCACCACCTTCTCAAGGGCAACTAGGGATGGGCAATAAATGCTGAATAAAACAAAAATGACACACAGTCGCCAGTGGGTTGTTGGTAAAACAAAAACAGAAAATGCGGCAAGAACTCAGCAGGTCTGACAGCATCTGTGGAAAGAGAAACAGAGTTAACCTGTATCCATTGGCGTTTAGAAGAATGAGTGGTGAACCTTTTGAAACATATAAGATCCTGAGTGGACTTGACAGGGTGAATGCTGAAAGGATGTATCCCCTTGTGGGAGAGACTGGAACTAGGGGACACAGTTGAAAAATAAGAGGTCCCCCATTTAAGACAGAGATGAGGAGAAATGTTTTTCTCTCAGAGGATCGTGAGTCTGTGCAATTCTCTTCCCCAGGGAATAGTGGAGGCAGGATTATTGAATATTTTTAAGGCTGAGTAAAATTCTTGACTGCCAATGGAGTCCCTGTCAAAGGGGGGGCAGGCAGGAAACTAAAAGCCACATTCAGATGAGCTAAGATCTTATCAAATGGTGGAGCAGACTTGAGGGGCGATATGCCTTACTCCTGTTCCTCATTCATATGTTTGTTCCCACCTCCCTTTCAGGCAGTGAAGTCCAGGCCATTACAACTCGCTACACAAAGAATCTTCTCCTCAGCTCACCCTGATTCTTTCGCCAATTGCTAAGTAATTTGACAACAGGGAAGTAAAGGCTGAGGTATCATAATCAAGCCCAGCCTGGTCTTACTCTCAACCTCCACATATGTGTGCTTTCCAGCAAGAAAGACTCAACCTTAATCAAAGTGTTGGGCTGATTCGATCCTCTGCTTGAGTTTAATTGTAATGACCCAGTGGTTTATAGGGTTAAGTTATCAAAAGCCAGGACTGCACCTGTGGCCCAAGACCTGATCAGATGAGCTGTTCAACTGAGATAGCTTTTGGCTGTTGTATGGTTCTCGGTTGTAAATAACTTAGCTGGACTCTAAATTGGGTAGAGGCATGAGGGAGCTAAGATCATTAAAAGTTGCACCACAGGTTGACAAAGCCATGAAAAGTGCAAATAGAGCAGTAGGGTTCGTTTCTAGAGGAATGGAATTCAAAATAAGGAAAGTTATATGAAACTTTAATACAGCCTAGACTACAGCTTTAATGTGGCACACAGTTCAGGTCTCTGTGTGATAATAAGGATATAGAAACACCGGGGAAGGTGCGGAAGTAATTTACAGGGATAATACCAGAGCTGAGAGATAATCATTATCAGGAAAGACTGACTAGGCTTGGGCTATTTACTCTAGAAAAGAGGAGATCGAGAATGTATCTATTAGAGATCTATCTAACTTAGGTAGTGTAGATATGGAGAACATGTTTCTACTTGTGGTGAGTCCACATCGATAGTCAGTAGTCAATAAAATTACTTTGTTCCTTCAACAGCACCTTCCAAGCCCATGTCCTCTACCGCCAAGAAGGGCAATGGCAGCAGGTGCATGGGACACCACCATCTGAAAGTTCCCCTCCAAATATCCCCTTAACCTTCTCTCCTCTAAGAAGAATCAACCCAACTTCTCCAATCTTTCCCATGCAGCTTAAGTCCCAGGATCCTTGTACCATGTCCTCTGTACCCGCTCTCAGGCCTTGACATCTTCCCTAAAGCATTTTGCCCAGAGTTGGAGACAATATCCAGGCAAGGACCTAACCGGTCATTTATAACTGTTCAGCATAACTGGAGTGTTGTCACTGGAATAGTAATCCGGAGGCCCAGTCTGATGCTCTGGTTACATGGGTTCATATATCACCACAGCAGCCAGTGGAATTTAAATTCAGTTAATAAATCTGGAATTATAAGGCTAGTCTTAGTAATGGTGACCATTACAACCATCATCAATTGTTGTAAAAACCCATCTGATACACTGATATCCTTTAGGGAAGGAAGTCTGCTGTCCTTGCCTGGATCTGGCCTACATGTGACTCCAGACCCACAGCAATGTGGTTGACTCTTAACTGCCCTCTGAAATAACCTAGCAACTCAGTTCAAGGGCAATCAGTAATGGGCAATATATGTTGGCTTAGCAGCGACACTCATATCCCATGAAAGAATAAAGAAAAACACCACAGCTCAAGTCTAACATTATAAAAAAGATACAGAAGCACTGGAGAAGCTGCAAAAAAATATTTACAAGTAACTATCAGAACTGAGAGATAATCATTATCAGGAAAGACTGAACAGACTGGAGTTCCTTTCTTTTGTATTCTATGCATCTATTTATAAAGCCAAGCAGCCTGTTTACTTTCTGCAACATCTTTCTCAACTTATCCCACCACCTTCAAAGATTTGCATTTGTACAGCCCCAGGTTTAACTGTTCCTGCAGCCCCTTTTAAAATTGTACCGTTTATTTTATATTGCCTGTCTTCATTCTTCCTACCAAAATCTATTGTTTCACACCCCTCTGCACTAAAATGCATTTGCCATGTGCCTACCCATTCCACCAGTCTGTCTAGGTCCTCCTGAAGTCTGTTACTATCCTCCCCACAGTTTACTACATTTGAATATTGCTGAGAAGAGGGACATGTGAGCGAAATTTTTCATCTTGCACTCATCAGGACAAACACAAGGATGCCCAAATTTCAAGCGATTGCAACAATTTATACTACAGGAGAAAAGAGGTGCTGATTGGTTAGCAAGTCGACTCTGATTGGCCAAGACTTACTAAATTTCTGAGTTTTGTATCATCTGTAAGCTTTGCAACTGTTCCCTTTTACCCAAGTGCTGGTCATTTATACGCAGCTACAGTGTCTCAAATCTGGCTATCCGAAAACCAGGGATGTCTGAGAACTATTAAACTGCCTTTAAACTGCCACGCATGAATTCTTACGGTTATTAGGTGAGTAAAATAAATTACTGGCTATTTTGGGCGAGGTGCTGCATTGGCCTGCTGGCAGGTCGGGTCAACTAGTTATCGACTTTTGTGCGCCAGCCTTCCCCGGCTCTCCGGGCCATCCGAGCAACCCTTGACCCAACCTGACCCAGCCCAAACTGCCCAATCAAAGCCACCCAACCCGGCAGCCAGCGGGATCCAAAATCTGGCGCAGACTCCGTCCCGAGGTTGCCAGTTTTGAGACACTGTGGCTGGACATCAAAATTAAGCCATTCAAAAATTCTCCTCTTCCAAGGCACCTTGGTTCAATGCACATAACTGCGTCAACATAAGGTGTGGTCCTATAGCTCACAGAGTGATTTGAATTCATTGCTGTACTCATCAGAAACTACAGGAGAATAATGCTGACATTATCAGATCCAGGCTTTGAAATATCCTTCATTTCCCAATTACATTTTGTTCAATTTCTTCCATTTATCTGTACCATTTCAGAATTCTATTTTTTAAAAATCTGCGCAGCCTACCTGTAAAGGCCAGGCAGTTGAAAGACATGAAAAGAAAACGCTTGTTAGCATTCATTCTTTTACTGAGGCTAATCTGCTTCTGTCATGAAGTGATAACTTCCGATGATTTAGGTATAATGAGTAGGAAAACCAATCCTTTAGTAACTGTACTGATTCTTTCTTCCAGTCTTTTTGGTCTGGCGATACAGATATAGCACTAAGTATTGGAAAAGTGATGGGGTAGGAAAAAACAGTTCTACAGTCAAGATAAGCATTACAGCATAGAGTTTACCACAGGGATTTTAAATTTAAAAAAAGACTAACATCTATAATTCAGGAGATGTCAGGTACGTAAGGACAAATAGGAACAGGACCAGGTCATTCAGCTCCCCGAGCCTGTTCCAACCACTGTAATGCTGACAATAGCTCTTTAGCCCTGTCTTGTTTCAAAACTGAACGTGCTTCTCTAATCTACCCACGTTATTCAATATGTAGGGCCCAGCAGCGGGTGTTGGGACAGTGTGTCCGCTCCCCGCCCAGTCCACCCAGACACTCCCTCCCCTTTGGATGATTCACTGTGCCTGGGCTGGCTGGAAAAACATTACATTTGAAACAATAGAGTTGTATAGAACATCTGAGCTTACTGTTAATGAAGGATGACTGCACCAGAGCCAGTGTGAGTAGAGGAGATGTGGGCTGGCCGACAGTGGGATGGGGATCCCTTATCGGTTCACAACCCAGTGGGGGGGGTGGGGGGGCCTGGAACCCTACATGTCTACCTGCCTTTTCCCAACACATTCCTTAGTCATGGATGTCCTCTTTTTTGCCAGATTGTTCAATCTTACTGATACAGAGGCACAGACAGTGGTGGAAATTTGCAGCAGAGGTTACAGGTAATATCTAACATGGAGGCTGCACCTTTTATCCTCCAGCCTTACACACGGTGATGTCATAATGATGTCACTATACAGCTTCTTAAAGGTATATGTCACTGTCAGCATTGGTAAGCGTACAATGCCGCAACAGTCCAGCTCCACTGCAGCCCCTGTCCCTCTGGGACTGCCTGCAGTGGTCGCTGTCCCTGATGGCACTGCTGGGACCCCCTTCCTGCTTTTCTGCTGTAATCACTGAAACCTCCTACGAATCTATCTTTTGGGCTGAATTTGGAAGGAAATCCAGCCTTTAACGGCCAATCAAATGTTCTGTGGTCCCAGCAGTGCCATCAGGGACAGTGACCACTGCAGGCAGTCCCAGAGGGACAGGGGCTGCAGTGGAGCTGGACTGTTGCGGCATTGTACGCTTACCAATGCTGACAGTGACATGTACCTTTAAGAAGCTGTATAGTGACATCATTATGACATCACCCTGTGTAAGGCTGGAGGATAAAAGGTGTAGCCTCCATGTTAGATATTACCTGTAACCTCGGCTGCAAATTTCCACCACTGTCTATGACTCTGTATCAGTAAGATTTTATGTATACTGTATGAGTCAGGCCTATAGTCAAGTGATCAGGCTGCGTAGCTGCTAGGACCCAGGCTAGATCAAGGCCTGTGCAGAGCTGTAGGTAGTTGTTGCTAATAATAAACTTCATGTAACTGTGTTCGACCAGAACCCTCGTCAGTCTCAATATCTTAATTAGCATAGAGACAGATCCTTTGAGATGTACTTTGAGACACTTTTTAACATATGTGGTGGCAGCAGGCCATAAGAGGCTATGACAGACTTCAAGGTAAGTTTGGGGTCTCAGTGGGGCCAGTCTGGCAGGCCCCAGTGAGGGGACTGGGGTTCAGGGTGGACAGGGTCGGGAGAGGGTTAATGCGGGAGGGGGCAATTACCTGGGTGGGGCGGGGGGGAAATGTTGCAATTGTCACAGGGGCCTAGGAGACCAGTAGGGCAGATGAGAAGAAGAGGCCCTTAAGTGGACGTTAATTGGCTTCAATTAGCTCACTGGTGAGCAGGCCGCCTGGTGCTATCCCCACTGGTGGTAAAATTGCAGTGGGGGCCGGCACAGGCAGGTGTGGGGAATGGCGCCACCTGCATGACGACCAATTTTTGGAACCCCGCCTACCATCCCATCCCTGGGGGTGGGGGGGGGACATAAAACTCAGTCCTTTGTTTCTATATCTAGAACTATGCAACCCATGAATCATAGAATGATACAGCACGGAGGGAGGCCATTCAGCCCATCTTGATCAATTTTGACTCGCTCAAAATCCATTCATTTACACCGCGTTGAAATCGATCGTACCTGTGCCGACTCACTGTCCAATTTGTCGATATCCCCACACTTCTTCCAAATACCCTTGCAGTTTTGCTGCCTTTAAATATTTCTTTGATTCTCTTTTGAGCGTTGGTGTTGAATCTGCTCCCACTCCCTTTCAGGCAGTGCATTCCAGATCACAACAACATCAACATGCAAGAAATGTTTCCTTTGTCACGTCTCATTCTTTGGCCGATCGCCTTAAGTCTGAAGTTAAGAAAAATGGAAAATGCTGAACATACTCAGCAGACCAGGAAGCATTGGTGGAGGAGAAAACAGAGCTAACAGGCAGAGTTCTGACAGTGGTGCCGACAGTTAGAACTCCAGCTGAGGCCTCATCTGCCTCGTTATTATCTTATTTTGCTTTGGACCGCCATTTCTTTCATTATTTCATCACCTTCCCTTCCACACCATTGCAGAATTTTTGCTTTCATCCTGAGCCCTTCTCCATGTCTCAGCAGCTGCTAAAAAGTTGCTTCTCCCTGACATCTTCCAATTCTGATGAAAGGTCATTGGCTTGAAGGTTTAACTCTGTTTCCCTCTCCATAGATGCCGCCTAAGCTGTTGAGTGTTTCCCAGCATTTTTCAGTGTTTCGTTCTGTGAAAGAGATCGTCATAGTTTCTGACTTTATCTGGTGAGTTGCTAGGTCATACTGTCCAGTAACATGTCAGGTGCATTGAGTGCTCTCTCACACACACACTCTCTCTCTCTCTCACATGCACACACACACACACACACACACATATACACACTTAATCACTCACTCACACATATTCACTCTCTCACTCTCTCACTCACTCTCTCTCGCACCGCTCACTCTTGCACACACTCTCGCACACACACACATATGCACTCACTTGCACACACTCTTACTCTCATGCACTCTCATTCTCACACATACACACTCACACACACTCTCACATGCACTTGCATACACATTGGCACACGCACGCAGACCCACATGTTAGTTTCCTAAAATCATTAGAATATTGACATCCCTGTAGTTCAGAGGTAAAGGGTGCCATCTATTGTTCTGATTCAACAACAACAACAACAACAACCAGCATTTATATAGCACCTGTAATGTGGTAAAACATTCCAAGGCGCTTCGTCAGGCAAAATCCAGCACTGAGACACAGAAGGAGGTATTAGGACAGGTGGCCAAAAGCTTAGCCAAAGAGGTAGGTTTTATGGAGCGCCTTAAAGGAGAGAAAGGGGTACATACTCAGGGAGGGAATTTCGCAGCTTAAAGCCTAGGCAGTCGAGGGAGTAAATGGGTATTTTGTAGGGATAAATGGCTCTTTTTCAGAATGGCAGGCAGTGACTAGTGGGGTACCGCAGGGATCAGTGCTTGGGCCCCAGCTATTCACAATATATATCAATGATTTGGATGAGGGAACCAAATATAAAATATTTCCAAGTTTGCCTACGACACTAAACTAGGTGGGAATGAGAGCAGTGAAAAGGATGTAAAGAGGCTTCAAGGCGATTTAGACAAGTTGAGTGAGTGGCAAATCCATGACAGATGCAGTATAACGTGGATAAGTGTGAAGTTATCCACTATGGTAGGAAAAACAGAATGGTAGAGTATTAGTTAAATGGTGATAGATTGGGAAATGTTGATGAACAAAGGGATCTGAGTGTCCTTGTACACCAATCACTGAAAACAAGCATGCAGGAGCAGCAAGCAGTTAAGAAGGTAAATGGTATGCTGGCCTTCATTGTGAGAGGAATTGAGTCCAGGAGCAAGGATATCTTACTGCAGCTGTACAGGGCCTTGGTGAGACCACGGCTGGAGTATCATGTTTAGTTTTGGTCTCCTTACCTAAGAAGGGATATACTTGCCATAGAGGGAGTGCAGCGAAGGTTCACCAGACTGATTCCTGGGATGGCAGGATTGTCGTACGAAGAGAGTTGGGCCAAACGAAGAATGAGAGGGGATCTCATTGAAACGTATAAAATTCTGACAGGGATAGACAGATTGGATGCAGGGATGATGTTTCCTCTGGCTGGGTGGGGTGTCTAGAACACGGGGTCACAGTCTCAGGATATGGAATAGACCATTTCGGACTGAGATGAGGGGAAAATTCTTCACTCAGAGGGTGGTGAGCCTATGGAACTCTCTAACACTGAAGGTTATGGAGGCCAAGTCACTGAATATATTTAAGAAGGAAACAGTTGGATTTCAAGACTCTAAAGGCATCAAGGGGTATGAGGAGAGAGCAAGAGTATGGTGTTGAGATAAAGAATCAGCCATGATCATATTGAATGGCAGAGCAAGTTTGAAAGGCCGATTGATCTACCTCGTGCTCCTATTTTATATGTTTCAATGAAGGCATTGCTGCCAGTGGTGGGGTGAGAGAAATTTGGAAAGTGCAAGAGGTTAGAGTTGGAGGAGTGCAGAGGTCTTGAATGGTGGTAGGGCTGGAGGATTCTCCAGATGGAGTTAACACTAGGCAGAGCCAGCCTGAGATGTTCTTATTCGCTATCGTTCTGCTTGGCTGTCTCCTTTAATCACCACTTGTCAACATTGCCTGCTGTCATCTAGCCCCTGTTTATTACAGCCTATTCTTGTATCCCAGTGGCTTCTGAAGTGCCTTCAAGAACGAACTAGCAGAGTGTCTGCTCCACCACACGAAGCTTATAGATCAGAGTCAGCAGAGGAATGATAGAAATAAACAAAAAAAAAACTTCAAATGCTGAAAATCTGAAACAAAGAAACAGTTGTGCTGTGATTATCTAACTGGAAAAGTAAGATATAAGCACCTTGGGATGTTTTTACTACATGAAAGGTACTGCTGATGTGCAAATTATTGTTGGTGTTGTAGTAATCCACAGAATTGGGTGTCTTAATCTCACTGTGATAGTCTGAGTGTTTGAGTTATATAAAATAAAACCTGGAAATCTAAAAATAGTATCAGTGAAAGTGAAAGCAAACTACTGCGGACGCTGTAAAAGTGAAATAAGAACAGAAAAGGGTGGAGAAACACAGCCGGTCTGGCAGCATCTGTGGAGAGAGAAACAGAGTTAATGTTTCGAGTCCGTATGACTCTTCTTCAGAACTGGAGGGAGGTAGAAATGTGATGTTGAAAAAGGGAATGGGCCAAGTGAAGCAAAACAGGTCAGAGGTAGGTTCAGTACCATGTTGGAGTGTCAGTCTCTGTTTTGGGAAGGATCTTGAGTCCCCCAACCTTGTCCACCAAGCTGCAGCTGGCAAATGTTATTCTGATTTTGTCCTGAGCGTTCACTTCTGATGAGGTAACATGAATTAAGAATGGATATCCATTGCTGCTGGGTGGGAGAGAGAACAATGGCAGAGGTAAGCTATTGAGTCGCTGTTTTGTGCATTCATGAACAGAACTGCTCGTAGATTGGATAGATCAAACACTTAATTAAAAATTGATATGCGCATTTGTTTTTGTTTAGGCTTGAATTTATTACTTCTCTACAGTGCATTTAGCTGGATATCGTAGTTCTGAGGAAATGCCTTTCTGTTTGATGAAGTTATGCAAATACAGTATATTGTGAGATGTTTTGTATTCTTGTTGTTAGGCCATGTGAGGAGGAGTAAAATACGACACCCCTACGATACCACCCCCACGTCTGACCATAACAGGTGTTATTTTTGTGAATTTAGAGAGAGGCGAAGGAATTTTCTCAACGTCTGCAATTAACCATTTCGCAAAGAAACGAGTCTGACTGGCTTTCTGGAGGTTTAAAACAAAAAGGCAGAATTTTGCCCTTGCGGAGAGGGCAGGCTGGCTCGGTGGGGGTGGGCGGGGCCGATCGGGAAGCTGACCACCGCCCGTGATCGGGGCCGTTCCGCGCTTTCACGTTGGCGGGCCAATTAAGGCCCGCCCAGTGTGAAACGCAGGTGGCAGCACTCAGCGCTGCCTGTGTGGGCAAGGGTGGAGGGTGAGGGCGAGCGGGAACTTAGTGCATGAGTGCGCACTTGAAAACCTCCGAGGCTCAGAGCTGCCTCAGGGAGATGAACAGTTTTAAAAATTAGAAATAAAGATTTTAAAAATGTTATAAAACACATCCCCTCATTTGGCCCTGACATGTTATAAGTGAAATTTTAAAAAAAGTTATTTTATTTTTATTTGATGTTGGAAAATTCATCCAGCCTGCGGATGAGGTTTCCAAAAAAAAATGCAAAGGCCGCGTGGCCTTATTGCCTGCCCGCCAAACGTAAGGTTGGACACAGCGAAAAATTTATTTCAATGACCTTGTTAACGGACTTAACCGGCCTTTTAATTGTTAGCGGCCGTGCTGCCAACTCCGGTGTGTGCCCACCGACCAAAATATCACGAGACTGCGTGTTGATGTCGGGACGTTTGCCCGATGTCAGTGCACGTCATTTTACACTCAAGCGGGTCAGGCATGCACCCGCCCACCAAGGTTCAAAATTCTGCCCAAAAAGGAGTTAGTTGTTATTGAGTTAAAAAACCCACCCAGGTAAAGATAGCAAAATATTTGAAAGGCAAACCCACGGTTCTCGAATTTTTGCCACACAAACACACCCTCCCTCACACACCCCCACACACACCTTCACACCCCCCCCACACAAAGACACACACACACACAACCCCTCACACCCCCACACACATCCTCACACACCCTACACACACCCTCACACGCCCCCACACACACCCTCACACATCCCCCCCACACACACACACACCCTCTCATGCCCCCACACACACCTTCACACCCCCCCCACACAAAGACACACACACACACATCCTCACACACCCCCACACACATCCTCACACACCCTACACACACCCTCACACCCCCCCCACACACACGCACACACACACACCCTCTCATGCCCCCACACACACCCTCACACCACCCCCCCACACACATGCACACACACACACCCCCTCGTGCCCCCACACACAACATCACACCCCCCACACACACAACACACAAACCCTCACAACTCCCCCACACACACACACCCTCACACCCCCACACACATACACACACAGCCTCACACCCCCCACACACACACGTACACACACACACACCCTTGTGCCCCCACACACAACCTCACACCCCCCCCCACACACACAAACCCTCACAACTCCCCCACACACACACACCTTCACACCCCCACACACACATACGCACATACCTTCACACCCCCACACACACATACACACACAGCCTCACACCCCCCCCACACACACACACAAACCCTCACAACTCCCCCCCACACACACACACACCTTCACACCCCCAAACACACATACACACACAGCCTCACACCCCCCCCCCACACACACACAAACCCTCACAACTCCCCCACACACACACACCTTCACACCCCCACACACACATACACACACAGCCTCACATCCCCCCCCACACACACACACACAAACCCTCACAACTCCCCCACACACATACACCTTCACACCCCCACACACACATACACACACAGCCTCACACCGCCACCCCCCCCCCCACACACACACACACACACACACACACACACTCAGAGCCTCACACCCCCCCCACACACACACATACACACACACCCTCACAACTCCCCCACACACACCCTCACACCCCCATACCCACACACACACAAAAGAATGCAAAATTTACAAGTTATACTGTAGGCATGTTCTTTCTTAGCCAATGCTGAAAGGTAAAATCTTGCGGGTTTACTGTTTGTGTCCTTGGCTGGAAACTGTAACTTTGGCAGAATTTTTCCCAATTCTTTTAGATTGCAGGAGTTGAGTTGAAGCCCATGTAACTGCAATTGCCAGAGACAATTTATTTTTAATCTGTAATCTGTTTCTTCCAGAAGTCAATGATTTTGCACCTGAGGTTCCTATCAATGTAAAATTCACTACCTCTGTGCTAGATTTTTAAACTGTACGAGATAGTGTTGTAACTTGGGAAAGAGCAAAGGGTGCTCCTGACTGCTTCATTGGCCGCTTTTCAATACTACTCACTGCTTCTGTCTTTAGCAGCTGGTATTAAATAGATTTCAAATTGTTACTTCAGTCACATGACCTCTCTCTCCCCATAATGATATCAGAAGGGGTTTGTCTATCAGGTGTGTGAACCAATGCTTGCTTTCATTTCATGGCCAGGGGTCAGTAGATTATGTAATGTCCCCGCCTTTAATCCATGAATGAGCCATTATCCACCTTGATGAGACAGGAAGACATATCTCCATATAACCATTGTTCTAGCAGACTTTCTGTCTCTGCAGGAGAGGTAATCTTAAAGCTATGTCCAGTAAATTTCAGTAAATCCCTTTGAAGTGGCTCTTGAAATCCTTAGGTGTGAAATTCCAGGGAAGGATGTTGTGGCATTTTTGAATTGAAATTCACAGCGGAACTTTCCAGAAGCTGGTCAATTTGCAATACCGACATCAGGTGACTTGTGGACGCCACTTTAGTCACGCTCTTTCTTGTCTTTAAAAAGTCATTTTTAAACAGTTTCCAATATATGCTTAGTCAACCAGTGAAATTACAGATTAATATCGCTCATGCACAAGTCACATCATTGTGACACTGTTCATCTCTTGTCCATAGATGTATCAAGGAAATCATTGGTCACGTTGTAAAGAATGTCATTTCTTGTCCATCGAGTAACAGCAAGAAAAAGAAAGACTTGCATTTCTATAGCACCTTTCACCACCTCAGCACATCCCAGTGCACTTTATATCCAATGAAGTACTAATGAAGTGTAGGCACTGTTGTAATCAATGTAGAAAAGACAGCAGCTGATTTGCACAAAGCTAGCTCCCGCCAACAGCAATGTGATAATGGTCACATAATCAGTTCCTGTGATGTTGATTGAGGGATAAACATTAGCAAGGCACCACGGGGAGCTCCCCTGCTCTTCTTCACGGGTAAGCCATGGGATCATTTACATCCACATTAGAGAACAAACAGGTTTAAGCATCTCATCTGAAAGACAGCACATCTGGTGGGTCTTCACTCCTTGACTACTGCACTTTGAGTGTCAGCCTGGATTTTTGGGCTCAAGTACCTGGAGTGGGACATGAACCCACAGCATTCTGACTCAGAAGCGAAAGTTTACTAATTGGGCCACCGTTGAACGCAATAGCCTGAAGTGGCTTGGAATGATCAGTTACATAGGTTGCGAATGCCTTTACAAATACAGTAGAGCCATCCCCATCATGGACCTTGTCTGCAGGTGGGGCTGGAGGAGATGGTGCCACTGGCCACTTAAGGGCCACTGCCCGCCCGACCACAATTGTTCAACAGGCGAGAGGAGGTTGGCAATGGGCAGGAAGCTTGTCAGGAAAGCCAGCTGGAATCTTGGGTAGGAAAGTGGGCGGCTACTCCTTTATGGGCCCCCTTTTCCCACCAGCCCCTCACCTCTGCACTTCAGCCCCAACCCTCCTGCCCACCCGGCCCCTGTGGTCTACTATCCTGAACCCGCTCAGAACCACCCAACCCAGCAGTTATCCAACTCCTGGCCCTTCTTCACCAGGACTGGTGCACCCCCATCAGCGGCCACCACTCCCAGATCGGCCGACTGCTCTCTGAGGTAGGACTTCCCCCCCACCCCCACCCCAGGAACAGGCAAAAGTCTCACCCTGAGGCGCTTTATGCTCCTTCGAGCGCTAAATGCCCGTGGGGCAACCTGTAGAAGTGTGGGCGGGTTTCATGGTGACTTTTTTCGGTGGTGGCATGGTAAACGCCACCACCCGTGAAATCCTGCCCGCAGTCAGGGCAGTCTGCCTCAGGTATAATCGGAGCCAGTTCTCACCCTCCTCTTAAAATAACACCAGCTTGCAATAATATAGCACCTTTAATATCATAAATCGGTCACATAACAACAGTAGCCGCATATTAAAGCACTTTGAAATGTCTTCTGAGATGATGAAACAGTGTTATACCAACACATATAGTTGCTGCACACTCTCCATGCATGTTAGTATTATTACTATTATGAATTCACTGGAGAACTAAACAATTCAAGTATTAAATCTCATAGAAGAGGAAGTAACGTCTGATGTCATTATTATGTCAGTGGGGGGTTATCTGTACTACATGAGTGTCAGAAAGCATTGCTTGAAAATTGTGTGCTGCCTAAATCAGCCTGATTTAGGTTGACACTAATTAGAGTTCGAGGTTGCAATCTGATTTGGAAAACTTTAAATAAACCTCCGTCTAACCTTGACTGGATGATGTTTGATTCATTTTTTAACAGTAATAAGGCTTTTGGCTCTAGCTGCCACTTTTAAAGTGGATATCAGATCTTTGAGAAGGTTTTTTAGCTTTCAAACAGCAAACTCTCCTGTTAACAGGAATCAGAATAATGATGCCACAACAAATGTAGACCGGAGAGGTGCTGTTGCAATATCAGTGCATGTTTCCATTCTGTCATTCAGGCCAGCAGTCGTTCCAATTTTATCTCATGTGAAAATGCAGAAATTACCATTTAATTAAAAACCACAGCTTATCGCAGCTCAGATGGTTGTAACATGGCTTCAAGTTTGAAGAAAGCAACAGTTTTCTAGATAGGACTATTGATGGAATCTTTATTATTCATTCATGGGGTGTGGGCATCGCTGGCAAGGCCAGCATTTGTTGCCCTTGAGAAGGTGGTGGGTGAGCTGCCTACTTGAGCCACTGCAGTCCACATGGTGTAGGTACACTCGCAGTGCTGTTAGGAAGGGAATGCCAGGATTTTCACCCAGTGACAGGGAAGAAGTGGTGACATATTTCCAAGTCAGGATGGTGAGTGGCTTGGAGCGGAACTTCCAGGTGGTGGTGTTCCCATGTGTCAGCTGTCCTTGTCCTTCTAGATGGTAGTGGTCGTGGGTTTGGAAGGTGCTGTCAAAAGAAAAGGTGAATTCCTGCAATGCATCTTGTAGATGGTATACACTGCTGCCACTGTGTATTAGTGGAGGGTGGGGTGTCAATCAAGCGGGCTGCATTGTCCTGGACGGTGTCCAGCTTCTTGAGTGTTGTGGGAGCTGCACTCATCCAGGCAAGTGGGGAGTATCCATCACTTCAGGTCCTGATGGGATGAAGTTGGAAGACATCAGTGACATCCAGGCGGAGTATGAGGACAGGATTCCACACCTCTTCACCCTCTGGCTCATGTCAAGTTCCATCCCTCGGGTTCTGAAAAAGAGTCGTACGGTTCTCATTCCCGAGACGTACGACACCAAGAAACTTAAAAACATTGACAACTGGCAGCCAATAACGATCGGCCCGATTTTATTACGGCTCTTCACTAAGATCATCGCCAAATGCTTAAGTGAAGCAGTCCAGATCAACCTCAGGCAGAAAGGGTTTCTGGTGGTGACTCCTGGTTATAATGGGAACATCACAGTTTTCAGTAATATCATGAAAGGGGCTAAACGCAACAGGAGAGAGCTGGCTGTTGTCTTTGTGGATCTGGCTAACGTGTTCCATTCCGTAGGGCATAAAATGCTCATCAAGGCACCTCAGAGAGTGGGGCTGCCACAATCATTCATCGCAATGATCACAGATCTGTATTCGGAAACAAACACGTACATTGAATGTAAATACAGCCAAACAAAACCCATCAACACCATGAGAGGGGTCAAGCAAAGTGACCCGTTATTACCAATACTGTTTAACATCGCGATTGATCCTCTGATCTGCTCCCTACAGGGGGCACAGTTGGGCGTCCACTTGCCCTTTCAGGGACCGCAGATTAGTTGTTCAGCTCTGGCATTCGCTGACAGCATTGCTTTGCTCAGTGACTCCCATGCCAGCATGACCAAGAACTTGGCCATTGTACAGGACTCTTGCCAAAAGATGGGATTGGGGATGAATGCCGGGAAGACCAAGGGCTTCCACTTTATCCACAAGAGGAAGACGTTCCTGTACAACAGCATGGCGAACTGGCAGCTGAGAGTAGATCCGATCTCTTACGTATCAGCAGGAGAGATGGAGAAATATCTGGGTGCCAGAATCGACCCCTGGGCGGGGGTAACTGAGGAGCAATGGGGATCCAAAATCGGTGTATGGATAGAGAATTTGAAGAAGGCAGCACTTCAACCTATCCAAAGGATCGAAATCCTTAAAACCCACATGATTCCTAGAATCTACTTTCACTTAATCCTCGCAGAGGTTTCACAAGACACACTGGTTAAACTAGATCAATCCATCAAAAATGCAACAAAGGAAATCCTCCACCTTCCACCGCATACAACGGATGGAATACTTTACAGCAGCAACCGGAATGGAGGTCTAGCCATGCCGAGACTTGAAGTCCAGATTCCTTCGGCCATTATCCAGAAACTAGAGGCATTGGAGAGCTCACCGGACGGGGTGATAAAGGCCTCATTTGAATTCAGTGGCATCGATAACAGAGACAATCGACTCCCTGAGGAATCTCAAAGTGCTCAGGGAAATCGAAGAATCCCTCAAGGATAAACGGGGTCCAAGACGGACGCATGAAGGATATGGTGCGGATGAAGTTGGTATCGACATGGGATGGACGGATATTACCCAAACGTCCAGACCGAAACCTGTCAACAGATACGCGGCTTGGAGGGAGGTTGAATATTTAAAGTGGACCGAACTCCAATGCCAAGGAACGGGCATCAAGTACTACGGCAATGACTATACCTCAAATTCCTGGGTCAAAACCTGCTTTAACCTCAAACAGTCCAGATTAATTAAAAGCATATTACTGCAGTTTAACTCTATCCAACGAGATCCACCGTAAACAGGGGAAGACAACACGCTAACAAATCTTGCAGACGATGTGAGGCCCCTTTTGAATCACTGGCTCACATCTCCAGTAGCTGTCCATTCATTAAAAACGCTCAGGTCAAAAGACGCAACAAAATCCTGGACTTCTTGCAACAGTTTACCTCCAAATACGGCTGGACATCTCGCTTGGAACTGAGACTCTTCGGAAAGGACGGGATCCTCTGGAAGCCAGACCTGGTACTCGTCAAGGACGGAGTAGTAATGGTGGTAGATGTCACAGTGCGATTCGAGGACAATAACAAATTGTTAGAGAAAGCTTGGGCTGAGAAAGTGCGAAGGTACCAACATCTGAAGGATGAAATACTAGAGTTGACCGGGGGCATGTCCGTACAATTCTTCGGATTCGTCATGGGAGCAATAGGGAAGTGGCTCGACTTAAACAACAGCCTCTTGCGATTCCTGAAGATTCAGAAATCCAAGTCCTTCACTTATCTCAAGACTGACGATGTCTCTGATCTTGGAACTTTTGCAAATTTTTGGAGACCAGTAATCAGAGAATTGTTCAACAGAGCTCACCTGGTGGGTTATCGCAAGACCCAAGATGAAGGACGGGGAGGTTCCACGAGATGGGTATTGTATATCTCCAGAGTGAGAAGTCCAACGCCTGATCCCCGGTGGGCAGGTAAAGTGAATATTTTGTTTATATGGGTTAGATGATCATGTTTAGTCTAGCATAAGGGTTTTGGCAATTACCTTGATTAGTTATTTGGGAGGTGGTTGTATGATGTTAATTATAATGATATTAACTGTCATGGCTTTTCCTTTGTTAATGTAAGTAATTAATAAAAGTAACGCACTTTCATATGATGTAATTCAGGGTAGGTCTTCGGACTACTAACTATGTGATTGGCTACCTAGTTTCATCAGTACCAATGTGACGAACATTCACGCTTGGTCAAACATCGAGGATCATGGTCAGCTATCCCTGAGCTCCACTTTCACCTGAGTCACGCCCCTTGGTTGTGGTTTCCTGGAGTTAAGACACAATGTGGACGAGCCATATAAATACTCGGATTGGATGCTGCATTAATTGTGCCTTGCAGATTGTAGATGGTGGACAGGCTTTGGGGAATCAGGAGGTGAGTTACTCACTGTCAAATACCCAGCCTCCAACCTTCCGTTATAGCCAGTTCAGTTTCTGACCAATCAATGGTAACCCCTCAGAAGATTGATGGTGGGAAATTCAGTGATGGTAATGCCATTGAACATCATGGGGAGATGGTTAGACTTTTTCTTGTTGGAGCTTAAACACCACTATCGTACCTGCTTCCACCACCACCTCTGGCAGCAAATTCCAGACACTCACTACCCTCTGCGTAAAAAACTTGCCCCGCACATCTCCTCTATAGTTTTCTCCTCTCACATTAAATCTACGTCCCCTAGTAATTGACTCTTCCACCCTGGGAAAAAGCTTCTGACTTTCTACTCTCCATAACTCTCATAATTTTGTAAACTTCTATCAAGTTGCCCCTCAATCTCTGTCGCTCTAGTGAGAACAGGTTTTCTCCCTGGCTTGATGGTATTGGTAAAATGAGGAATATGCTGGGCCATAAAGTTACAGATTTGAAAAAAAAGAAAGGTGTCATTTCTTGGCACTGTGTAGCTCAAATGTCACTTACTGTTAGCAAACCCAAACCTGAATGTTGTCCAGGTCTTTCTGCATGCAGACACAGACTGCTTCATTATCTGAGGTGTTGCAACTGGAACTGAACACTGTATGAGCATCGCTACTTCTGACCTCATGATTGAGGGAAGTTCATTGATGAAGCAGCTGAGATGGTTGGACCTAGGACACTACCCTGAGGAACTCCTGCAGTGATGTCCTGGAGCTGAGATGATTGGCCTCCAACAATCATAGCTATCTTCCTTTGTGCTAGGTATGACCCCAACCAGCAGAGAGTTTTCCCCTGATTCCCATTGATGTCAATTTTGCTAGGGCTCCCTGATGCCACATTTGGTCAAATGTTGCCTTGATGTCAAGGACAGTCACTCTTACCTCATCTCTGGGAGTTCAGCTCTTTTGTCCATGTTTGAGCCTAAGCTGTAATGAGGCGTGGAGGCAATGGCTCATGCAGATCCCAAACTGAGCTTTGGTGAGCAGGTTATTGGTGAGTAACTGCCACTTTATAGCACTGCTGACAACATTTCCCTCACTTTGCTGATCAAGTGTAGACTGATGATGTGGTAATTGGCTGGATTGGATTTGTCCTGTTTTTTTTGGACAGGACATACCTGGGCAATTTTCCACATTGTTGGGTAAATGCCAGTGTTGTAGCTGTACTGGAAAAGCTTGGCTAGGAGTGCAGCAAGTCCTGGAGCACAAGTCTTCAGTGCTATAGCAGGGATGTTTTCAAGGGCCATAGGCTTTGCGGTTTCAATACCTTCAGTCATTTATTGATAGTACGTGAAGTGAACTGAATTGGTTGAAGACTAGCATCTGTGATGCTGGAGACCTAATGAGGAGGTTGAGGTGGATTGTGCACTCAGTACTTCTGAATGAATGTGATTGCAAACACTTCAGCCTTTGTCTTTTGCACTAAATGCTGGGCTCTACTATCATTGAGGATGAGGATGTTTGTTGAGCCTCCTCCTCCTGTTAGCTTTTTAATTGCCCACCACCATTCACGACTGGATGTGGCAGACTGCAGAGTTTTGATCTGCTCATTTGGTTGTGGGATCACTTAGCTCTGCCGATAGCATGCTGTCTCTGCTGTTTAGCATCCATGTAGTCCTGTGGTGTAGCTTCGCTTGATTTGGCACCACATTTTTAGGTATGTTCGATGATGTTCCAGTCATGGATTCATCACTGAACCAGGGTTTTCTCCCTGGCTTGATGGTATTGGTAAAATGAGGAATATGCTGGGCCATAAAGTTACAGATTTGAAAAAAAAGAAAGATTTGCATTTACGCAGCACTGAATGTCCCAAAGTGGTTTACAGCTAATGAAGCATTTTTGAAGAAGAGTTGCTGTTGTAATGTAGGAAATGCAGCAGCCAATTTGCACACAGCAAACTCCCACAAACATCCATGTGGTAATGACTAGATAATCTATTTTTGTGATGTTGACTGAGCGATACACATTTCCCCTGGCAAGACACAGGGGAAAAGTACCCTGCTCTTCTTTAACATCTACCTATGAGGGCAGATGGGGTCTTGGTTTAAAGTCTCATCTAGGAGCAGGCATCTCCAAGTGTACAACCCTCCCTCAGTACTGCACTGGAACATCAAACCTAGATTTTCTGCTCGAGTCCTGAATTGGGTCTTGGACCCACAACCCTGTGACTGAGGCAAAAGTGTGAAACAGCTGACATCACGGTTGGTGTATAATTCTGCTGCTAATGCCCCATTGTGCCTCAGGGATGCCCAATATTGAGTCACTAGGTTGACATTCTGAATCTGTTATATGTTATATAAAACCAATGGAAGACTCAATTCACTCTTCACCTCCACACCGATCAGGAATTTCCTCCTGGTTTCTCCTATTCTAGCGCTGTGATTTTGACAGAAGTTTACCGGAAACCCTTGTCCATTGCACTGCATTCAATTTTCCGTACATTTTGAATTGACAAACAAAAGTACATCCCAGTGGCTAATGTTGATCTTAGTATCAGAACTCGCAGTGTGCAGTCCCCTCGCACTAAGACCCAGTTACTAATTCATTAAGATTATCCTAACAGAGGGCTGGATTTTCATCATAGGGCTGGGGATCAGAGGTTGGGAATTTTCCTGACCCGATGATCACATCTCTGTGTGATCAATCAAACACAACTAATGAAAGTCTCACTGAAGAAACCTATAATCCTGTCCGAATAAAAACACAGGCATTAAAATATCCACTTCAAAGAAAGACCGAGTTATTACAAGGTAATAATACTGTCCACAAACAAAGCTATCAGTCCCCTTTGCAACTGTGTAAACAGCACCCCCTCCCCCCAGCAGCACCCACCACCACCACAACCACCACACACACCCCCCGTCCCCCCCCCACCACCAGTACACGGTTGAGTGGAGTAGCCATTCTTGGAGCTCAGGCAAGCATTATAATGAGGCCATCTGGCCAACACAGATGTCTGACCATTTGTTCAGACTGCTTCTGTTGATCCAGTTAGTTACCAGTTCTGATGAAAGGTCCCAGACCTGTAACATTGGGGAGAATTTCCGAGAGACAGGAGGTGGAGGCCCCCCCAACCTGACCAGACATGCCTGGGAGGAGGTGGCCAACCGTGTGAGCTCCCATGATTTGGTGCGACTCTCGTGGGTCCAGTGCTTCAAGCAATTCAACGACGTCTTGCGCTCGGGAAGGGTGAGTACCATATTGGCAGAGGCCACTTAACACAACAGGCAGACTTTCCCCCCCAAGCCCTCCCCCCACCAACTCCGAGTGCACTTACAGCATTGAATCCTTCACGGCATGTTTCCCTCGCTGGGTGGGCCAGCAGATATTGCCCATGCCTAGTTGACCCTGAGAGGGTTGAGCTGAGATGGGTTCTGCACCTGCAGCATGTGTGACACTGACACCCTGAGTGTAGATTCGGGGGCAAACTCAAGGATCTGCCCCTAGGCAGAGTGCTGGAATAGTGAAGCATGTCAAAGTCAGGGTGCTGACATGCTGGGAGAGGAGCATCCAGGTAGCCGGGCACCAATCTATCTACTGGCTTTGGTGTTCCATGTGCTTGTGCCTCCTTGGCTTTGCAAGGTCAGACCGTGTGGTGCCAAATGTGATAGGGGCAGCATGTGGGCACCGGGGGTCAGGCCTGGCTTCTTGGTGTGAGTGTGCTGCAGCTGTGGGGTGATGAAGCACTGGAGCCCTTCGATGTCCCATTCTGGCTGGGTTGGCAGGGATGTGATAGGAATCCAGGTACCGGCTGGACTAATCAATGCTCCTCTCTCCTTTTCAGGAGAAGACCACACACAATCCCGCCGAGCAGATGCAGACTGGCGGAGGCCAGGCCCAGTTGGCCACCATCACCAGATATGAGCAGGAGGCGATAGATCTGGAGGGATGCCTTGCCCCCAGGTCCACCTATGGCGGTGAGGCTGGGTGCCATGGGGAGGTATGTTTGCCAATCACTGAGGTCACCATCTATGTCCCAGCAGCCATGGCATTGCTGAATGTTCAGTGATCGAAGCTTGCAACATGGGTTGACCACTTTAACTCCACTTCTCCACTTTAACTAATCAAATGTCCTTGTTCTCCTTTCAGCATCACAAGAGCAGGGCCCGGAGGAGAAGGTAGAGGGGCCACCTCTCACAGAATCACACTGTGCAGAAGAGGCCCTTCGGCCCATTGAGTCTGCACCGACACATGAGAAACACCTGACCTACCTACCTAATCCCATTTACCAACACTTGGCCCAGAGCCTTGAATGTTATGATGTGCCAAGTGCTCACACCTGAGGGCGCTGAACAATTGGACTCACCAGCGTCACACCATCTCTACCAGGCAGGCATCAGCGCAAATACTAGCAACTCAGTGGGAATTAGATCATCGGCTAGAGTCCCGGGACACAGCAGTGAGGGCACTTCACACTTGCTTGAGGTACGGGCAGAGACAGAGAGTGCCCATGGCGCCAGCAGTCGGAGGATTGGTGGGGACCAGGTACATGCTCGGATCAGTGGCTGATAATGTGCCTCTGGAGTGGTCCATGAAGCAGCAGACGCTGGAAGAGCAGCAGGGTGTGTGGGAGGATCTGGCGGAGATACGTGAGGCAATACTGCAGCAACTGGGGAGATGTCTGCTGTGGAACTGGCTGCTCCCTCCCAGGCGGAGCCACCAAAGGCTCCACGGGGCAGGTATTCTTGCCCGCCAAGGTCATCGAAGCCAACAGGACAGCACAGTGAGCAGCCTGTCTCAGGTGCCAGTGCCACTGAGTGGGGAACACCTAGGCGTCGTACCCGTAAACGTAAACTTAAGGCACCTTAGGCACACCTAGGGTTTCTCACTAATGGCTATATGTGGCCCTGCTTGCTATTAGTTGATGACCACTCGTTGTGATGCGTAACACCTTTCAAATTATTTTTTTTTGTGCTTCATTTTGTTAAATCATTAAATTTTGATATGTGGGTATGGCTCAGGGTGATTCCTTATTTCTGCAGGTAGATGGGAAGCCATGATGTTATGACTGAGTTGTTTGACATTGAGCTTTATTGACAAGGCCCTAAATTAATATTCCTATCCAGGCAGATTTTGCACTCAGATATTGAATATGGAGCCTGCAGACCTGGCGAGTGTTGTGGGTCCATCTGTGGTGGGCTAGCTGAAGGTTCATTGGATTAAAGCCTCCCAGGTATCCCTGACTCCCTGGAGTATGCCCAGGTCAGCATCTACCCCCCTCAGCATTCTCCTGTGTGTGTTCATCCTCAGACTCACTGCTCGACTCATCATGTGCATCCAGAGCAACTGTGTCCACATCTTCTTTGTCCAGTGTCACCCCCTTGCAGCGCAAGATTGTGGAGAGTGCAACATGAAACACTATCAGCGACACACAATCTGGGGGTTACTGGAGTGTGCCCCCTGAATGGTCCAGGCATCGGAAGGGCATCTTGAGAAGACCAATGGTTCTGGCAACCATAGCCCTTGTGAAGCATGGCTCCTATTGTACCGCTGCTCAGCCTCTGTTTTGGATAGCGGAGAGGTGTCATGAGCTACCTTTTGAGAGAGGATAGCCCTTGTCACCCAGCAGCCATCCATCCAGTCGGGCAGGAGCACTGAAGAGCCCCAGCACCTGGGAGTGCCTGAGGATGTAGGCATTGTGGGAGCTGCCTGGATACCTTGCACAGACTTGCAGAATCTGCATCCTGTGGTCACACACTATCTGCACGTTCATGGAGTGGAAGCCCTTCCTGTTGGCGAAGGCACCGGGCTCACCCGCTGGCACCTTGATGGCCACATGTGTACAGTCTATAGCTCCCTGGACATGGGGGAAGCCAGCAATGGCCGCAAAGCCTCTGGCTCACTCAACCTGGCTGATCTCATCCCAGTGGTAGTGGATGAAAGTCAATGCACGCCCGAACAGAGCGTCTGTAACCTGCTTGACACAAGTGTGGACAGCTGATTGGGAGACACCGCAAAGATCACCCACCGAACCCTGGAAAGAGCCAGAGGCATAGAAGTTGAGGGCAGTTGTGACCTTCAGTGCCACTGGCATGGGGTGCCCACCCACAAAGTTGACACAGATCTCAGCAACGATCATCTGACAGATGAAGGTGACTGTGTCTCTTGAGAGTCGGAGCTTCCTTTGGCTCTGCACCTCAGTCATATTGAGGTACCTGCTTCGCCGCCTGGCAGCAGGATATTGGCGTCCTCTGCAGCCCCTTCTGCCTTGGACTTCCTGTTAGCCCTGCACCCCTTGTGCCTGCACCTCTCCTCCCAAAGGTGGCTCTCCGGAGGCTGAATGCAGACTCCTGGCCTCCTCCTCCTTCTGGCCCTCCCTTGCTCCTCCATAGGAGGTGCCTCCAGTGGAGAGCACAACTCCCATTCCCAGTCTAAGGGAAGGCTTCCTGGAACCAGCAAGGCCCCAGAAATGATGTGGACTCAAAGTCCTGACCTGAAGGCTGTTACTCCTGTCCAAGCAGCTGTGAAGAGTTTTGAAGTATCCTTGCTCACACAGGCAAGTATCAGTAACTGTAAGCATTGAATGTCTGACAAATACCACTCACAACCCCACTCACCCCTCTTATCCCGCCCATGGATGAGGTTTATATAAATGCGTCCATTGTGCCCATGCGATGTCCTTAAGACCGTGCGGGGCCCAAAAAATCTCCGACAATTGCTGCCTCAAGGGCCTTAAGTAGCTCGTTAATTAATGGCGGGTGCGCATCGGAGATCATCGTGCGCGCGCCCACCGGAACATCATAAGGGCGCGCAGTGACGTCGGAGACGCTCGGCTGATGTCACCTGCAGGGCCCGCCCCCACACGCCAACAAGAAAATTCTGGCCATTAGCTCCGTTTTTCTCTCCATAGATACTGCCCCACCTGCTGAGTATTTCCAACATTTCCTGCTTTTACCATCTGGTCGTTATCTCATTGCTGTTTTTGAGAGCTTGCATTGGGAAAATTGGCTTCTATGCTCCATGCATAACAGCAATGGCTACATTTCAAATGGCGCTTGTTAGATCCTAGTTGCCCGTTTGTTGGATCCTGTTCCTACGCTTGTAAGTGGTGGCTGATTTGATACAAATGATGGAGTTGAGCAGCAGACACTTCATAGGTAGAAATTCTATATTTATTTACAATGGCACTCAGCAGAAACTAAATGTGTGCTTACACTTCAAACTCTATCTCTACACTACCCCCAGCTACTGACTACAGACTGCTAACTACAGAGTTATCCCACGCTACTCTGCTATTGGATACTAAGCTCATGTGATCTTCTTTAATAACATTCTTCTTGAAGGTATATTACACATCAGGTTACCTCATCCCTCCCCCTTTACTCAGAAATAAACTTTATATTTACAATTACAATTTTTTCAAAATAACAAAATATTTACACTGATAAGTGTAAATTCAGCCTTTCTGAGTGCTTTCCTAATGCACGTAGAATGTAGAGATGACCCACATCTCTCCTTATGACTTGGCCTTCCACCTTCAAGATAGAGGTCCAGTCACTGCACTTAGTTCACCCGATAACCACTTTGGCCCTTCTCCAATCTTAATAAAGGAAACTACAATGGTATGAGACAGAAATTGGCTATGAAGGATTGGGAAACGTTACTTAAAGGGATGACGGTGGATAGGCAATGGCAAACATTCAAAGAGCGCATGGGTGAACTGCAACAATTGTTTATTCCTGTCTGGCGCAAAAGTAAATCAGGAAAGGTGGCCAAACCATGGCTTACAAGGTAACTTAGAGATAGTATTAGAACCAAGGAAGAGGCATATAAAGTGGCCAGGAAAAACAACAGACCTGAGGATTGGGAGCACTTTAGAATTCAGCAAAGGAGGGCCAAGGGATTGATTAAGAAGGGGAAAATAGAGTACGAGAGTAAGCTTGCAGGGAACATAAAAACTACTGTAAAATTTCTATGGGTACGTGAAGAGAAAAAGATTGGTGAAGACAAATGTAGGTCCCTTACAGTCAGAAACAGGGGAATTTATAATGGGGAACAAAGAAATGCCTGACTAACTAAATACATACTTTGGTTCTGTCTTCACAAAGGAGGACACTAACAACATACCATAAATATTGGGGAACATAGGGTTTAGTGAGAGGGAGGAACTGAAAGCAATCAGTATTAGTAGAGAAATGGTGTTGGAGAAATTAATGGGATTGAAGGCCAATAAATCCCCAGGGCCTGATAATCTACATCCCAGAGTACTTAAGGAATTGGCCCTAGAAATAGAGGATGCATTGGTGGTCATCTTCCGAGATCCTATGGACTTTGGAACAGTTCCTACAGATTGGAGGTAGCTAATGTAACCCCATTATTTAAAAAGGGAGGCAGAGAGAAAACAGGGAATTATAGACCAGTCAGCCTGACGTCGGTAGTGGGGAAAATTCTAGTCTCCATTATAAAAGATTTAATAGCTAAGCACTTGCAAAACAGTGGCAGAATCGGACAGAGTCAGCATGGATTTATGAAAGGGAAATCATGCTTGACAAATCTACTGGAAGTTTTCGAGGATGTAACTAGTAGAGTTGATGAGGGGGAGCCAGTGGAGGTGGTTTATTTGGATTTTCAGAAGGCTTTCAACAAAGTCCCACATAAGAGATTGGCATGTAAAATTAAAGCACATGGGATTGGGGATAGTGCATTGAGATGGATAGAAAACTAGTTGACAGACAGGAAACAAAGAGTAGGAATAAATGGCTCTTTTTCTGAATGGCAGGCAGTGACTAGTGGGGTACCACAGGGATTGGTGCTGGGACCCCAGCTATTCACAACATATTTTAATGAGTTAGATGAGGGAGCTAAATGTAATATCTTCAAATTTGCAGATGACACAAAGCTGGGTGGGAGGGTAAGCTGTGAGGAGGATGCTGGAGTTCACAAGAATGAGGGGGGATTCATTGAAACCTATAAAATTCTAACAGGTCTAGACAGGGTAGATGCAGGCAGGATGTTCCCGATGGTGGAGGAGTTCAGAACCAGGGATCACAGTCTGAGGATACGGGGTGGACCAATTAAGACTGAGATGAGGAGAAATGTATTCACCCAGAGAGTGGTGAGCCTGTGGAATTCGCTACCACAGAAAGTAGTTGAGGCCAAAGCATTGTATGTTTTCAAGAAAGTGTTAGATATAGCTCTTGAGGTGAAAGGGATCAAAGGATATGGGGAGAAAGCGGCAGCAGGCTATTGAGTTGGATGATCAGCCATGATCATAATGAATAGTGGAGCAGGCTCGAAGGCCGAATGGCCTACTCCTGCTCCTATTTTCTATGTTTCTATGTAAACACATGACTATGGGGGTGTTGGGGTGGGGAAAGACAGCAAACGGAGAAACAGTTCAAAGGTGCAGACTCTGCCGGAGCTGAGACCGATTAGCATCACCTCAGTTAACATGCTTGGAGTCAAGTTAGTGAAGTAACTGTGCCCACTCAAGCAACACTAATTCCTGAGAGTGCCAATGATTGCTTGTCTAGTTTTAACACCTTGGGTGCAGACTTCAAAATCACCTGAGTGTTATGGAGCAGCACAACCATTGGGTAAGCCTGAGGATTCCCCTGGGAGACGTGGGCATTGAACACTGTGCTCCGAACCCCGAGCATTTTTGTTATCTAGACATTGAACATTCACAACCATTGACCAAAGAAACTGCTCAGCCTTGGAGTGCGGGTTAGGATAATGCCGGGGCCTGAGAAGAGAGATCAGGATGCAGTTGAGTGGCTGAAGCTGTTGTCACTTGGTCATGTGGTGTAGGGCAGAGGTGGGTGGGGTAGTGGTGAACTTCCATGTGCACTAAACACTAGGCATCCATTTGGTGGCCAGGACTCTACAACATGCGAAAGGGGGGCTTGAGATGTAGCCGCAGGCGATGACTTGACCAAGAATGGCTCTTAGGAGACAAATGCTGACCCTCGCGTCTCTCTCTTTGATACTGCAGTGAGGAGACTATCAGGAAGATGGAGCCTGGTGACCTCACTGTCTGCATCATTGCTTATGGACAGGAGAGAAGAAGGAGAAGAATGTGACAGAGGCACGTGCCTCGCCTAAGGGAGGAGTGGAACCCTCAAGATCAGGGGATGGCAGGGCCTTCTCCGCACGCAAGGGGTGATATCCAGGGAGCTGTCGTTTGTAGGCACCTCACCAGACCCAGGGTCTAAACAGCCCATGTGCTACCTGTAGATGAGTGAGAACCAGTATCGCCGATGCGTGAGCATGTCAAGGAAACTGGTCACTTACATAGGCCACCTTCTGCAGGATTTGGCACCAGGTGGACTTGGAAGAGATTCACTCCCAGTGGCAGTGAAAGTAACCCCCACACTCAATTTCTACAGCAGTGGCTCCTTCCAGGGCTCCACTGGGAACCTGTGTGGGATTTCCCAAGCCTCCACCCACAAATGCATCCAGGAGGTTATGGACGCCATTTTTACCAAGGCACACAACTCTGTCAACTTCGACAGAGATCAGGTGAGCCAGGAAGCAAGAGCGGTGGGAGATTTGTTCAGGTTTCCGGATTACCACAGGTGCAGGGCGCCATTGGCTGCAGTCACGTGGGTCTAAAATCTCCCTGGCAACAAGCGGTCCAGTACGTCAACCACAAAGGCTTTACATTCACTCAATGTTCAGCTGGTCATTGACAATAACAAACAGGTGATGCAGGTTTGTACAAGATACCCCGGAAGCGTCCATGACTCATACATCGTCAGCAGGTCTCAGACCCCTGACACCTCTGAGGGCCCACACAGGCTGCAGGGTTGGCTCTTTGAGGACAAGGGCTACCCACAGAGGACGAAGTTGATGATGCACATGCGGCGGCTTCAGACTCCTGCTGACTCCTAATGAGGCTCATGCCACAATCCGGACTTGGTGGAGCACCACCATTAGGGTCCTGAAATAGAGGCTCCCGTGCCTGGACAGATCTGGAGCAGCGCTCAAGTACACCCCCCAGAGGGTAACACGTGTCACAATGCTTGCTGCGCACTGGGAGGACCCAGATGATGAGGAGATGAAAGAGCTGCATGTTTCTCTGATGAGATGGATACAAAAGGGGATGAGTGTAGTGAGGTCCTGGAAGATGAGGATGCAGGCGAAGAGGTCTTTACACTGGTCAAATGAGGCAGAGTGTTCGTGAGGCCCTCATTGTCATAAGATTCCACAAGGAGGATGACGAGGTGCACGGGCACACTCCTGAGATCATCATACTGGGAAGCTCTGAGACCTGTCTGGCTGAGGGCAGCTCACTTACACTCTGTGAAGAGGCTCACATAATGGAGATACTACTGAGGTACAGCCGGCACATGGACTTTAAGAGCACTTGGTCCTTTAGCAGTCTTCATCTCCTGTTCCCCTCAGCTGTCAGGAATGCTGATGAGATGGGGGAGGTAACCCACCTCAAAGTTACTGAGATAGTTGCACAGAGAACATCACGGAACCCTGTGACACTTGGGTACGAGAATTCTTGCAGCAAACGCATCCACTTCAAATTGCAGGCCTCATGGTCTGGAGTGTGACTTTAAGATGAGACAATCGCTGGTCACAAGGTTGCAAACTGCACAGAGGGGAGACCCTGAACGATGACAATTGACTTCAGTTTGTGCAGGAACCAAGGTTTTACATCTGATTTCCATGAACATGCTTATCATAACAAGGAGCAATGGGCAAGGAGACATGATTGGGAGTGTATTTACAATCCTCAACATTCTGTACAAGGGTTTAACACCCATGTCTACGTTGGGCAATTACATCTTCTTAGCCTTTCTAACACAGCCGCTAGGTCTTGGTGCACCCCCCCCGATATTCACAGTGGGGGTGGAGGTGACCTGCTGACTGCTATGCCTGTTGTCTGTGATGACCTTGGCGGACGTCCTCTGGAGGCCCGAGGCCTGGAGAGTCCTGGCCTGCTTTCAGGGTCCAGCTGTGTGAAGGCTGCACCCTCCTCGGCCTGCGGAGCTGATGGGGTCACAGAAAGAGGGGATTTGGATTTGCCGGTCACTCCCGGAGTCACCTGCATGGATGGCCCCAGGGTGTCGAGCTGGTGATCTTCCTCCCTGGGGTGTCTGAGGGTCCCTGGCTGACTCCTTGAGGAGAAGGGCAGCTGGAGTGAGATCGAGCTGCACTTCAGCGATGGAGTGCAGCTCATGTAGCAGTGCAGGGCCCATGTCCTGGAACGAGGTCTCCACGGCGGCCACCATACTACCAGCGTTGACCTCGGTGCATTGGCCTGTTGGTGCTATTACCTCAGAGTGAAGGTGGACAGACTCCTCCATCGTGCCTTACAATCTGAGGAGTGCAGTGGACATCCCTTCCTGATGTTCCTGAGCTTGTCTTTGCAGCTCCAATAACTGTGGCATGATAAAGTCCAGAGTCCCTGGGATAGCCTCCGAGAGCTGACACCCTGGGATGTCCTCCGAGTGCTGACCCCCTGGGATGTCCTCCGGGTGTCGGCACCCTGGGATATCCTCTGAGAGCTGACACCCTGAGATGTCCTCCGAGTGCTGACACCCTGGGATGTCCTCCGGGTGTCGACACCCTGGGATGTCCCTGCCTCCACCTGCTGTGGATCAGACAGTGCCCTGTGCTCACCAGACTGTGACCCCAAGGCTACTCTGGAACTAAGCCCCACTGAGGTGCGTGTCTGCGTAGGTGGAGGGTGTGGTGAGCGCTGTGACCGGTCTTCATTTAGGGTGTCACCAGATCCCTCTTCTGAGGTGTTTTCGGCGCTTGAGTCGAGGGCCTGGCTCGTGGACGCCCTCGGGTGCTTCCCAGAGGCGTGTGCTAAAGAAAGGAGAGGCAATTAGTGCATGGCAGGGACTGTGGAACAGGGGAACTGCTGTCTGATGGATGTCGCAGTGCAGGATCCTCACTTGTTCGAGCACTGCTGACCTCACCGTCAGCACAGGAATGGTCCACACCCACACAGGCCCAGCTGGATGACTCTATTCTCCAAGTTGGTCAGGACGTTCAGTTGAGGAATTCCATCCCTGGCCTGGGGCCTCTCTCTTTTGTTAGGAGACAGCTTGCCCTGCATGAAGACAGGTGGAGAGAGTGTAAACAGGATGCCTGCCAGGCCCATATGAGGTGGATAAAAGCAAAATACTGTAATTGCTGTAAATCTGAAACAAAAACAGAAAATGCTGGAAAAACTCAGCAGGTCTAACAGCATCTGTGGAGAGAGAAAAACAGGGTTAATGTTTTGAGTCTGTATGACCCTTCTTCAGATGAAGAGTCATATGGACTCAAAACATTAACCCTGTTTTTCTCTCCACAGATGCTTTTAGACCACATGAGAAGGGTGCCCAACATGTGTGGGTGGTGAGCGGTGCCATGGATGGGATGACGACACGATTCACAGAGAAGATGAAGGTGCGTGTGAGAGACAGTAAGTAGTGATGTCCCTTGAACTGGCAGCGAGTGAGATCCCTGTGGATGTGCGCTGGGTTTGTGAGTGCGTGAGTTGAGAACGGTGAGAAGGGTGAATTACCCTGACGGAATGGAGGAGATCATTCATCCTCTTTCGGGACTGGGTGGCTGTCCTCTTTAGAAGGGCATTGGTTCTCACCACCACTGCCTCAACCGCCCATGTTGGATAGGTGACCCTGGATAAGATTCTTCGCCCAGAGTGGGGGTGGAGGACTTTGCAGTGGGCCTCCACTGCATCTAGTAGGCGCTTGAGAGAGGTGTCATTGAATTTGGGGGCAGCATGTTTCCTCCCGTTTGGAAACCATGACCTTCCAGAAGCTTTTGATCCCTTAGAGAGTGCTAGCTCTGGGCAAGGGGCAACCTTTAAATCTGGCGCCCGGATCACTGAAGGCCAGAGGTGATGGTGGGGCAGGCGAATCAGAGGCCACCCCAGCAGTGAATCAACATGGAACCCGTGCATCTCAATTTTTTCTATCAAGTGGCACACAATATGGGGCGAAAAGCCACAATTGCTGTTGACGGGTCAAACACTGATTTCCCCGCACAATATCGGATTTGCCGATTTCATGAAAAACCCTGGCCATTGTGTGAACCTGAACCAAGCAGTAAATAGCCTCTTATATATGGAACATAAATGCCAAACGGCCTGTTTATGAACTTATGTAATTCCATTGTTAGATCATTTGGGCTGTATCAAAATCTCATACAGTGGCTCACATCCCAGAGATCAGTGGATAAAATGCTGCACTGAGTCACTCTAAGCAAGAAATTCCCCAAATTATTCCAGATCACTGCTGCAGCCATTTTGTGGTTTACAAAAGAAGGCCTTTCGGGCCATCAGACATGTGCCAGCTCTCTGCAAGAACAGCTTAGCTAGTCCCACTCTCTCGCCCTCCCCGCCTGTAGCCTTGCAATTCCCTTTTTCCCTTTGGATAGCCATCCAATTCCCTCTGAAAAGCCATGATTGAATCTGCCTGCACCACACTTGCGGGCTATGTCATCCAGATCGTAACCACTTGTTGCCTAACAGAAAAGTTTATCCTCATCTGTGTGGACTTTGCAGACCTGGCCTTCCTTTTTGTTATTTTCTCTCCCCCTCCCCTCACCCTCGTCCGCCACCCCTCTACCCCCCAACCCCCAAGCCTTTCCCTACGCTGGACTCGTTGAAAAGCTGTTAAGTCTCCAACTTTTTCCAGTTCTGATGAAAGGTCATGGTCATGAAACATTAACCTGTTTCTCTCTCCACACATGTCTATTCCTCTCAGATTTCCTGCACCCGCAGTATCTCCCTTTTGCATTAAGTAGCCTTTGGTGCATGTAAAAGTAAAAGCGGGTATTAGATCAGTGCCTGAAGTTAATTATTTTCTGCTGAAATTGTAATTCTGTTTTGACTCAATTGTATATAGAAGAAAACAGCTCTGACTAAATATCATCGTCATGGATACAATTCAGCAGCAATGAGTTACCGGTTAACCCACCTGGGAGTCACTGATGAGTTGACACAAGAGACAGAACCAAATAAAAAGAACTTTTGGCGGCAAGGCAATCATAGGCTGCTTGAGGGAGATTATTGAGTGTGACCATTTATTACAAGCAGTATTGTTCACCCAGGGATGACATTCTACAGGACAGACTGAAACAAAGCAAGGGCACGGAATCTAATTCGTGGAAGTCAATGAAAGAAAGGTTTGCATTTTCTAAGCTCTTTGCATGACCTCAGAATAGCCCAAAGCACTTCACAGTCGCTGAAGTGTTGCTTAAAGTGTAGCCATGGTAAAAGCAATTTTCACATAGCATGCACCCACAAAGAGCAACGAAGATCATCACTGTCTTTTCACCTGACTGACAGCACCTCCAGCAGTGCAGTGTTCCCTCTGTGCTGGCATTGGGAATGTCAACGCAGATTTTGTGCTCAAATCTCCGGAGTGGGATTTGAACACATAACTTTGTTGATGCAGAGGCGAGGACACTACCAACACCACCAGGGCCAACCCCACATTTGGGCAAAATTCTACTCAATGTGTGTCGACCTAATAATTCCTTGGCTAAGTTGTAATTTTGTAATGATATCTTCTGTGCTGAAAACCTGCCTGTGACCTCAAAAGCCCCGTCATGGTGGGACCCACTGAGGGAGATTTGGCAGCCCAGCCAAATGCTCATTGACTTTCAACAGGACCGGACAATTCGGGTAGCGGGCGGGAGCCGAAAATCACACCCATGGAGAAGCCTGGAGGACTATTAACTATCCACTTAAATATTGCACAAGTTCATATCCTTTGGGAAATTCATGCAAGTTTAATGGGTATGGCCTTAAATATCCATTATTAACTTTTCTTATCCTTTTGATGTGAGTGTGATGGGCAAGTGCAGCATTAATTGCCCATCTCTAGTTGCCCTTGTGAAGGTGGCAGTGAGCCATCTTCTTGAATACAGCCAAGTGTCTTGCTAGCACGTTTCAGAGGGCAGTTAAGAGCCAACCCGGTCTGGAGTCACATGTAGGCCAGATAGGGTAAGCTCAGCAGATTTTCAATAGCTTTTCTTTCCTAAAGGACATCAGTGAACCAGATAGATCCTTACTCAAGGACCCAGCAGTTATGTCATCACTATTACTGGTACTATGTTACTAATGCCAGATTTAGTTAACTAAATTTCCTAGTTACCATGGTAGGATTTGAACTTGTTAGTCCGTGCCTCTGGAGTACTGATTCAGTTACATAATCGCTATGCTACCTCTCCTTGTACATTAGGTACATACCAGCTACAGCACAAATTGGCACATTATCAGAACTATATTCCTTGTCAATGCTATGCAGCATTCTTATTGTCCGAGGGTAATTAACAAAAGCTCAATGTCCCTGAGATCTGTGCTGCTGCAGTTTGCTGATTTTGCTGCACCAGGGATCTTTGCAAAACCCTACCTGCATATTAATCCTCAATGCTCTAGCCACGGACCAGTCTTGACAACAGCTTTTCATTGGCTCCCTGGGTTTATTCAGGAGCGGCTACACAATTAGGAAGACTATGGAAAGCCCAAAGGTTAAACTCGTGACTTGTGTTGAGCTGGAGCCTCTTAGTTAAGCCAATGTTAAATGTTAGTTAGATGTCCGTTGCCATGATTCAAATCTACCACTCCACTCCCTGTAGATATTAAAAAGGACAGAAGATTAGAAGGTGAACTTATACAAAGTAAGAAATAGGAGCCCTGCCATTTAATCTATCAAACTTGTGTCTTGTTCTTGAGGAAGGATCCATCTGCCTCTCTGATGTCCTTTAGGAAAGAAAAATTATTAAAAATCTGCTGAGCTTACCCAGTCTGGCCTACGTGTGACTCCAGACCGGGTGGTTGACTCTTAACTGACCTCGGAAGCAGCCTAGCAAGACACTGAGCTGTATTTAAGAAGATGGCTCACCACTACCTCAGGCACAATGACTTAGCATCTGGCAGAGAGAATTCCATAGATTCCAAACCCTGTGACTGAAGAAATTTTTCCTCATCTCAGTCTTAAATATGCTGAGTCTATGATCCCTAGTTCTAGATTCTCCAGCCAGGGGAAACAGCCTCTCAGCATCTACCCCCATCAAGAATGTTATGTATCTCATTTAGACCACCTCTCATTCTTCTAAACTCCAGAGAATATAGTCTCACTCCAGAAGTTAAAAAAAAAAATGCTGACACCCCACTGCAGTACTGAGGCAATGCTGCACTGTGGGAGGTGCTGTCTTTCAGATGAGATGTTAAACCAAGGCCCCCTCTGCCCTCTCAGGTGGATGTAAAAGATCCCATGGCATTGTTTTAAAGAAGAGCAGGGGAGCTTTCCCCCGTGTCCTGGCCAATATTTATCTCTCAATCACCATCACAAAGACAGGTTATCTGGTCATTATCCAATTGCTGTTTGTGGGAGCTTGCTGTGCATAAATTGGTTATCTGGTCATTATCCAATTGCTGTTTGTGGGAGCTAGCTGTGCATAAATTGGCTGCTGCGTTTCCTACATTACAACAGTGGCTACACTTCAAAAAATATTTCATTGGATGTAAAGAGCTTTGGGATGTCTTTTAATCATGAAATATAAATACATGTATTTCTCTTTGACACTGCCCCCCCACCATGACCTGTGCTTCACCACCAACTGTGATATTGCATTTATTCTACGTTAGTGTCTAATTAGAGGTTCATTACCATTATTTAAATCCACCGCTCCACTCCATTTGCTTATTAAAAAGGAAAGAAAGAAATCAGAAGGTAAACTATACAAAGTAAGGTGACACAATGCAGCGCTCAGGTTCCCAACCCTCCAGGATTGTCCTGGAGCCTTCAGGAATTCATGACTAATCACCTGGGACACTGCTGGGAGCAACCGGCGGGATCACAATCTTAGGGGCGTGAGAAAAATGATGTGTTCTTTTTCCATTTTGTGTTAACACTTAGTCACAAAGACATTGGTGATGGGAATAATGACTGCTGGGCTGACAGTCAAGAATCATTCTATCAGGTGACAGAGGAACTGCTTTCCAATTGGACGGATGCTGGGAGGATGGAAACGTGGGGTGACCAATGGCAGGAGCATCAAGAGCCCAGGGTAGTTGGGGGCAGTCTCCAGGAATCCATCCAATCAGAGTTGGCATCCAGGTTGGCGGGAAAGACCCAAAATGGAGGTTGGAAGGGTGCCGCATTTGCCCTCGTTTTCAGCCTTGTCAAATATTTTGCCCAAATCAAAATGCTTTCGCTGGGTAGAGACACCAGTTCACTGATTGACAGCAGGGAGAGGCAGTGAGGGTGACAAATAAACAATGTCAACAAGATAAGCGAATAAAGGTTTTCAGTTTTATCAAGCCGAGCAAGAATATCTGAAAATAAATGACTCAACACAAACTCCAGGAACAAAAATAAAATTAGCTCAAGAGTTCCCTCTACAGTTCATTGAGTTTGCTATTTTATTGCAAGTGCGAGATTATTGCATTTATAATATCACAAAAACAACAGGGTTAACTTTGGGCAAGTTTGTGTTAAAGCAGTAACATTCCATTAGTGAAAAATACACAGAGATAAAAACAAAAAAACTGCGGATGCTGGAAATCCAAAACAAAAACAGAATTACCTGGAAAAACTCAGCAGGTCTGGCAGCATCGGCGGAGAAGAAAAGAGTTGACGTTTCGAGTCCTCATGACCCTTCGACAGAACTTGCGTTCGAGTCCAAGAAAGAGTTGAAATATAAACTGGTTTAAGGTGTGTGTGTGGAGGGCGGAGAGATAGAGAGACAAAGAGGTGGAGGGGGGGGGGGGGCGGGGGTGTGGTTGTAGGGACAAACAAGCAGTGATAGAAGCAGATCATCAAAAGATGTCAACAACAATAGTACAATAGAACACATAGGTGTTAAAATTAAAGTTGGTGATATTATCTAAACGAATGTGCTAATTAAGAATGGATGGTAGGGCACTCAAGGTATAGCTCTAGTGGGGTTTTTTTTTTATATAATGGAAATAGGTGGGAAAAGGAAAATCTTTATAATTTATTGGAAAAAAAAGGGAAGGGGGAAACAGAAAGGGGGTGGGGATGGGGGAGGGAGCTTATGACCTAAAGTTGTTGAATTCAATATTCAGTCCGGAAGGCTGTAAAGTCCCTAGTCGGAAGATGAGGTGTTGTTCCTCCAGTTTGCGTTGGGCTTCACTGGAACAATGCAGCAAGCCAAGGACAGACATGTGGGCAAGAGAGCAGGGTGGAGTGTTGAAATGGCAAGCGACAGGGAGGTTTGGGTCATTCTTGCGGACAGACCGCAGGTGTTCTGCAAAGCGGTCGCCCAGTTTACGTTTGGTCTCTCCAATGTAGAGGAGACCACATTGGGAGCAACGAATGCAGTAGACTAAGTTGGGGGAAATGCAAGTGAAATGCTGCTTCACTTGAAAGGAGTGTTTGGGTCCTTGGACGGTGAGGAGAGAGGAAGTGAAGGGGCAGGTGTTGCATCTTTTGCGTGGGCATGGCGTGGTGCCATAGGAGGGGGTTGAGGAGTAGGGGGTGATGGAGGAGTGGACCAGGGTGTCACGGAGGGAGCGATCCCTACGGAATGCCGATAAGGGGGGTGAAGGGAAGATGTGTTTGGTGGTGGCATCATGCTGGAGTTGGCGGAAATGGCGGAGGATGATCCTTTGAATGCGGAGGCTGGTGGGGTGATAAGTGAGGACAAGGGGGACCCTATCATGTTTCTGGGAGGGAGGAGAAGGCGTGAGGGCGGATGCGCGGGAGATGGGCCGGACACGGTTGAGGGCCCTGTCAACGACCGTGGGTGGAAAACCTCGGTTAAGGAAGAAGGAGGACATGTCGGAGGAACTGTTTTTGAATGTAGCATCATCGGAACAGATGCGACGGAGGCGAAGGAACTGAGAGAACGGGATGGAGTCCTTACAGGAAGCGGGGTGTGAGGAGCTGTAGTCGAGATAGCTGTGGGAGTCGGTGGGTTTGTAATGGATATTGGTGGACAGTCTATCACCAGAGATTGAGATAGAGAGGTCAAGGAAGGGAAGGGAAGTGTCAGAGATGGACCACGTGAAAATGATGGAGGGGTGGAGATTGGAAGCAAAATTAATAAATTTTTCCAAGTCCTGACGAGAGCATGAAGCGGCACCGAAGTAATCATCGATGTACCGGAGAAAGAGTTGTGGAAGGGGGCCGGAGTAGGACTGTAACAAGGAATGTTCCACATACCCCATAAAGAGACAGGCATAGCTGGGGCCCATGCAGGTACCCATAGCCACACCTTTTATTTGGAGGAAGTGAGAGGAGTTGAAGGAGAAGTTGTTCAGTGTGAGAACAAGTTCAGCCAGACGGAGGAGAGTAGTGGTGGATGGGGATTGTTCGGGCCTCTGTTCGAGGAAGAAGCTAAGGGCCCTCAGACCATCCTGGTGGGGGATGGAGGTGTAGAGGGATTGGACGTCCATGGTGAAGAGGAAGCGGTTGGGGCCAGGGAACTGGAAATTGTTGATGTGACGTAAGGTGTCAGAGGAATCACGGATGTAGGTGGGAAGAGACTGGACAAGGGGAGAGAGAAGGGAGTCAAGATAACGAGAAATGAGTTCTGTGGGGCAGGAACAAGCTGAGACGATCGGTCTACCGGGGCAGTTCTGTTTGTGGATTCTGAGTAGGAGGTAGAAGCGGGCCGTCCGAGGTTGGGTGACTATCAGGTTGGAAGCTGTAGGAGGAAGATCCCCAGAGGAGATGAGGTCAGTGACAGTCCTGGAAACAATGGCTTGATGTTCAGTGGTGGGGTCATGGTCCAGGGAGAGGTAGGAGGAAGTGTCTGCGAGTTGACGCTCAGCCTCCGCGAGGTAGAGGTCAGTGCGCCAGACAACAACAGCACCACCCTTGTCAGCGGGTTTGATGACAATGTCAGGGTTGGACCTGAGAGAATGGAGTGCAGTAAGTTCAGAGAGAGAGAGGTTAGAATGGGTGAGAGGAGCAGAGAAATTGAGACGACTAATGTCGCGCCGACAGTTCTCAATGAAAAGATCAAGAGAAGGTAAGAATCCAGAGGGAGGGGTCCAGGTGGAGGGAGAATATTGGAGATGGGTAAAAGGATCCGTTGAACTGGGAGAGGACTCCTGCCCAAAGAAGTGAGCCCGGAGACGAAGACGGCGGAAGAAGAGTTCAGCATCATGCCGAGCCCGAAATTCATTGAGGTGAGGGCGTAAGGGTATGAAACTAAGTCCTTTGCTGAGCACTGAACGTTCAGCATCGGAGAGGGGAAGGTCAGGGGGTATAGTGAATACACGGCTGGGGTTGGGATTGGAAGAAAGGGTGGGGACGGAGGAACAGGCAGGGGTGGAGGGTCCTAGATGGGTGTTGGTGTCAATGAGTTGTTGCAGCTTGCGTTCCTTAGCACTTGAGAGAAAGAGAAAAAGTTTCTTGTTGAGGCGTCGGATGAGCCGAAGGATAAAATGAAACTGGGGGCACGCGCAGCTTTGAAAAAGGGTACGGCGGTGCTGCTGGAGGGAGAGGTCGAGTGTGTTCATATGGCGGCGCATGGCACTGAGTGTGGATTTCAGAATGTGACGGGAACAGCAGTCCGAGAAACGTTTTATGTCCCGGAGATACCTGTAATCCTGGGTGGGTTCGAAACATGAGGAGTGGAATTTCAGTTGAAATCCACGTGGGGTAAGTCGGAGACGGAGACAGTCACTGAGAAAGGAGATATGGCTGTGAAAGCGGGTTTTAGTAAACACCTTGTCAAACACTAGGAGGGAAATGGAAAGCAAGGAAGGTGAGCAAGACAACAGAGAAATACGGAAATCTTGTCGCAGAGAGGAACAGAACTTCTTCAAGGAGGTAGGCATTTCTTGAAGAGCAGTGGCAGTCAATTAAACACAGAGATAAAAACAAAAAAACTGCGGATGCTGGAAATCCAAAACAAAAACAGAATTACCTGGAAAAACTCAGCAGGTCTGGCAGCATCGGCGGAGAAGAAAAGAGTTGACGTTTCGAGTCCTCATGACCCTTCGACAGAACTTGCGTTCGAGTCCAAGAAAGAGTTGAAATATAAACTGGTTTAAGGTGTGTGTGTGGGGGGGCGGAGAGATAGAGAGACAAAGAGGTGGAGGGGGGGGCGGGGGTGTGGTTGTAGGGACAAACAAGCAGTGATAGAAGCAGATCATCAAAAGATGTCAACAACAATAGTACAATAGAACACATAGGTGTTAAAATTAAAGTTGGTGATATTATCTAAACGAATGTGCTAATTAAGAATGGATGGTAGGGCACTCAAGGTATAGCTCTAGTGGGTCATCCGACGCCTCAACAAGAAACTTTTTCTCTTTCTCTCAAGTGCTAAGGAACGCAAGCTGCAACAACTCATTGACACCAACACCCATCTAGGACCCTCCACCCCTGCCTGTTCCTCCGTCCCCACCCTTTCTTCCAATCCCAACCCCAGCCGTGTATTCACTATACCCCCTGACCTTCCCCTCTCCGATGCTGAACGTTCAGTGCTCAGCAAAGGACTTAGTTTCATACCCTTACGCCCTCACCTCAATGAATTTCGGGCTCGGCATGATGCTGAACTCTTCTTCCGCCGTCTTCGTCTCCGGGCTCACTTCTTTGGGCAGGAGTCCTCTCCCAGTTCAACGGATCCTTTTACCCATCTCCAATATTCTCCCTCCACCTGGACCCCTCCCTCTGGATTCTTACCTTCTCTTGATCTTTTCATTGAGAACTGTCGGCGCGACGTTAGTCGTCTCAATTTCTCTGCTCCTCTCACCCATTCTAACCTCTCTCTCTCTGAACTTACTGCACTCCATTCTCTCAGGTCCAACCCTGACATTGTCATCAAACCCGCTGACAAGGGTGGTGCTGTTGTTGTCTGGCGCACTGACCTCTACCTCGCGGAGGCTGAGCGTCAACTCGCAGACACTTCCTCCTACCTCTCCCTGGACCATGACCCCACCACTGAACATCAAGCCATTGTTTCCAGGACTGTCACTGACCTCATCACCTCTGGGGATCTCCCTCCCACAGCTTCCAACCTGATAGTCACCCAACCTCGGACGGCCCGCTTCTATCTCCTACCCAAAATCCACAAACAGAACTGCCCCGGTAGACCGATCGTCTCAGCTTGTTCCTGCCCCACAGAACTCATTTCTCGTTATCTTGACTCCCTTCTCTCTCCCCTTGTCCAGTCCCTTCCCACCTACATCCGTGATTCCTCTGACACCTTACGTCACATCAACAATTTCCAGTTCCCTGGCCCCAACCGCTTCCTCTTCACCATGGATGTCCAATCCCTCTACACCTCCATCCCCCACCAGGATGGTCTGAGGGCCCTTAGCTTCTTCCTCGAACAGAGGCCCGAACAATCCCCATCCACCACTACTCTCCTCCGTCTGGCTGAACTTGTTCTCACACTGAACAACTTCTCCTTCAACTCCTCTCACTTCCTCCAAATAAAAGGTGTGGCTATGGGTACCTGCATGGGCCCCAGCTATGCCTGTCTCTTTATGGGGTATGTGGAACATTCCTTGTTACAGTCCTACTCCGGCCCCCTTCCACAACTCTTTCTCCGGTACATCGATGATTACTTCGGTGCCGCTTCATGCTCTCGTCAGGACTTGGAAAAATTTATTAATTTTGCTTCCAATCTCCACCCCTCCATCATTTTCACGTGGTCCATCTCTGACACTTCCCTTCCCTTCCTTGACCTCTCTGTCTCAATCTCTGGTGATAGACTGTCCACCAATATCCATTACAAACCCACCGACTCCCACAGCTATCTCGACTACAGCTCCTCACACCCCGCTTCCTGTAAGGACTCCATCCCATTCTCTCAGTTCCTTCGCCTCCGTCGCATCTGTTCCGATGATGCTACATTCAAAAACAGTTCCTCCGACATGTCCTCCTTCTTCCTTAACCGAGGTTTTCCACCCACGGTCGTTGACAGGGCCCTCAACCGTGTCCGGCCCATCTCCCGCGCATCCGCCCTCACGCCTTCTCCTCCCTCCCAGAAACATGATAGGGTCCCCCTTGTCCTCACTTATCACCCCACCAGCCTCCGCATTCAAAGGATCATCCTCCGCCATTTCCGCCAACTCCAGCATGATGCCACCACCAAACACATCTTCCCTTCACCCCCCTTATCGGCATTCCGTAGGGATCACTCCCTCCGTGACACCCTGGTCCACTCCTCCATCACCCCCTACTCCTCAACCCCCTCCTATGGCACCACCCCATGCCCACGCAAAAGATGCAACACCTGCCCCTTCACTTCCTCTCTCCTCACCGTCCAAGGACCCAAACACTCCTTTCAAGTGAAGCAGCATTTCACTTGCATTTCCCCCAACTTAGTCTACTGCATTCGTTGCTCCCAATGTGGTCTCCTCTACATTGGAGAGACCAAACGTAAACTGGGCGACCGCTTTGCAGAACACCTGCGGTCTGTCCGCAAGAATGACCCAAACCTCCCTGTCGCTTGCCATTTCAACACTCCACCCTGCTCTCTTGCCCACATGTCTGTCCTTGGCTTGCTGCATTGTTCCAGTGAAGCCCAACGCAAACTGGAGGAACAACACCTCATCTTCCGACTAGGGACTTTACAGCCTTCCGGACTGAATATTGAATTCAACAACTTTAGGTCGTAAGCTCCCTCCCCCATCCCCACCCCCTTTCTGTTTCCCCCTTCCCTTTTTTTTCCAATAAATTATAAAGATTTTCCTTTTCCCACCTATTTCCATTATATAAAAAAAAAACCCCACTAGAGCTATACCTTGAGTGCCCTACCATCCATTCTTAATTAGCACATTCGTTTAGATAATATCACCAACTTTAATTTTAACACCTATGTGTTCTATTGTACTATTGTTGTTGACATCTTTTGATGATCTGCTTCTATCACTGCTTGTTTGTCCCTACAACCACACCCCCGCCCCCCCCCCTCCACCTCTTTGTCTCTCTATCTCTCCGCCCCCCACACACACACCTTAAACCAGTTTATATTTCAACTCTTTCTTGGACTCGAACGCAAGTTCTGTCGAAGGGTCATGAGGACTTGAAACGTCAACTCTTTTCTTCTCCGCCGATGCTGCCAGACCTGCTGAGTTTTTCCAGGTAATTCTGTTTTTGTAGTGAAAAATACACATTGGCCGAGGTCTTCCAGTCGGTGTAAAAGCTGGGCGCGTTGCTGCTGCACCTCAACGTTTTCTGACCCGACAATATCCGTCCATTTCTGCCCGGATATTCCAATCCCGGCTGAAGACAGAATGGGAAAAATACGTCTCCAGGGCAAGTCGGCGGGGAGGAGAGGCAGAGCGGATTTTGACATGCTGAGGCCCTAAGCTATGTCAATCTTAAGAGGCCCCCGTAGCATTCCCAAAACAAAATGTATTATTCTAATGGAAAGGACAATGAAAATAGAAACATTAAAGCTTTATATTTATATATATATATATATATATATTTATATATATGTATATATATACACATCGGTGAGACGCAATGAAAAACTAATAATCTAACTAAAACATATATCTTGCAATAAGCCTACTTGCATTATGAAATACTTAAAAAATTTTTAATTAGCATGCATGAAAACACTTAATCTACAACAGCACTAGCAATGACACAGATCAGCGCTTACTAAATGGAAGCAGCAATACAACCTGCAAAAAATTTAAAACAGTTCTTTTTGTTAACTTTTGGGCAGCAAAGTCACTTAGGATGTCCTCAAATGATAAGTTCTCTATGCACGCAATGCTTCGTCCAGGCAGCTTTTCTTGCAGCATTGTCGTCCGCAGTTCATTCTTGATGTTTTTCAACCGCAAAAATAACCTCTCCCTAGTTCTGGATTCTCCAGCCAGGGGAAACAGCCTCTCAGCATCTACCCCCCATCAAGCCCTCTAAGAATTTTATGTAGATCAGTTGGACCACCTCTCATTCTTATAAACTCCAGAGAATATAGTCTCACTCCAGAAGTTACCAATAGACTCAAAAGGGGCTGCAATACTGCTTCTGCATTAGCGAGAGTCAACGGAATTTTACCTTGAATGATGACTTGATACAGGTCCAGTTGGCATTAACTTCCTTTATCTGAATAATTTTTCCTTAATATAATCATGGAAGTGCTTTATTTCCCCAATGAGGTTAACATCAACATCGTCAGTATAAATTTTCATCAGAGATTTTACACCTTCACGCAGCTGTTTTTCCGAGACATCTAAATCAACCAGATGGGAAAGTTTGTTTGCAACATTTTCGTATATGATTGCTCTTTTCTTCAAGTTGGTTCCAAGTGCATCCATCATAGGGATAAAGGATTTCACTCGAAACTTGACTCTTGGAGAAAGCGTTTCATCAGCATTGGGGTGCATCACCATTGTTGACTTTTCTTCTAATCCTTTTCTATTTATTCACAAACTTGTGGCCTACGTCAGGCAGGTTTTCTTTCCCTTTGAGTTAATTTTCATTGAAACACGCTTGGGATTCTTTCAAGAAGTCAGGGAGGGAAGCAAAAAGTTTTGAACCTGTGCTAAGGTGATAGAAGGGGAGAAGCTGGCATTCTGCAGGGGAAAGCAGAGAAATTAGAGTTTGTGTTCATGTTAGAATTTTGGAATCGTGTGTCGGATCAGTTCCACAGAACCAGCCAGGCCTTAGAGGATCCACAGATATCCTGTAAGACATCAAAATTCTAACAAACTCTAAATCCTCCACTTTCTCCTACAGAATGCCAGCTTCTCTCCTTCTATCACCTTTTTCATTGTCATCACAATGAAGATGGGTAAGAGCATCAAGAATTGATCCGTAACTCTCAGGTTTGGCTGAAGTAGCCTTTGCATGTGCTTCCCACCCTAATGTCAGGGAGGTGTTTTGGCATGGTGGAATCAGGACCCAGGAATGATTTGAGTACCATCCAGCATTTTGTTGAGTGAGAGAAGAATGTGTACATTTGTTGTACAACAGCAGGAAAAAATTATTGCATCTAGGCAGCAATCAACTGCGGCTCAGCCAACAAGATTCAGTGATGTCCGGCATATGGAATATATATAGCATACTTATTTTTCTCTAGAGGTCTTTGCTATCATTATACCTTCCTGCCATATTAGCTGCATTGTCACGTGACTGTCCTCTGCACTTACCAAAGTCAACTTTGCCGTCATTTCTCAAATAATCCAGAACCATATTGGCCATATTTTCACCACTATGGTTTTCTAATTTAAGGAATGTAAGAAAGCGTTCAATGCGAATACCATCATTGGGTAACACATATCTTACATTAATAGTTAGTTGATCAACTTGCAAAAGATCTGGTGCAGAGTCAACAGACAAACTGAAGCATCCTGCTTTTCTCAAGTCATCCAAAATAGATCCTCTTATTTTTTCAGCCATAAGCTGGATGAGTTCATCCCATATTGTTTCAATCAAGTATGAAGGCTTCCCAGATTCACTGCTTCCATAATGTTTTATATGGTTGGTAAAAAATGGATCAAACTTAGCAATGAGTTCCATCAAGCCAAGAAAGTTCCCGTTATATAGCGAGCCAAACTTTTCATTGTCTCCCCTAAAAGCTGATCCGCATTCTGTTAATGTGCACAGAACTGCAAGAACACGTTCGAGTACATGCCTCCAATACTCTTGGTCCTTTTTTATCTGTTCCATCAGGTGTGAATCCAAGGTTAACCCATGTTGCCTCATCAGATATGTAAGCAAAGCTTTTCTATGATCCTCAGAGCTCTCATGATTTTGAATTCCAACAGGGTTTCGCCGTCATTAATCCCATCACTCACCAGTGCCGTTGATGATGTTGAGAAGAGTTTGCAGATGAAACAGTAAACACAACCAGTTGTTGGGGAGCATGCTAGCCACTCTCAGTTGTATTTTTCACCATCAACTTTTGTTGAATGAACTTGACCCTTTGAACAATATCTAATTTGGTTTTTGAATGACTGTTTCGATTCCTCAAATGGGCCATTCCAATGTTGACACTCGAGGGACCTTTCTGTGTCCACAATGAAATATCACCCTCAGTCAAGACATCCAAGAGACCAAGGTCGTTGGAGGTTGCTTATCTATTGACGTCAGCTGGGGTTTCAGGCTTTGTAAGGTCCTCAGGTGTGGTAGTCACATTCACATCTGTATCATCTACCTTAGTAGAAGAGGTGAATGCTTGTTGGAGCTGTGGGCCCGGCTGACCCTCTTGAGTATGAGGTCCCTCCTTTTCTTTTACAGTGAAATAACTGTCAACTTTCGGTAATTGTTTTATCTGCCCTTCAAGCTGCTGTTTCTTTTTTCTTTTCTGACATCCACATTCAAAAGCTCTTTTCATTTTTAACAGGCCTCTCAATAGTAATGAGACAATTAAACCTTAGACAAATTCTTTGAACTCAATCCTTCATGTTTATGAGTAGAGGTAAAAAATACAAAAAATATATTTCAATAATATATATATATACTTACCTGGTGTCAAGGAGAGAAGGGAGATCATTGTGCAAGTCAGACCAGCCACAGCTGATGCCGCTGCGCAAAATTTTCTGAAAACAACTGTATCATGGATTATGACGGCATCACGTGTGTTTTACACACTTTATTCGTTTTATCAACCCTTGCCTCTACCAATCAGAGTCTACTTGTCAACCAATCAGCACTCTCTTCACATGCAGTATAAATTGTTGTTTTCCCCTTATATTAGTAACCTTGTGAGCGTCCTGATGAGTGCAAGATGAAAAGCTTCGACATGTCTTTTCTTTCAGCAACACTTATTAGTTTTTAGGATTTAAAAGAAAAACTTTTATATTTATTATTGTCTTGAAAAGGCCATATAATGTACTTTTGTTTAGTGGTCGATGCGCCTGAATGGATCATGTGACTGTCAGAGGTCAGGGGAAAGGGTAGCACCACGGATATGAATCTTAGTTATTTCTGCACAGATTCATAAACTCAATATGACAAATAATTGTGTAGCCATATAAGTATATTTTTGTCATATCAGAATGAAAATGTCCATTTTAGAGAGTCTTTTCTGCCCCGCCTCCTTTATTTTTCAAACTGCTTATTTAAAAGTTGAACTTCAGCCTTTTTTTGTCACACTTAGAGGCCCCTCATAAGGTGAGGTCCCAAGCGGTAGTTTACTTAGCTTATGCATAAACCTGGCACTGAGGAGAGGACACGGCCCCTTGTAGCTGCTGTATCCTGGTAAGGTTTTAACGGTCCAAGTCTTTTAATGAATGAGTGTGGGTCACCGAATAGGTGGCTGGGTGAGTGGGTGAGCAAGTGAGCAACTCGGTGAGGTGGGTAGGTGGCTGATTGAGTGGGACCGTTGAGAAGGGTGGGTGGGTAGGTGGCTGAGTGGATAGTTGGGTCGGATGGATAGTTGGGTGGTCGGGGGTAGTTGAGTCAAGTCTGAGGGATATTCAAATGGTTGGGGGGGGTTAGTCGAATCAGGTTGGGGGGCAGTCAGGTGGTCGGGGGATAGTTGAGTGGTTGGGAAATTGTCGGGTTGGGTCAGGGAGTAGTTAGGTAGTTGAGGTGGTAAGATGTGGTTAGTCAGCTCGGGTTGGGGGGATCGTTGGGTGTTCGGGGCAGGACAGGTCAAGGGTAGTCGGGTGGTCACAAGGAAGTTGGGTCTGTTGGGGGTATTCAGGTGGTTAGAGGGGTAGCCTGGCCTGCCGGGGATTAATCAGGTGGCTGGGGGGTAGTTGGCTTAGTGAGAGTCAGGTTGTCGAGGGGTAGTTGGATGGTTGAGTGGTATTTGGGTTGTTGGGGGGTAGTCAGGTGTTCAAGGGTAGTCGGGCCATTGGCGGGGAGGTCAGGTTGTTTGGAGAGGGTAGTGGGGTTGAATCAAGGATGGTGGGGCGGGGGGTTCAGTTGTGTTGCTCAATTGAGTTTCACGGCTGTTAAAGTGGGTATTAAACTGTTTAAAAGCAAAAAACTGAGGATGCTGGAAATCCAAAACAAGAACAAAAATACCTGGAAAAACTCAGCAGGTCTGGCAGCATCTGCGGAGAGGAGCACAGCCAACGCTTCGAGTCCGAATGACCCTTCAACAGAACTGTTGAACTTTCTAGGATAAGTATCCAGGTAAGTCCCATATATCTAGCCAAGTCTCCACCCTAGGCTCAGGAAGTCAACCCACTGGAGGTTTAAGCTTCCCCAGCAGTCCCCACATTGGTCCACCTGTCAGGATTTTCACAGGGTCCTGACGCACATCTCTCAAAATAGGGCCTTTCTCCAACTAGACAGAGCCTGGAAGATTTGGGCCATTGTTGCTTTTACTAGCGTGTGCAAGTCAGATGGGAGGCTCCACACATCATGAAATCTCAGGTCAACCATCGTGGCTACTATATGTTTCAAAGCCAGTAAATTATTCAAGTTAATCTACTGATGGTCAAGTATAAACTGTATTGTACCTCTAACCAACCTCCTGCTGTGTATCTCCACCATAAAGTGTGTCGGGCTGTAATAAACATTATGGTTGTAGTGTCTGACATGATTGCCAATCTTTTTCCACACTAGTTAAACACTCAAGAGTCATAGAGTCATTATGGCACAGAAGAAGGCCATTCAGCCCATTGATTCTCTGTAGAGCAATCCAGTCTGTCTCATTCTCCCACTCGATCCCTGTAGCCCTGCAAGTTTATTTTCCTCAAGAGCCATTGAGTTTCCTTTTGAAATCATCGATCAGATCTGCTTCTACCAGCCTCACCACAGTATCACAGTATTTTTACAGTGCAGAAGGAGGCCATTCAGCCCATAAAGTCTGCACTGGCTCTCTGAAAGAGCATTCCCCTGCCTTATCCCAGTAACCTTACACATTCTCTGTTTTCAGGTAGCACCCTAATTCCCTTTTGAATACCTCAATCGAACCTACCTCCACCACCCTCTCAGGGAGTTTGTTCCAGATTCCAACCACCCTCTGGGTAAAAAAAAAAATTTCCCCACATCATATTTTTGCCAATTATTTTGATTCTGCGCTCTCTAGTTCTTGATGTTCTCTCAAGTGGGAAACATTTCTCACTATTTATCCTGTCCACACCCCTCAGGATCTTGAATACCTCTATCCAGTCTCCTCTCAGCCGTCTTTTCCCCAAGAAACACAGTCCCAAACTCTCCAATCTATCCTCATAGCTACAGTTCTTCATCCCGAGAATCATTCATGTGAAGCTCCGCTGTACTCTCTCCAATGCCTTCACATCCTTCCTCAAGTATGGCACCCAGAACTGGATGCAGTACCGCAGATGAGGCCTATCTAGTGTCTTACACAAGTTTAACATGACCTCCTTACTCTTGTACCAACGCCCCAATTAATAAAGCCTAATATACTATATGCTTTATTAACTGCTCTCTCAACATGCCCTGCCATCTTCAATGGCCTATGTATGTATACATCAAGGTCATCCCTGTTCTTACACATCCTTTGGAGGCCCTCCCTTTCATAGGCAACAAGTTCTTTCTGATTAGTTATTTCCTTCCAACATCATTCAGAAGTTTTAGTGGGATACTTTAGGAAGGATATGAAGGCATTGGATCGAATGTAGAATAGATTCACAAGAATAGTTCCTCAGTTGAGGATCTTCAGTTACGTAAATAGATTGGAGAAGTTGGAACTGTTTTCCTTGGAGAAGAGAAGGTCTAGAGGAGATTTGATAGAGGCGTTCAAAATCATGAAGGGTCTGGATAGAGTAGATAGGGAGAAACTGTTCTCACTGGTGGAAGGATTGAGTTCAGTTACATGAATAGAACCTTGGGCTGTCCTCCTTGGAGAAGAGAAGATGAAGAGATTTGATAGAGATATTCAAAGCCATAAGGGAACTGGACAGCGTAGGTGGGGTGAAACCATTCCCATTGGCAGAAGAATCAAGAGGGGGACATTAATTTAAGGGGACTGGTAAAAGAAGCAATAGCAACATGAGGAAACATTTTATTACACAGTGAGTGGTTAGGGTCCAGGATGCACTGCTGTGGGTGTGGTGGATGCAGATTCAATCAAGGCCTTTGAAAGAGAGTTGAATAATTCTCTGAAGAGAAAGAATTTGCAGGGCAATGAGAAAAAGGTGGAGAAATGGGGCTAGCTGAGTTGTTATTGCAGACAGCCAGCACTGACATGAAGGATCGAATTGTCTCCTTCTCTGCTGTAACCATTCTATGATTCTATGAGAACCAGAGGGCACAGATTTAAGGTAATTGACAAAAGGAGTAATGGAGGCATGAGGAAAAAATTTTTCACGCAGCGAGTGATCAGGGTCTGGAATGCACTGCCTGAGAGTGTGGTGAAGGCAAGTTCAATTGAGGCATATAAGAGGGAACAGGATTATTATCTGAAAAGTAAGAATGTGCAGGGTTATGGGGAGAAGGCGTGGAAGTGGCATTAGGTAATTGCTCCTTTGGAGGTCAAATAGAGCACCAAGGTTGCAAACAGTCTGGTTCAGCCTCAGATAGCAGCTAGAGAGAGGGATGGAGCGGTGACTTGGGAACAGAGATTGGGGCAGGTGCACAGAACAATGGTCAGCAATGGCCAAATAGTCCCTGCACGAACTTGTATGTGAATTCATGCTGTTGGCTTGTGATACCTAGAAGGAAAATAATGTGACCTTTTTCGTGACATCAGAACATCTCGAAACACGTCACAGCCATCATCAATTTACTTTAAGTGTAGTCACCATTGTAATGTCAGGTAGTGCAGCACCAATTTGTGCACATCGAGATCCAACAAACTGCAGTGGGATAATCTGATGTGATGTTGTCTGAGGAATGAATGTAGGCTGCAACACACCTTTTCTTCTTCTTTGACTGATATCCAAGGTTCTTTGGTAACTTTAGAAGCCTTAGAAGGTAGCAGAGCTTCAGTGTAATGTCTCATTTGAGGGACGCCACCTCTGACAGTGCGGTACTCCCTCTGTACTGCAATGAAAAGCCAGCCTGGATTATGCACTCGGGTCAACAAGCAGCTTTTCCGGAATTTCCACAACTCTTTAAGTTGCAACAAATGATCAGATGAATTCCCACGGAAATTCGTGACCTCTACTTCTCTGCAACCCATACTCAAAATTCAAGGGTGTGAATCATTGAGTGAAATAAAAATCTGGAGTGGAAATTAAAACACCTAGCCTGAAAAAGATATAGACATTCTGAGAAATTCTATCTTAATGAAATGCTCGGAGATCTTCACCATTTTCTCTCTAATGACTATTGATCTTGTCCTCTAAAAGGTCATATCTATCTGCACTAAAATATTCATTTATTTCATTAAAGCATGGGTAGGTCTCCATGACTTTCAAGTCCTTATAGCCTTGAATTAGTTATTAAGCACAAGCAGGTTGGAACACATTGATATGTGGTTAGCAATGCCAGATATTTTGAGCACGGGTAACTTTAATATTGAATTATAGATAGACAGAAAACGATAGCCTAGGTGTTAACAGATTTATTGCACTGTCAGTCCAACTCATCATATTCTTTCACAGGCTTAACACAATGATAGCTGATTGGCACTTTGCAGGGCCGGCTTCTTCCTTTAGCCTTTCAGCTATTGGTGTTCCCATTTCTATGCTTGCTAAAGGGCCTTGCCTTTATAGCCATGGTTCAGTGGGTTCTCCCTTGCCTCCAACTCAAAAGATCGTGGATTTGGAATCCCACTCCAGAGACTTAAACACAAAAGTTTGTGTTGATTGGTAAGTTCATAAAGAGGTCCAGAGAGGAGGCTGATCCTTGGGGGACAGTGCTAGCGGCAATAGCTGAGTTCAGAGAGACTGGTGTGTTGTTTGTGAGCATGGCGATCGGAGGGCGTGGTAATCCAGGTCATGACTTGGGGTAGACCGAGGTCACGATTAGCAAGCAATTCCTGGCAGCATTGCCACAGTCTTAATGTGGGTTGTGAGCAGCACAATTGCTCCTTCTGGGTCCATATTCAGACAGGTACCTTTGACAAGATTGATGGCACCCCTTTAAGGACCACTTCTTAGGCCGCATTTAGACCTGGGGCAAAGTAATATTGCAGAGGGGTTTTCACACAGGCATTAGGCCCCTTATTTCCGTACTGTTGTTTCTGTTATTGTTATTTCTGCAGGAGTCCCTCAGGGTAGTGTCCTCAGCCCATCCATCTTCAGCTGCTTCATCAATGACCTTCCTTCCATCATAAGGTCAGAAGTGGGGATGTTCGCTGATGATTGCACAATGTTCAGCACCATTTGCGACTCCTCAGATACTGAAGCAGTCCATGTCCAAATGCAGCAAGACCTGGACAATATCCAGGCTTGGATTGACATGTGGCAAGTAACATTCATGCCACACAGTTGGCAGGCAATGACCACCTCCAACAAAAGAGAATCTAACCATGATCCCTTGACATTCATTGGCATTAACATTGCTGAATCTCCCACTTTCAATATCCTGAGGGTTACCATTGACTAGAAGCTAAATTGGACTAGCCATATAAATATTGTGGCTACAAGAGCAGGTCAGGGGCTATGGATCCTGCGACAAGTAACTCACCTCCTCACTCCCCAAAGCCTGTTAATCATCTACACGGCACAAGTCAGGAGTGTGATGGAATACTTCCCACTTGCCTGGGTGAGTGCAGCTTCAGCAACACTGAAGAAGCTTGACACCATCCAGGACAAAGCAGCCCGCTTGATTGGCACCACATCCACAAACATTCACAACCTCCATCACTGATGCACAGTGGCAGCAATGTGCACCACCTGCAAGATGCACTGTAGAAACTCACCAAGGCTACTTCGACAGCACCTTCCAAACCCTCAATCACTACCACCTAGAAGGACAAGTGCAGCTGTTGATGGGAACACCACCGCCTGGAAGTTCCCCTCCAAGTCACTCACCATCCTGACTTGGAAATATATTGCCATTCCTTCACTGTCACTGGATCAAAATCCTGGAACTCCCTCCCTAACAGCAATTCCTTGTAACTACACCACATGGACTGCAGTGGTTCAAGAAGACAGCTCACCACCACCTTCTGAAGGGCAACTAGGGATGGGCAATAAATGTTGGCCCAGCCAGTGAAGGCCTCATTCTGTGAATGAATAAAAAAAATTCCATATGCAAAGGATGTCTTTTTTCCTGCTTTTACCAATGGGCAGTCCTTAAAAGGTTCTGTAAGAAGCGACTTGAGGTTTGATGCTGGCAAAGTAGTCCAATATTTGGTTCTGTCCATTTCATAAGCACCCCCATGTAGCTCACTGATTGGATGTTAATGAGGGCTGACTGTGGTTGTCAATGCCCTGTTAGGGCGCAGACCAGAAGAAGGAGGTATCACAGTGGTATGATGCCTCACGATGAGCGTGCACTTCTTGTACCCCATTTTGGAGGCCTTAGTTCTCCTTTTAATGACTGTAAAATGTGTGCAGCACCATCACATTTCTAGGCTTTGAAGCCAAAGCAAAAAGCTTGGATCATTATTCTAATTCAATTATACAGTTGGCAGGTAAGGTTCTGTCACACTGTCAGTAACAAATCTGCATGACTTGAATTACTTAACTGTATCTGATTAAGGGGCTAAAGGGTTCAGATACATTAAATTTGATTTAGTCTTTTAACACATGTTTTAATAGTTGTGAACAAGAAATGACTGTTTTCTCCTCAAGTTTCTTGGCTCTTTGGCAATCGAGTTAAGGGTTGTAGGGGCTGAGCAGTGGAACATTTTCTCAATTAATTCACTAAACCTACTATTGATATCTATGTCTTCTCTAAGCAACTTGTCTTATAGCTTGCTATTAAGAATGTACACATAATAACGGCTAACTGCTTGTTAGTAACAAGCATTATTGCCAAGCCTCTTAACTCAGAAGGTTGTGGGTTCAATTATTAGTCTAGAATGTTGATTTTACTATCCAGTCTGATGCTGCAGTGCTTAGGGTGTGCTGCATTGTTGCAGGTGTTGTATTTTGGATGAGACATTAACCCAACACAAAATATCCTATAGCTACTATTTTGAAGAAGAGCAGGTGATTGCTTCCCAGCACCTTGGCTACTATTTACCTCCAACCAACATCACTAAAACAAATTATATGATCATTATCACATTGCTGTTTGTGGGACCTTACTGTGTGCAAATTGGTTGTTGGGTTTCCTATGTTACAAAGTGGCTACACTTCAAAAACTACCTGGTTAGCTGTGAAGCACTTTGGGACATCCAGAGGTCACGAAAGGCCTTAGAGGGTGCATGCCTTTCATTCTTATTTATTTTTGTTGCTCCTTTCTAAATATTATCTCTGCTGTACTGCCCTGTCAAGTTGCACATCCATAGATTGGTCGTGTAATCTATGTCCCTCTGTGATCCTGAAGGGATGCTCTGCAGTGAGAACAATGGTTGGGCCTGTATGAAAATCAAATGGAAACCAAGTAGCAGAAATTAGGGATGGACAATAAATGCTGGGCTAGCCAACGGCACCACATCCCATGAATGAAAAATAAAGTGACTGTTCCTCAGATCATTTTGAAGAATATGTGTGTAGCATCATGGGATTAACTAACGATCTCATAGGCCTGAATTTTCCCCTGGTCAGGTGTGCATGATCAGCGGGCCTGAACTCAGGCCCCCAACTTCGATTGGCCCCCTGACCGCGATTCCACGCTGGCTGGCCAGTTAACAGCCAGGCAAGTGTGAAACGCGCCCTGAGAGGATCAGCGCTGCCGGGGTGGGGGCAGGAAGAGGGCAGGCGATGACATCACCACGGGCACGGGTGAGCGCTTCGAGAGAGCTTCCCCGAAGGCGGACAGCTGCCTCAGGGCAACTGCAGACCTGCAACAGATAAAGTTAGGCACTAAAAAGCTGCAGAAAAAATGTCCATGCATCATAATCAAGTAACTGAAAGCATACCTCACAAAAATGCTGTCCCCAGATATTCCTTTGTGTTTTGGTTCCTAACGGAGATTTCGTCCTGCCCTTGGATGAGGTTTCATGAAAAATGCAAAGGCCACCTGGCCGATTCACCCGTCCGCCAACCGTAAGATTGGACGGGCCATGAAAAATCGCAGACAATTGCGCCATTAGTGAGCTTAATTGCCCGCTTATGTTTCAGTTATACCGAGCACTGGTGAGACCACATCTGGAGTACTGTGTACCGTATTGGTCACCTTATTTAAGGAAGGATGTAAATGTGTTGGAAGCAGTTCAGAGAAGGTTTACCAGACCAATACCTGGGATGGGTGGGTTGTCTTATGAGGAAAGGATGGACAAGCTGGGCTTGTATCCGCTGGAGATTAGAAGAGTCAGAAGTGACTCAATTGAAACATATAAGATGCTGAGGGTACTTGACAGGGTGGATGTGGAAAGGATGTTTCCTCTTGTGGGAGAATCTAGATCCTGGGGTCACTGTTTACAAATAAGGGGTCACTCATTTAAAACAGAGATGAGGCAAAACTTTTTCACTCAGGGTCGTGAGTCTTTGGAACTGTCTTCCTGAAAAGGTGGTGGGAGCAGTCTTTCAATATTTTTAAGGCAGAGGTGGATAGATTCTTGGCAAGCAAGGGGGTGATAGGTTATTGGCGGTGGGTGGGATGCAGATTTCCAGTTACTCTCAGATCAGCCATGATCTTATTAAATGGCGGACCAGGCTCGAGGGGCCGAATGGCCTACTCCTGCTCCTTGTCTGTATGCTCATATCCCACTGCCTGCTGTGGGTTCCAGTGACTGTGCTTTGCTAGAAATTAGTGCCCAAATGTATCAGTAAAGGCCAACGTGATAAACTAACATCAGCTTGGTGAACTAGGACTTTTCCTCTTTTGAAGGCTTCAATCACAGATTGACAAGAGGTGGATGACATTGCTGTTAAGCTGCACTAATCACTGGAGTTTTAGAATCATTTGCCTAACTTTTGGAACTGTTTCCCAGCACGGCAGCTCGACAGGGAAAGCTAACAAGGAGTTTACAATGAAAGCTCTGGCAAGCGTACTTGCTAGGCTATCGACCTGAGAAAGACAGTATATAGTTTGTTGATGTTGAAGATGTCAAATTAAAGTACTCTTTTTGTCACAGGCCCTTTGCAGCAGATACCTCAAGTTGGCAGGTTATTGCTCTTGCTGTGAAAGATCTAATGTTCTGCACAAGCCTAGAATAGGATGGTGGATCATAAGCGTATTCTCACCTGATGGATGTGTTTCGCTGAAGAATGAGTGATTCTGTCAGTGCAAATGTTCTTTACCTACTCAAAGCAGCAAATATACTGTTTGAGGAATCACACAGGACATCCTTTCTTTAACATGGGCTGGATATGAACTACAAAGGCAGAGGGAAAAGGACCAACTCACAATAAGCCACTCCGTCTTCCATTACTGATAGTTTGAACCCTGGAATATGCAGACTTTAGGAAAAAGGATTAATAGAGGTTTGTCACGTGGTCCACCAAACCAACTCAATCCAAACATGATGGAGCTTCCTGCAGTACTGACCTTCTTAGCCATGCAGCCTCTCGACAGCAGTAAAAGAACCATCAGAAAAACAATTCTGAAGACATTTTATGAATACACTAGGAAATTCCATTCCAATCCGTCTCAAGGACCATCAAACAAATTCAAAGAGGCCATGGTGAGTCAAGAGTCTAATTATTCCTAGCTACCAGTCAAAGCTATGAAAGGGTATGAATGAAAGGCAGGTGATAAATCAGACATCGCTTAACATAAGAAGATAAGAAATAGGAGCAGGAGTAGACCATTCGGCCCCTCGAGCCTGCTCCACCATCCAATAGGATCATGGCTGATCTTCTTGTGTTTCGATTTCCACATTCCCATCTAACCCCGACAACCTTTGATTCCCTTGCCTAACTAGATTCGATCTACCTCTGCCTTAAAAATATTCAATGACCCCGCCTCCATCACCTTCTGGGGCAGAGAGTTCCAAAGTCGCAGAACCCTCTGAGAGAACAAATTTCTCCTCATCTCTGTCCTAAATGGGCGACCCCTAATTTTAAAACAGTGCTCCCTAGTCCTGGACTCACCCACAAGAGGAAACATCCTTTCTACATCCACCTTGTCAAGGCTGTTCAGGATCTTATATACTTCAATCAAATCACCCCTCACTCTTCTAAACTCCAGTGGGAACAAGCCCAGTCTGTCCAACCTTTCCTCATAACACAACCCACTTATTCCAAGTATTCCTAGTAAACCTCCTCTGGAACCGTTTCCAATGCATTTACATCCTTCCTTAAGTAAAGAAACCAAAACTGCGCACAGTATTCGAGGTGCAGTCTCACCAATGCCCTGTACAACAGCAGCATAACATCCTTACTTTTATGTTTAATCCTTCTCATATTAAAGGATAGCATTCCATTAGCCTTCTTAATTACTTGCTGCACCTGCATACTAATTTTTTGTGACTCATGTACCAGAATATCCAGATCCCTCTGCACCTCAGAATTATGCAGCCGTTCTCCATTTAAGTAATACTCGGCTTTTTTGTTCTTCCTGTCAAAGTGAACAACTTCACATTTTCCCACTTTAAACTCTATTGCCAGATCTTTGCCCACTTGCTCAACTTATCGATATCCAGCTGCAACCTCCTCATGTCCTCTTCACACCATGATTTCCTACCTATCTTTGTGGTCATCTGCACATTTAGCTACCATGTCTTCACTCCCCTCATCTAAGTCATTGATGTAAATCGTACAAGTTTGTACAGTACAGACCCCTCTGGTATTCTAACTGTCACAGAACAGGAACAGGTTAAATAGGTTTGAGGGGCTGAAGGGCCTACTGCTGTTATACGTTCCTATGTACCTCACAATCTACCTTTTCTAATTTAAAAGTATTCCTTCTCTTCAGAGGCATGCCTAGCTTCTTTTTTTGAAGGTTGGCAGATCATCCATACTCATCACACAATTTAATAATCTATCCCAGAGAGCAATGTCTCTCTGTGAAAAGCTTTCAATCATCTAACACACCTCTCTGGTTATGAATTTTCTATAATCATGTTTCCCAATTCTTTTGCCTCTGTCCATCTCATACAATATTACCAACTTGCCTCTGTCCATCTCATACAATATTACCAACTGGACAGACATTAATCCCCTTATCGCCATATCCCGATTCCCTCTAAGCATTCATTTCTCTAATGGAAAGTGAATATTTGAAAGGAAGAACTTATATTTGCATCACACTTCTGACATCCTCAAGTAGTCTCTAAGGCTTTATAGGAAAAAACTTCTTTATGCAACGAGTGGTTAAGATCTGAGTGTGCTGCCTGAGAGTGCGGTAGTGGTCGATTCATTCAAAAGGGAGGTCTATCATTATCTGAAGAGGAAAGATTTGCAGCGTTATGGAGTGGCACAAGGTGAGTTACCCTTGCAGAGAGCTGGTACAGACACAATAGGCCGAATGGCCTCCTTCTGTGCTGTAACCATTCTATGACTCTATGATTCTATAAAATCTTTGAGGCATCAACAATAATCAATATTGACACCTTGACATTCTTGTCAACAAGACACCACGCAGCAAGGTATCACAAACAACAGAAAACTAAATGGTTCTTTTCACTGATGGCTGAGGGATAGATACTGGCCAGGAATTCCCTTCTTTTTGTTTGCACAATGCCATGGGATCTTTGATGGCCGCTTGAGTCATTGAGTTAATACGCCATCTGTAAAAACAACGCCTGCAGCAATGCAGGATGCTCTCAGTACTGCAAAGGAATGTCATGTACATGCAACACACCCATAACTTTGACTTAGTGGCAGAGGTGTTAACAAACACCTGTGGGAAATTTGCTGAGGTTTTGAAATTGTCCTACTGTATGTGATATAGAAAAACAACAGCATGCATTTATGTAGCACCTTTCATGTAATTAAACATCTCTATGTGCTTCACAGAAGCAATCATCAAATGAAATGTGGCTCGGCATAATGCCATATTAAGTCAAGTGACCAAAGGCCTGAACATAAAAGTAATTTTAAGGAGCTTCTGAAGGAGGAGAGAGGCAAAGAGGGGGAGAGGTTTAGTTTGGGGATGGTAGTGGGGTTGGTGGGGGGGGTGGTAAGGGTGGAATTCCAGTGCTCTGGGCCTTGGCAGCTGAAGGCACGGCCACCAAAGGTGTGGCAATTAAAATCGAGGAGTCTGGAATTGGAGAAGGTTGGAGGGATCAGTGTTGGACTGGAGGAGTTTAGAGGGACAGGTAACTAAAGAGAGAGCAATTTTTGCTTTGTATTTCCAATAAATTGCCCGCACCAAAATCAGTAAACTTTTCAAAAAGTCTTGAATGTTGTTAACACTCAACTTCCAGCACACAGGATAAATAAACCTTCTAATTTGGCTAGAAAGTGTCACAGTATGAAGAATGTATTTTGTTACAGGGACTGTATATACGTTGGCAAAGGGCAAATTATTTTAACGCATTAAGTTCTTTATTAATTTGTACATCGCCGTAATGTTCTGAAATGCTGGGTGTGATTATATGAAATCTGTTTTAACAATAGGTTGGATAATCACACTTTAAATGATGATAATTTGGGATTGTTTGGGGGTATTACCCAATAACACTCTCTCTACTGTGCTGCTTAGAAGAGGCATCGGCCAATATTCAGTCATTGCCCCTACAACAGGAAAATGCTAACAAGTATGTCGAAACCTATTTGCCATACATAGGCTGACAGAAAGCAGAATTGTATCACTATTGATGGGGAGGAGCTTCATCTGCTGCGAAATTCATGTTTTGCAGGCCTTTTGGTGGAATGGGCCTTGTACAACTTCATCAGGAGACATGGCCTGAATTTACACGCTGGCGGAGAGACCCTCTGTCAGTTTGAAAGTGCTGGCAGAGGCCCAAATCCACAAGTCCCCCGCACCCCCCCACCCCCAACCCCCCTTCAGACTTTGCATCCACCATTTTATTTGGTGGAGGGGAATGGGGGAGGGTTCTAAATTGCACATCCGTGGTTCACAGAAGCAGCTGCCTCCACTTGTGTCATTTTTGGAGAGGTGGGTAGCTGAAATCTGTATGCAGATGAGACCAGGTAAGAGGAGGTCTGAACTTGATGGACTTGTTTGGATAACCAGTGTACCCTTTTGAAGAGGCAAGGTTCCACTTTTGTTATGAGCCTGGGACACACTTGGGAAAGGTAAGGCACCATTCGGGAAAGGTCAGGTACACTTTGGGATTGTTAAAAGTAGACATAATTATGTGTAAAACGTACATAAACTCAATGGAAAATATCAAGCTGCCAAAGAGCTGTCAAAGAACTGTCAAAGAACTGTCAATGCTGTCAAGGGATTTAACTCTGCTGGACTTTAATTTTTTTTAAATGTGGACTTCTAAAAAAAAGTGTTTAATATTTCAATATGTCTGTCTGTTAACATAATCCTGAGGGCTATCTTTTTAGGATTTGTATTGCATGACTGATTTTACAACATAACATTTCCACAGTGAGGTGCCACGTTAAGTGGTCAATTTGGTTGCCAGCTCCAAGTAGTTATTGAATAGAAATGTTTGCTGTTATAAGTTATTAAGTACTTAAGTGAAATATTTGTTTTCATAAGAGACTGGTTTAAGGAAGTCCAATGCATTGAATTTTTTTTTCTATCAGTGAGAATGTTTTTAAAAATAGTGACATCATCAGTAGGCATATAACTTTATTTGATGTCAGCATGATTCCATAAGACCATAAGACCATAAGACATAGGAGCAGAAATTAGGCCATTCAGCCCATCGAGTCTGCTCTGCCATTCAATCATGGCTGATAAGTTTCTCAACCCCATTCTCCCGCCTTCTCCCCGTAAACCTTTGATCCCCTTACCAATCAAGAACCTATCTATCTCGGTCTTAAATACACTCAATGACCTGGCCCCCACAGCCTTCTGTGGCAATGAATTCCATAGATTCACCACTCTCTGGCTAAAGAAGTTTCTCCTCATCTCTGTTCTAAAAGGTCTTCCCTTTACTCTGACGTTGTGCCCTCGGGTCCTAGTCTCTCCTACTAATGGAAACATCTTCCCCACGTCCACTCTATCCAGGCCTTTCAGTATTCTGTAAGTTTCAATCAGATCCCCCCTCATCCTTCTAAACTCCATCGAGTATAGATTCCTGAGGCTTGCGCATGCGGGTACTAGGTGAGTTGGCAATGGGTGGCGGGTGGGGGAATGTGGGTTGGCACGAGTTGACATTAATTTGATACAGGGGTTATGTGGGACCGGGTTGGGGGGCATGAGGTGGCATAGCTTGGTATGGATGGGCATGGGGAGTGGGTGGGAGGTGTGAGGGTTGAGGGCTGGAGGGCTCTTTTTTTGTTTAGTTCACTTTTTTAATACCTTCAACAAAGAGGCAGGCCTTCGGCCCTGCCCCTTCTGCACTTGTTCCGGGGGTAGCAGGCCCAACTTCTAACCCAGCCTAGCCCTCCAGAACGAAAACCCAACCCGCCGGGCCTCATTTTCCTGGGTCCGCACACTCGAGCTGGGAGTGAAAATCTGGACCATAATGTCTACAGTGGTTACCTGATCATAAGGGGGTCATAGCATGGGAACGATGACTTGACTTTTCCCGCCTATCTCAAAATATGTAGGACTGCTTAGGAGGCTGCTCAGCTTGGGGAAACATTGAAATCCATTGATGTAGAGGCAAACAAAGCAGGCTCAAAATTCCATAGTGAGTAATGTGATGTACATATGGTAGGCTTTGCTTTCCAGTTGTTCACAGGGTCTGGGCGTCAGTGCATGGCCAGCATTCATCACCCAAAACTGAGTGACTTACTGGGCCATTTCAGAGAGTTCAGACTCAACCACACCTTGTTAGTATGGGTCTGGAGTCACAGATGGGCCAGACTGGATAAGGACAGCAAATTTCTTTCCTCAAAGGGCATTTATGACCCTGATAGGGTTTTAGAACAACCCACTGGTTACATAGTCACTGTAACCTGTAGTAACCATTTATTTCAGATAAATTCAATTAATCCCAGCTGCCAAGATGGGATTTGAACTCCCATCTCCAGACCATTAGTCCAGGCCTCTGAGGCTGGTAACATAACCACAATGCTACTATTTGCTCAGGCAAGTATTGAATATTGAAGTGTTCTCACAGTGGAACTGGCCATACTGAAGCGTTACCACAAAGCCATTCAAAATAGATCCCGTTCAAATGACCTGGGCACCACACGTTAGAAAAGATGTGAGGGCAGTAGAGAAGGTGCAGGAAAGATTCACGAGAATGGCTCCAGGGATGAGGAACTTCAGTTACAAACATAGATTGGAGAAGTTGGGACTGTTCTCCTTGGAGGAGAAAAGGCAGAGAGGAGATTTGATAGAGGTGTTCAAAATGATGAGGGATCTGGGCAGAGTAGATGGGGAGAAACTGTTCCCATTGGTGGAAGGATTGAGAACTGGAGGGCACAGGTTTAGCATAGTTGAGAAAAGAAGCAATGACAACATGAGGAGAAATTTCTTTATGCAGCGAATGGTTGGGATCTTGAATGTGCTGCCTGCCCGTGTGGTGGAGGCAGGGTCAATCATGGCATTCAGAGGGGAATTCAGTCATATATGAAGAGGAAAAGTGTGCAGACGGACAGGGAAAAGGCAGGAGAGTGGCATTAGTTGAATTGCTCTTGCAGAGAGCTGATATAACCATGACAAGCTGAATGGCCTCTTTCTGTGCTGTAACCCTTCTATGAACCTATTCTGATTCTATGAAATCCTATAGCATCAACATGTTTATATCTCAATGCTTTATTTGACTATACGATAAATCTAATCTTCAAATTTTAACTCTTTATGTATTGTATTAGCTTCTTTATGATTGCAATGTGATAAAGTGTCATTTGTGGCTCAGTGGGACAGATTCTTGTATCTGAGTCAGCAGGTTGTGCGTTCTATGTTGTGGAAAGCTAGACAAGCATATGAGGGACATGGGTTACAATGACAAACTTAGATGACTTTTTCCAACATTTTCCATTTTAATAGCAGAGTTCCAACATCCGCAGTTTTACTTTATTTTGGATGAGTAGAGATGGGAGGAGGTTCAAATGAAGTATAAGTGCCAGAATTGGTTGGGCCAAATGTCCTGTTTCAGTGCTGCATATCCTATGGCATTCAATGTTCAAGTCCTATTCCAGAGCACAGGAATCTAAGCTGACATTCCAGTGCAGTACTGGGGGAATGCTGCACTGTTCAAAAGAACTGCCTTTTGGACGAGGTATTAAACCAAGGCTCTCTCTGCTCTCCCAAGTAGATGTAAAGGATCCCGTGGCACACTTTCAGAGAGGAGCAATGGACTATAGTGATCAACCTCACTAAAAACAGATTACCTGGTCACTATCACATTGCTGCTTGCGGGAACTTATGCACAACTTGACTGGTG